>NC_143045.1:2591500-2951000 GCF_057628025.1 Oncorhynchus mykiss
ACATTTCCTATAGTTTGGATATGATGCCTCCGAAGTGTCCAGGTACCTACTGTGACCTTAAATTACTCTTGCACGTTTGTGCCAATGTTGGGAAAACATCTCCAATATGGCGCAGCTAATAAAAATGACTACAAGAACCTTCTCTAATAAGGACACGTTTATGCATACGGCTGGACAGTGCAGCTTCTTTTCTACATTTCTTGCCCCGTGGGATGACTGTTGAAGGAACAACGTTCCCATTATATTGTCACAGGAAACCGTGGGATCGGAACGGTCAGTTAGACAATGACCTATGACGTCAATAACACAGCTTTAGCCAGCTCTCTTACTGGTCGATGGCAACTCAGGTTGCACTCGATAATGTGTCTCTGATGCTGGCATTATTTATTTGGTTGCAAGGTGAAATTATACAAGATTCTTATGTCTAAAATGGCTTCTCTTTAAAGTTTTACCTTCATCACATTTTTGTCTTTGATTTGTCAATTACAAGCTTAATTTCCTCCAATTCTGCATCTGTTCACAATTAGACAGAATTGTAGCAAGACATGATATACACAGTGTACAAAACAGTAGGAACACCTTTTCTAATTTTGAGTTGCACCCCCCCTTTGACCTCAGAACAGCCTCAATTCATCAAGGTATTAACTCGACAAGGTTTCGAAAGCGTTCCACAGCGACGCTTCCCACAGTCCTTTGGGTGGTGGACCATTCTTGAAACACCGGAAACGGTTGAGTGTGGAAAAACCCAGCAGCGTTGTAGTTCTTTCCCATTCATCCTCTGAATGGCACAAACACAATCCATATCTCTAGGCTTAAAAATCCTTTGTTAACCTGTCTTCTCCCCTGCATCTACACTGATTTGAAGTGGATTTAACAAGGTGACAGCGATAAGGGATCATAGCTTTCACCTGGTCAATGTCATGGAAAGAGCAGGTGTTCTGAATGTTTTGTACCCTCAGTGTATATTGTGAAAATTTGTTGGTGTTGTATTTAGATAACAGTCCAGAAATTGATGCTAATTTAATGTATGTTGAAGAGCAAGTTACTTCTATCTATTCTATTACAGTAGCTTCAATGTTTTTCTTCTGACAATGTGATTTTCTTGGGACCACATTTTCATGAGTCCCAATTCACAATGGAAGGTCACCTGAGTATTTATAAATTGTCTGGGGTTGAGAGAGAATGCCACTCAGTTGAACATCATTTACATCTCAATCACATGATTTGCCTTTTTACATAGGTTTCATTATGACAAACTGTTTCCAAGGTTGATTTGCTTATATTTCATTATTCTTTCCAAGTTTGTAGCTAAACCAAAGTAAAGATTCACAAAGGAAATATTCTCCAAGGAAGGGCTAAAGTTGCAACCTATCGGATTTGATTTCTGTCCAGAGCCAGGCTGTGTTGGATCTAATGCTTACTCAACTGCCTGGCCACTTTCATTTATCATGCAATACTTCCACCCCCTTTTTATGCAATGGATAGCTCCTTTTTTCCTTTCAAACTCCGACACATGGATTATTGAGAAAAAAAACCCTGTCTAACCATAGTCAGTGGAACTCTTTTACCACCATTGTCAGTTCATTTCATTTAACATCACAATTTATTATAAATGTACATGCAGGTCTTGATTTTCACTTTGTGATTCCATTCCACACGGAACACTTTGTTCAGGTAGGACTACAATTATCAGCATTCTGTAGGAAAAAGTCACATTTTGTTCCACATAAGATCACTTGTCTGCTATCCGATTGCTATAACTCATCACGTCATTTTACATCATGAGTAGCCCAATGTGTGTTTAGTCATATTCATTAATAACTGGCACCTAATTATGTTTAATTCTCCTGATTTATTCTGTCACATGCTAATTCCATGTCTTTGTTCACTTTGTTTGTATATGACCTCTTCCCAACTGACAAACCAAATGTCTTTTTTTTTTTTTTTTTACCTTCAAACTGGCCATTCTATGGTAACCTATGTGCCTTAACGCTTAAATTGATTTTTTGCTATGTAAAACTAGAATAAAATCTCAAACATATTTTTCTATGAAAGAGTGGTGTACGCTCTTCGCAAACAACACCACAGAAAAATAGTGCAATTTACCATTCAATATTTGGCCTTCCATAAAGACAAGTCTTTCGCACTGCACTTTGAGGGGGAGGGGTTATTCAGCAAAAATCTGAGCAGATTCTCAGTCTTCAGAAAGGTGTCGGTGAATTTTCCGTCTCTTATCAGGCTCCAAGTACAGTAAATATACCAGCAGATGGCGCCACAACCCCATTCTAGATGGCAAGTTGACAACTAGACACCACCCGTCGACGATAAAGCTGCTGCTACATTCGGAACCAGGCTAGCAGTAATTATATATTTCTTTACTTACTGAGTGTTGGAAACTAACTCACTAATTTCGTTTTGGGTTGGGCAGCAATCTGCAGCACCAGTTGCTGACACTGCAAGGTGGGGGAGTAGGCTATTGAGATTAGATGCTCGAGAGACATTTTTTTGTTGTTGATGAGCCGAGCAACATGGACACAAAGAACAAAAGATGAAGTGACTCACCCGAAGGAGCATGCTGGCCACAAAGAGACAGAAGATTAGATGTCACCGACATGAACGTGCAAGCGGCGCAGAAATAAGGTGATGTTACAAAGTAGTTATTTCGCATTGTTATGTTTGCCAATATTTGATAGCTTGAGGAGGCTCGCTATCCAAAGCCTGCCTCATCGAACTGACCTTGTATAGTCTAGACGGCTCATCAGGACTCAAATGTATTCACTTTTAATGTTTTTAGCTCAAATATTCATCTTCATTAATGGCTCGGTTTCAAGCCATCTCGCCAGTGTTATTTTCTCTATTTGCTATAGAGCCCCAGCGTGGAGGTGTCATAGTACCCATAAAGCCTAACGGTCAAACAGGGAAATGGATCCAATCGTCTTTCCACCATTTTTCCGTAGGGGATTTTAGAATAACTTAAGGGCAGTGTTTTGTGTGGACTTACCCCGGCGTGACGCATTGAAAGCTCTCGGATAAGTTGACTTATCAATATTCGGCTCTATTTACTCTGATTAAAAAATGCTAACCGCAACATTCAAACGAGGCTACAAAGAACTAATGGAACTGTGTTGACGTCAAAATCGGGGGTGTGAACTAGGTTTCTATTCAAGCGTTGCTCGACATGGTAATGGCTCTATAGTATTGGAGAAAAGTTTAAAAAACTGACCCTCCGTTACATCTTGACGTGTCATGTCGTAACGTACAGCACGCATAAAGCAACTATTTCTGTCTTACAATCTCTCTCCACCAGGTGTAGCACTTCTATCATCCTTTAAAAACAAGGGGGATACCTAGTCATTTTTTTCATTGCATGCGATCATCATTCTCAAAGCCGATGTTTACTTCTACGATCACTTTAGCACCGCCCCAAAAACCCGATTCAAATTCGACAAACCTTCAAATAGGTTTGTAATGACATTTATATAAACTCTTTATAGTGTTTTATTTACATTTTAGATGCTTTAAGTTGGACAGATCGAGTGAAAAAAAGCCATTTCCCCACACATCTCCTCTCCTCACTACCACGCTGTTGGAAATGGGAGAAATTGTTCTTTACAATGGTATTAACATTACAGTTGATCTGGAAGTATTATGTTTTTGGGGCGCTAAAATAAGGGCAATTGTACGGACCAAGGCGATGTACGAGTTTACGTTAGACATCGTGCAGGTCCTTGCAAGCTCCTGCATGTCATCTCTAGCTGACACCTTTGCGAACATGTATTGTGTCAATTTAAGACTTTCACAAGACATTTCACAGAATTGTTCATTTTTTAAGAATTGTAGCCAATTCATTGATTACTACATTTCACCAACTAATGTTAGTTATTCCAGAGATTCTTACATTTGCCTCGATTTGGCAATCTTATCCAGATCATCATGGCATTTGTAGTTCTTTATGATAGCCACATTAGCAGATAATTAGCATTTCATTTTGGGGGGGGTGAATATATTGATAAGTCAGCTTGTCCTAAAGAGATTTGCACGGTTATCAAAACGTAAGCCTACAAGAAATACAGCCCTTATTGTAAGTGTTTCTAAAATCCCCTATGGGAAAAATTTGTGGTGGAAAAACGATTGGAACCATTTCCCTGTTTGACCGCTAGGTTTTATGGGTATTATGACTCGTACTGTGGTACCCTATACTAACTAGCAAGCCAGCTGCTCTCTCCCCTTCTGCACTGATGTCAAAACAGCTGAACAGGGGAAAATATAGCTAGCTCTATAAATAGTATGCCAAATTCATGATATTAATAATAAATAACAATTTACATTTGGATATTCTTTTTTATTACATAATGTATGTATAGGTGTATGAAAAAAATTATAAATGGATACACTAGCTTGCTTTGACAGTTTAGTGGCAGAAATGGAGACTGTCTGCAGTGCAACCTGATCTCAGAGCATTTCATATTATTTTGTACAAAAATCTTAGACACCGCATTTCTTATTATTTATTTTGTTATTTATTTTTTACCTTTTATTTAACTTGACAAGTCAGCTAAGAAATAATTATTATTTACAATGACAACGGACAACGCTGGGGCAATTGTGTGCCTCCCTATGGTACTCCCAATCATGGCCGGTTGTGATACAGCTTGGAATTGAACCAGGGTCTGTAGTAACACTGAGATGCAGTGCCTTAGACCGCTGCGCCACTCGGGAGCCCATGATATATTTCGTATGGTTTGTATTAATTTGTGAATGTCGATCATCCATTTGGTATAATATGTTACGAATTTGCTAAACATACACTACCGGTCAGGTTTTAGAACACCCACTCATTCAAGGGTTTTTCTTTATTTTTACTATTTTCTACATTGTAGAATAATAGTGAAGACATCAAAACTATGAAATAACACACATGGAATCATGAAGTAACCAAAAAAGTGTTAAACAAATCAAAATATATTTTATATTTGAGATTATTCAAATAGGCCAGGTCATCTGATGCAGCACTCCATCATGCTCCTTGGTAAAATAGCCCTTACAAAGCCTGGAGGTGTTTGGTCATTAACCTGTTGAAAAACAAATGATAGTCCCAGGAAGCCCAAACCAGATGGGATGGCGTATTGCTGCAGAATGCTGTGCCATGCTGGTTAAGTGTGCCTTGAATTCTAAATAAATCGCAGACAGTGTCACCAGCAAAGAACCATCACACCACCTCCCCCATGCTTTACGTTGGGAGATCCGTTCACCCACACCGCGTTTCACAAAGACACAGCGGTTGGAACCCAAAATCTCAAATTTGGACTCGAGACCAAAGGACAAATTACCACCGGTCTAATGTCTGTTGCTCGTGTTTCAAGTCTCTTCTTCTTATTGGTGTTCTTTAGTAGTGGTTTCTTTGCAGCAATTCGACCATGAAGGCCTGATTTCACATAGTCTCCTCTGAACAGTTGATGTTGAGATGTGTATGTTACTTGAACTCTGTGAAGCATTTATTCAGGCTGCAATTTCTGAGGCTGGTAACTCTAATCAACTCATCCTCTGCAGCAGAGGTAACTCTGGGTCTTCCGTTCCTGTGCGGTCCTCATGAGAGCCAGTTTCATCATAGCGCTTAATTGTTTTTGCGACTGTACTTGAAGAAACATTCACATTTCTTTAAATGTTCCGTATTGACTGACCTTCATGTCTTCAAGTAATGATGGACAGTCATTTCTCTTTGCTTATTTGAGCTGTTCTTGCCATAATATGGACTTAGTCCTATTTGGTAAAAGACCATCTTCTGTATACCCTGATTGGCTCAAATGCATTAAGAAGGAAAGAAATTCCACAAATTAACTTTTAAGAAGGCACATCTGTTAATTGAGATGCATTCCAGGCAACTACCTCATGAAGCTGGTTGAGAATGCCAAGTGTGTGTAAAGCTGTCATCAAGGCAAAGGGTGGCTATTTGAAGAATCTCAAATATTAAATGTATTTTATTTGTTTAACACTTTTTTGGTTACTACCTGATTCCATATGTGCTATTTTCGTAGTTTTGGTATCTTCACTATTATTCTACAATGTAGAACATAGTACAAATAAAGAAAAACCCTTGAATGAGTTGGTGTTCTAAAACTTTTGACCGGTTACAAATTCCAATTTGTTGTGGCTAATGTTACCTAGGCTAGAGGTAAAGGTTTATGTTAGGGGAAGGGTTAGCTCAAAGGTTTAGGTAACATGCTAAGTAGATGAAAAGTTGCTGAAATGCTAAAGTTGTCCATGATGAGATTTGAACACGCAATCTTTGGGTTGCAAGATGTTTGCGTTATACGCCCATCCATCCTGACCGACCACCCTCCTATTGTTTTTGCCTTAAATAACCTGTCTTGTGTAACCATACCAAACATAACATACAGTGTATATATATAAAAGTGTATGGACACCTCTTCACATTTGTGGATTCTGCTATTTCAGCCACACCTGTTGATGACAGGTGTATAAAATTGAACACACAGCCATGCAATCTCCATAGACAAACATTGACATTAGAATGGCCTTACTGAAGAGCTCATTGACTTTAATGTGGCACCGTCATAGCATGCCACCTTTTCTAACAAGTCAGTTCGTCAAATTTCTGCCCTGCTAGAGCTGTCCCGGTCAACTGTAAGTGCTGTTATTGTGAAGTGGAAATGTCTAGGAGCAACAACTGCTCAGCCGCAAAGTGGTAGGCCATACAAGCTCACAGAATGGGACCTCTGAGTGCTGAAACAGCGCTTAGAAATGGTCTGTCCTCATTTGCAACACTCACTGCAGAGTTCCAAACTGCCTCTGGAAGCAAAGTCAGCACATTAACAGTTTGTTGGCAACTTTATGAAATGGTTTTCCATGGCCGAGCAGCCGCACAAAAGCCTAAGATCACCATGCACAATGCCATTGGACTCTGGAGCAGTGGAAACCCATTCTCTGGAGTGATGTGTCACACTTCACCATCTGGCAGTCCGACAGACTAATCTGGGATTGGCAGATGCCAGGAGGACGCTATCTGCCCAAATGCATAGTGCCAACTCTAAAGTTTGGTGGAGGAGGAATAATGGTCTGGGGTTGTTTTTCATGGTTCAGACTATGCGCCTTAGTTCCAGTGAAGGGAAATCTTAACGCGACAGGATACCATGACATTCTAGACGATTCAGTGCTTCCAACTTTGTGGCAACAGTTTGGGGAAGGCCCTTTTACTGTTTCAGCATGACAATTCCCCTGTGCACATAGCGGGGTCTATACAGAAATGGTTGTTGAGATCGGTGTGGAAGATCTTGACTGGCCTGGACCTCAACCCAATCGAACACCTTTGGTGGGATGAAATTGAACACAACATCGAACCAGGCCTAATCGGCCAACATCAGTGCCCGACCTCAGTAATGCTCTTGTGGCTGTTTTGGAAGCAAGTCCCCACAGCAATATTCCGACATCTACTGGAAAGCCTTCCCAGAATAGTGGAGGCTGTTATTGCAGCAAAGGGGGACCTACTCCACATTTGAGTGTCCCAGACTTTTATTTACTATGTTACGTCTTGTCTATGAGACCAGGATGTACTGCCCCAGACACAATTACTTTTGGACTTGTTTTGAAACTCCCCTAAAGTGTGCTAGCATGAAATTTCTCCTTACCAACCAGTGTATCATGGTCTCATTTCCCAATAAAAACACATGAGACCTCACCAAATCCTCAATACTCAGACTGGCCAGAACACTACAACTGCTCAGTTCAGATAAACATTGTTTATCAGTTGCTTTGAATTTTAACAAGGGTTCATTGAAAGGTAATGTATTTCTGTATTGTACTTGTGTTTTTTTGTATTTAGCTGAGGGATGACATCGCTGGCTGTCGGCGTGGTCCTTTGTCTAACAGGCTGGATCACTCTCTACACACTACTGTGTAACACCAATGGCAGCCACGGTTCTGAGTGGAATTGTAGGCTGGTCACACTGCTCCATGGAATCCTGGCCGTCTGTATAACAGCATACATAGGCTATGTGGATGGACCTTGGCCCTTCACACATCCAGGTAAGATGCTCACTATCTAATCCCACGTAGGCGGTACAGGAGCAGCACTATCTAGTCCCACATAGTGCTGCTCCTGTACCGCCTATCTAATCCCACGTAGTGCTGCTCCTGTACCGGTGGTAAAGTTGGTATAGGAGCAATTTTTTTTGGGGGGGGGGTCAGTATACTTTGATATATGTGTGTATGTTGCTAAGCATAAATAGTGTTTACAATAACGTTGTGATCTTGATTCCAGGCACAAAGAACACTCCCCTTCAGATCAGTGCTATGGTCATTAGCCTGGGCTACTTCTTCTTCGATATGGGCTGGTGTGTTTACTTCCGCACCGAAGGCCCGGTGATGCTGGCTCACCACACCATGAGCATCCTGGGTATTTTGTTGACCCTGAGCTTGGGAGAATCAGGCATCGAGTCCTGCGCCGTGCTCTTTGGCAGTGAGATCACCAACCCCCTGCTGCAAACTCGCTGGTTCCTGAGACAGTTGGGTCGCTATGAGAGCCTGACAGGGGAGGTGGTGGATGTTCTGTTTGTAGTGCTATTTGTGTTCATGCGCATAGTGGTTGGCGGGAGGATGTTGTACTGCGAGCTCATCTCCCCACGGCCCAGGTTAATTATAAAGTGTGGGGGAGTTGCCATGTATGTGCTGTCCTGGGTGTTCATGGTGGACATTGGTCGTTTCGCCTACCGCAAGAGTCAATCCAAATACAGACGCTGGAGAGACCAACACAAATTGGCTGCAGTTAACGGACATGTCGGAAAGGCCGACTGAAAGACTTCCTTATCATTAGAAGATGAATAAAAACATCCAATGTTTATACTAATAGAAGTTCTTTAACAAATGATTAACTACCAATGATTGTGTATGATTATTGGGGAGTAGTCTTTGGTATTCAGCTTACACTTGTACATTATTGTGCTCAGTTCAGGAAAACCAAGATGCTCAGTTTAGACATACACTGTTCATCACTCACTTTGGGTTAATAAACTGGGTGGTTCGAGCCCTGAATGCCGATTGGCTGACAGCCGTGGTATATCAGACCGTATGCCACGGGTATGACAAAAACATTTTTTTTACTGCTCTAATTACGTTGGTAACCAGTTTATAAAAGCAATAAGGCACGTTGGGGGTTTGTGATATATGGCCAATATACAACTGCTACGGGCTGTTTCCAGGCACTCCGTGTTGCGTCATGCAGAAGAACAGCCCGTAGCTGTGGTATATATGCCATATACCACACCTCCTCAGGCCTTATTGCTTAATTATAACACAGGTTCATTAGAAGGTAATTTACAGTACCTTCAGAAAGTATTCACAACCTTTTCCCTCATTTTGTTCAAGTAAAATTCTATTTCTCACATGCTTTAAGACAACGGGTGTAGACTAACAGTGAAATGCTTACTTACGGATCCATTTCCAACAATGCAGAGTTAAAGATAGAAAATGTAATAAAAAAATGAAATATTAACATAAGAAATAAATACACATTGAATAAGGAGTAAAAATAACATGGATATATTAGCACGTAGAAAATAACATGACTGTATAAAGGGAGTACCAATACCGAGTCGATATGCAGGGATACGAGGTAATTGAGGTAGCTATGTACTGTACATATAGGTAGGGGTAAAGTGACTAGGCAACAGGATAGATAACACACACGCTGCTGCTACTGTCTGTCTTACAGCCTGAATTTTAAAATTGGATTCAATAGAGATTTTTGGTCACTGGCCTACACACAATAACCCATAATGTCAAAGTGGAGTTGTTAGAAATGTTTACAAATTAATTATAAATGAAAAGCTGAAACGTCTTGAGCAGTGGTGGAAAAAGTACCCAATTGTCATACTTGAGTAAAAGTAAAGATACCTCAATAGAAAATGACTTAAGTAGAAGTGAACGTCACCCATTTAAAGTACTACGTCAGTAAAAGTCTAAAAGCATTTGGTTTTAAATATAGTTAAGTATCAAAAGTAAATGTAATTGGAAAAAATATACTTAAGAATCAAAAGAAAGTATAAATAATTTCAACTAGCTTATATTATGCAAAGCAGACTGCACAATTTTCTTGTTTTTTAAAATGTATTTATGGATAGCCAGGGGCACACTCCAACACTCAGACATCATTTACAAACAAAGCATTTGTGTTTAGTGTGTCCACCAGATGAGAGGCAGTAGGGATGACCAGTGATGTTATGTTGACAAGTGTGTGAATTTGACCATTTTCCTGTTCTGCTAAGCATTCAAAATGTAATGTGTAATTTTGGGTGTCAAGGAAAATGCATGGAGTAAAAAGTACATTATTGTCTTTGGGAATGTAGTGAAGTAAAATTAGCGAGAAATATAAATTGTAAAGTACAGATACCCCCAAAAAACTACTTAAGTAGTACTTTAAAGTATTTTTACTTAAGTACTTTACACCACTGGTAATGAGTCAATAAGTATTCAATCCTTTTGTTATAGCAAGCCTGAATAAGTTCAGGAGTAAAATTGTGCTTAAAAAGTCACATAATAAGTTGCATGGACTCACTCTGTGTGCAATAATAGTTAACATACTATTTTTAAATGACTACCTCATCTCTGTAACCCACACGTAAAAATATTTTGTAAGGTTCGACAGTTGAGCAGTGAATTTCAAACACAGATTCAAGCACAAAGACCAGGGAGGTTTTCCAATGCCTTGCAAAAAATGGCACCGATTGAGCATGGGGAAGTTATTCAATACACTTTGGATGTTGGATCAATACACCCAATCACTAAAAAGATACAGGTGTCCTTCCTAACTCAGTTGCCAGAGAGGAAGGAAACCGCTCAGGGATTTCACCATGAGATCAATAATGACTTTAAAACAGAGTTTAATGGCTATGATAGGAGAAAACATTGTAGTTACGCCACAATACTAACTAATTGACAGAGTGAAAAGAAGGAAGCCTGTACAGAATTTAAAACATGCATCCTGTTTGCAACAAGGCACTAAAGTAATACTGCAATAAATGTGGCAAAGCAATTATGTTTGTGGCAAATACAATACAACACTTTTTACTGAGTACCACTCTTCATATTTTAAAGCATGGTGGTGGCTGCATCATGTTATTGGTATGCTTGTAACCGCTAAGGACTGGGGAGTTTTTCAGTATAAAAAAATTAACTAAATGGAGCTAAGCACAGGCAAAATCCTTGGCTAAATCTACACTGAAGCTGTTCACTAAGAAGACAGTGAATGTTCCTGAGTGGCTGAGTTACAGTTTTGACTCTCATCTGCTTGAAAATCTATGGTAAGACCTAAAAAGAATAATGGGCAATGTTGCACAATCCAGGTGTGGAAAGCACTTAGAGACTTACCCAGAAAGACTGACTGTAATCGCTGCCAAAGGTGATTCTAACATGAATTGAATACTCATCTAATCCAGATAAATTTGTTTTGTTTTTCATAAATGTTTTACAAATGTTAGAATTTGTCTTCCACTTTGACATTAGAGTATTTTGTGTAAATATTTGGGGAAAAAACAAAATTAAATCAATTTTAATCCCACGTTTCAACACTACAAAATGTGGAAAAAGGCAAGGGGTGTGAATACCTTTTTGAAGGCACTGTATTTCTATATTGCAATTATGCTGCATTTTACAGAACATTTACTAACATAAAATGTAGGCTAATCGGACTTACTTGCACAAATCTTGAGCATAGCTGATATGGTTGGTGATGGTAGAAAATGAAGGGGTCATGCAATCTTATGAAACTTCTACAGTGTATTTGTGTGTGTGTGTGTGTGTTGGTCATTTAAGTGGTTTTTGTTTTGTTTTTGTGTATTTAGCTGAGGGATGACATCGCTGCCTATTGGCGTGGTCCTCTGCCTAACAGGCTGGATCACTCTCTACAAACTACTGTGTAATAACAATGAAAGCCGTGGCTTTGAGTGGAACTGTAGGCTGGTCACACTGCTCCATGGTATCCTGGCGGTCTGCATAACAGCATACATAGGCTATGTGGAAGGACCTTGGCCCTTCACACATCCAGGTAAGATGCTCACTATTTAATTGCACTGAAACAGTGTAATCGTTTCCATGTAGAGCGCTGCTTCCATACAACCATTCTCTAAACATGGTTAAGTTGGTATATAGGGGTCGTTCCATGTCATTTAGCAAGCCATGACACCACCATCTCATATTGTTCTGAAATCATTTCTGTAGTTGGACACGGGTAAGATTAGTATTTTTGTAAAAACATGTTTGTTTAGATAGCTTAATTTCTCACAGATCAAATTCTAATTGATTGCACTCAAATTGGCTTCATATAATATTCAATAAATGTAGTACCTTGCATCTGAATTACACAAGTTTTCTAACAATGCGTAAGACAAGGAATCCAAATAAATTGTTAAAAGCCACCCACGGACCTCACTCCAATCCCAACCCAACAAGTATACAGAATCAGTTCTCTATTTGACATGTAGTATGGATCTGCGGCTCAGAGTATTGTTTCTTCATCTTATCTAATGAATTCTCAGTGAATTTGGTGCTTTTTTTTTGTTCGGCGAAATTAGTCATTAAAGTTGTTTGGTTTATGTCCTATCCTATGTCCTGATACCAGGTTCTGACCACTAGATGGTACTGTTCCAGGATTATATAAATAGTTACGCTAATACACTAATTGTGATATACACTGAGTGTACAAAACATTAGGAACACCTTCCTAATATTGAGTTGCACCTCCTTTTGCCCTCAGAACAGCCTCAATTCGTCAGTGCATGGACTGTACAAGGTGTCAAAAGCATTCCACAGGAACGCTGGCCCACATTGACTCCAATGCTTCCCACAGTTGTGTCAAGTTGGGTGGTGGACCATTCTGGATGCACACGGGAAACTGTTCCGCGTGAAAACCCGGAAGCGTTGCAGTTCTTGACAGACTCAAACCGCCAGGCATCTACTACCATACCCCATTCTAAGGCACTTAAATAATTTGTCTTTCCCATTCACCCTCTGAATGGCACACATACACAATCCATGTCTCAACTGTTTCAAGACTTAAAAATCATTTTTTAACCTGTCTCCTCCCCTTTATTTACACTGATTGAAGTAGATTTAACAGGCAACATCAATAAGGGATTATATTTTTCAAATGGATTCACCTGTTCAGTCTATGTCATGGAACACAGTGTATACATGTAAACGGGTAATAGTGACCAGTAACAGGACAAATACAAATAGATAATGGCAATCAATAATCAATGGACAGCAGCGTAATGGAGTAATACATTAAATCAATAATAATTTTAGCAGGACCATAGGTTGTGTCTGTTAGACCTGTGGATTGTGGATGGGCATATATAGAGTCAGTGTGGATAGTCTGAGGGAGAGCAGTAGGGGGATAGAAGTTGTTTAGGAGTCTGTTGGTCTGAGCCTTGACGCACCGGTATAGCCTGCTGGACGGGAACATGGAGAACAGTCCATGTCTCGGATGGTTAAAGTCTTTCTCAGAAACCGGCTGGACCACCCATAACTGCCTCTGTATGGCTTTCCGGTCGCAAGCAGGGCAGTTGCAATACCAGAGAGTAATACAACCAGTCAGGAGGCCCTCAATGGTGGAGATGTAAAAGTTTCTCAGAATCTGATAGGTATGCCAAATCGTTTCAGCCTACGAAGGGATAAGAGGCTTTGCCGTGCCTTCTTCACAACATTCTGGTGTGAGAAGACCATGTTAAGTCTTCAGTGATGTGGACACAGAGGAACTTGAAGCTCTTGACCTCTCGCCTGTTTCCTGTAATCCATGATCAGCTCCTTGGTCTTGCTGACATTGAGGGAGAGGTTTGTTGTCCTGGCAACACACTGGCAGTTCTCTGACCTCCTTCCTGTATGCTTTCTCATCTCCGTTGGTGATCAGGCCTACAACCGTCGTGTTGTCAGCAAACTTTATGATGGAGTTGAAGATGTGCGTGGCCACATAGTCGTGGATAAACAGAGTACAGGAGGGGGCTAAGCACACACACTTAGGGGGCCCTAGTGTTCAGAGTCAGCGTGGCGGAGGTGTTGTTGCCTACTCTAACCACCTGGGGTCGGCCCGTCCGGAGGTCCAGGATCCAATTGCATAGGGAGGTGTTCAGTTCCAGGGTCCCGAGCTTGGATGGCATTATGGTGTTGAATGCTGAGCTGTAGTCGATGAACAACATTCTCAAATAGGTATGCATCTTTTCCAGGTAGGAGAGGGCAGTGTGGAGTGCAATTGAGATTCCATTGTCTGTAGATCTGTTGGGGCGTTATGCAAATTGGAGTGGGTCTCAGGTGTCTGGGATGATGAAGTTGATATTTGCCATGACCAGCCTTTCAAAGCACTTCATGATTACAGATCTTAGTGCTATATGCACATGGCAGTAGTCATTGTGGCAGGTAGCTTTAGAGTTCTTGGGGACAAGAATGATGGTGGTCAGCTTGAGACATGGGGATTACAGACTAGGACAAGGAGAGGTTGAAAATGACAGTGAAGATGCCTGCAAGCTGGTCTGCACATGCTCTGAGAACGGCCTTGCGAATGTTGACCAGGTTAAAACCTTATTCACGTAGGCCTAGGCGAGCGAGATCACCAATTCCTCTGGGACGGCGGAGGCCCTCATGCACAGCTCTGTGTTGTTTTTGTCGAAGCGGGCATAAAATGTATTGAGTTCGCCTATAAAGGCGGGAGTCTTGACCCCGACGCTCTACGGAGCAGAGGTGATGCTTTGTGTTGCTAGCTATTCTCTCAAAGCCGACACCGAGGCACCAGCTCGATGCATCGAAGCAGAATTCTTGGAACACATTTGTTCCACTTGTATACAATTGTGTGAAAATCCGTTCCTTGCACACAGATTCAGTGCTGTATTCAGGATGTCATTCCACCTGTGTCAACAGTATGAGAAACATCTCCTAGCCTCGGATGAGCACACTCTTTGCCTTCTTTGCTTGGGAGCTGAACATGCTCAAGCTGCTGCACAGAGTAGCAGAAATTCACACCGAGAGCATTGATATCTCGACTTGAGAGCTTTGTGGACGGAACCTCCGGACTGTCATCAGATGAATCTGCCACACAGATAATTGATCGTAGACCTTCCTCTGCAAATCATTCCAAATGCTCCAGGTCAAATGACAGGTCTCACTCCCCTCGTGATCCACTGCCCAATCAACGCCGTCGCTCATCCTCGCCTGGGCACAAATCTCACTGCACTGAGCTGCGCAATGAGATTATGTCACTGGGCAGTCACATGGCAAACATGGAGTCCACCCTCGAGCACGTCATGGCCAGACTTCCACTGCCGGTACCAAACTCAACCCCTACCTCTGAACAGAGTGTGGTTGTTGAAACCGATGACACTGATGTACTGTCCACAAGAGCTTCCCACTCTTGTGCCACAGACAATGATCACTCTGATGATGGTATGCACCGTGGCTCTAGCATCTTCCAGTCCCAGCCTGTTGGCCTGGCAGTAGCAACACTCTTTTTCTGCCATCTATTTCCTGTGTTTGAAGGGTGAAAAATCCACTTGTCACTTAAATCTCGCTGTATTGATTGCTTTCATTTTACTCTTTCATACTCTTTTTGTTTAAATTTCGGTGCATCTAATTTGTAGCAAATTAACTTTAAATTACACAAATTAACACCCATCAATGTGTTAATGGTATGTTAAATCCCAGACAAAGCTTTCGCATTCTTATAGATGCAACGAAAAGACAATGTAGTCTATTGAGCCCATTTCAGTCATTACCGGAGTGTGTTTGACAGGTCATTACAAACATTTCCACGGTGTTGGAAATATATAGCAACGCTTAAGCCCCGCCCACCTGAGGATCTGTCTTTTTCAGCCATCTATTTCCTGTGTTTGAGGGGTGAAAAATCCACTTGTCACTTAAATCTCGCTGGATTGATTTCTTTCATTTTACTCCTGCGACTCTTTCATACTCTTGCTTCTGCCTGTTGTTTTTTCCTGTAAACCGTGGAAATGTTTGTAATGACCTGTCACACACACCCCGGTGATGGCTGAAATGGGCTCAATGAAATACATTGTCTTTCCGTTGCATCTATAAGAATGCTAAAGCTTCGCCTGGGTTTTATCCTCTACACTTACATCACAAGAAATAGAAGAAAGATAACTTTATTTTGATGGGTATTATTTTTTTGTGTAATTGAAAAAAATCTAATTTGCTACAAATTAGATGTTCCTAAATTAAAGCAAATTCCAAAAATGAACACTTATAGTGAGTGTTATTATGTCTGATCTCGCAAACGATGTAAAGTATGTATAGACAGATGTAGTCTAGATCCAAGCGTGTTGATTTTTAATCCGAGTGTATCCTGCTATTGGCACACTTGTTGAATTATGCAACAGAACGTGACCACATCACCAACAAACTATCATGGTTCAAACACACCAAGACATTTGTGAAGAGAGCACAACAAAGCCTATTCCCTCCCAGGAGACTGAAAGGATTTGGCTTGGGTTCTCAGATCCTCAAGTTAAACAGCTGCACCATCGGGAGCAACCTGACTGGTTGCATCACTGCCTGGTATGGCAACTGCTCGGCCTCTGACTGCAAGGCACTACAGAGGGTAGTGCGTGCGGCCCAGTACATCACTTGGGCCAAGCTTCCTGCCATCCAAGACCTCTATACCTGGCGGTGTCAGAGGAAGGCCCTAAAAATAGTCAGACTCCAGCCACCCTAGTCATAGACTGCTCTCTCTGCTACCACATGGCAAGCAGTCCAAAAGGCTTTTTAACAGCTTCTACCCCCAAGCCATAAGACTCCTGAACAGCTAATCAAATGGCTACCCAGACTATTTTTTACTTAACACTTATTTTTCTTAAAACCGCATTGTTGTTTAGTTAAGGGCTTGTAAGTAAGCATTTCACATTTTCATGGTTGCAGCCCTGTTCCACCCCTTTATCTTAATGTATTCATATATGCAAATGAGGCACATTGTTTTCTTCATTTGAACATAAAATATCAAAGAAATGCCTGATACCATTAGAACATGTATGACTATGCAAGACTATCTAAGAAAAACATTTGAAATTTGACCAATTGAATACCTGAATTCCCACCACCCTGAACTCCATTCATTATTTGTCCATAAAAGTAAAATGTTATGTGCTATAATTCACTCAATACCTGATGGATTCTAACAATTTGGAGTATCTTCGTCCATTGTCCAACTGTTGCAATTATTAGAATTGTTTTTAAAACCTAACAATTTTTGATGACTGTTGCTACTGGCAGTGACACTTGACCAAAAATAATCCTCTGAAATCTTTGAGGGAGGCAAGTGGGAACCTCAACATGGAGCACGCCCCTTTCTGCCATGGTGTCCACATTCAAGTTTGATGAATTCAGTTCTTCAAAGACTGAGACATGCCTCCTGTTCAAAGACTTTGTGCGCGAGCTCCAATGCACATGGAACACGCCAAGTCAAAAAAAACTCCATGCGA
This sequence comes from Oncorhynchus mykiss, assembly GCF_057628025.1. Taxonomy (NCBI): domain Eukaryota; kingdom Metazoa; phylum Chordata; class Actinopteri; order Salmoniformes; family Salmonidae; genus Oncorhynchus; species Oncorhynchus mykiss. The sequence continues at coordinate 2,608,993 of NC_143045.1, forward strand.
AGCAAATCACTTAGCTACACTTCATGGTACAGACGAGAATGGTTTTGGCCATTTCCCCCGTATGGACAAATCATTTGCTTGACTTGTTCTGCCTGCTTCTCTCCGTCACAGTTCAGACCAAGAGCTGCCTAACAAACGATGCAAGGCATTTGATCACTTCCTACGCAGGACACATGACAGCACCGCTTCAGCCGCTAGGCTTGGCAATTTAGCAGCAATACTGGCCTTCAGTCAGAAGTAGCTGCGGACTATAATATTAGGACCATGAAAGAACTGTCTACAGTGACCGATCTGCTCATCCAGTGCCTTCAGAGCAATGCTCATATGGTTGGGAAGACTGGCTGCATGTGTGTTGCACAGCACCACCTATAGTTAGCGAAGCCCAAGCTCCCTGACAAAGAGAGAGTTCCACTCTTAGGTATACCGATATCACCTAGTCAGGAGTGGCCCAAGTGTCTAAAGGAGGACAGAGAAGCACATATAAATGTGTCAGCCAGCAAACCATTTCTCCTGTCCCAGGCCCCCCAACTGGGATGCCCCCCCAAAAAAACAGGCTCAGACAGGCTGCACCTGCTTGTTGGTGGAGGAACATACGTTCTCAGTCCTACTGAAGAGTTTCTAGAGAGCAATACAATGGTGGTGCGTAGCACTTCAAACTCCCGGTGGAGTTCTCCTCCTAAGCGCAGTTCACACCCAGGTGATTTTGATTACAGACATAATCCGACAGGGATGGGGAGCAGTCTTGAACCAGTAAGGGGTTTGTGGTGTATAGTCCGCACCATAAACAACAGCTCACATCAATGTTCTGGAGCTCAAGGCGGTTCACCTTGCACTCCAGCACTTCCTCCCAACATGTACTGATACGGGCAGACAACATGACAGTGGTTGCATACATCAACTGCCTTGGCGGACTGAGGTCAATGACACTACACCAGGTAGCAAGGGGCAAACACACTACTTTACATCCCTCAAAGCAATAACCTGCCGGGGCCAATCTGTTAACCTTGCGAGACTCAAACATTGTCCGATGTAGTTCTCCACGAAGGGTCCAGCAGGCCCACTCAGGGTCAACGCCCTATAACACCGATCGCCGAGGGGGCTGCCCTATGCCTTTCCACCAATTCCCTCGCTCCCTCAGATCTTGAGGAAGCTCATTCTTGAGAACAAGTCAGTTCTACTTGTGGCTCCACATTGGCCACAGGGTCACTGGTTTTCAGACCTTGTACAGCTGACAACCTCCCAACCATGGGAACTCCATCGTTGGGCGGACGTCCTGTCACAAGTGAGGGCTAGCTTTCACACCCCAAAACCCAGCCCAGTGACGTGGGTGTGGCACCTGAATGTGACCACCTTGTAGCTGCAGGATTACCCTCCTTGGTAATTGATATAATACAGGCAGTAAGGGTATCCTTTACACAAAGACTTTATTCCTACAAGTGGAAGTGGTGTATTGCCCATGCAGAATCGCCTTTTTCCTGACCAATTTATGACATTTTGACTTTTCTCCAGATGCTTATTGCTGCAGGGAAGTCCCTATCTATGTTGAATGTGTGTATGACAGACTCCCCATTTCTTACAGGGGTGTTATGAGTTGTATACACTTTGCAGGATTAGGGGATTGAGTGACTATCTTGCCGCAACCAGATAATGATTTATCAAACAGAACAGATTATTGTGTGTTATGGGGAGAACACCTAAGGTACATTGCAGTAGGTACACCAACTCCAGATGGCATGGTAGCACACTCCACCAGGGGTATGGCCACCTCATGGGCCCAGTTCAGAGGGGCCTCCCTGGAATCAACACCCCTGACTTTCACGAGGTACTACAGACTCAATGTTATGTCCACACCAGCAGTGGGGTCTGTGGTTCTGGACACGGCACGCTCTCTCAACCCAGATAAGCGATCGCACTTTGAACCTTGTACATACTTATCAACAATCAGTGAGATGGATGTTCTATACAGAGGGCTTCCCCTCTTGGTGTTGTTACACCTAATTAAAGCATCTCATGTTTAAGTTTAAGCTTTCAGCGTGTTTGTGTTTACAGTTGTATACTACAGTTGACATATAATCCACCTTGTTGGGTTAATATTTTCTGTTACAATTAATCAATCCTTTGACTAATTGAATCAGGTGTGGCAGTTTAGGGTTAAAACAAAAATGTGAATTGTCTGTGGGGGCCTAAGGAGAGCTTGCTGCTGTGTGGATACAATGACTTCCTAGGGGCTCATCTGGACTAAGGTTTAATGGTGAGGTATCCCACTCTGTTGCTGAACCACCTGTTTGGTACAGCAACCCCTTTACGAAAAGAGAGAGAACATTACGGATTTAGCCCTGGTTCTCTGAGTAGAGTAACGGATCGCCAAGCTTTCATGTCGTTCCTCCACCTCTGTGGAATTCAAGTCAAGTAATTGACAGTGTGTCACGTCACACCGCCTTTTATAGTGACAAGTCACGTGGATACAGTAAGGGAATGGCGTGACTGTAAATATCTTTTATATTAAGCATCTCATCGCGTGAAGGGGAAGGAGTCCCCATAGGTCATTTGTCGACCTGTTAATCTACTCAGAGAATTAAGTTTACATCCAAAACTCAAGGTTCTTTATGTAGAGTTTCTTGCCAAGTATACAGTAATTGGATGTGTGTATGACAATGTTACTAACCATGAAGACTGTTTACAATAACGTTGTGATCTTGATTCCAGGCACAAAGAACACCCCCCTTCAGATCAGTGCTATGGTCATTAGCCTGGGCTACTTCATCTTCGATATGGGCTGGTGTGTGTACTTCCGCACAGAGGGCCCGGTGATGCTGGTCCACCACACGATGAGCATCCTGGGTATCTTGTTGACCCTGAGCTTGGGGGAATCGGGAATCGAGTCCTGCGCCGTAATCTTTGCTAGCGAGATCACCAACCCCCTGCTGCAAACTCGCTGGTTCCTGAGACAGTTGGGTCGCTATGAGAGCCTAACAGGGGAGGTGGTGGATGTTCTGTTTGTGGTGCTATTTGTGTTCATGCGCATAGTGGTTGGCGGGAGGATGTTGTACTGCGAGCTCATCTCCCCACGGCCCAGGTTAATTATAAAGTGTGGGGGAGTTGCCATGTATGTGCTGTCCTGGGTGTTCATGGTGGACATTGGTCGTTTCGCCTACCGCAAGAGTCAATCCAAATACAGACTCTGGAGAGACCAACACAAATTGGCAGCAGTTAACGGACATGTCGGCAAGACCGACTGAAAGACTTCCTTATCATTAGAAGATTAATAAAAACATCCAATGTTTATACTAATAGACAACCTTAATACATTTAATGGTTGTGTAAGCATGGGGTTAAAGTCAACCCATTCTTTAGGCCTATATGGTTAAATGGGAATATGTTGGTATTTAACTAACACTTGTACATTTAAAAAAAAAAAAATTAACAAGTGCAAGAGAATGATGCAAAAGCATCTTCAAAAATGTACAACTGTAGAAAAAACAATTGAGATATAGTTTGTCTTTTGAAACCAAAGGACCTAGTGCCAATATGATGAACAGATGTATTTCACAACCTATTTACAATTAACTGTAACCTAATAGTATGTTCTTCTAACCTTGTATCCAGCAATAAGTTGACTATTGGGAAATAGGCACATAACATTCCCTAATCCTCATAGGTTCGGCAACACTTTTTTGAGGCAGTGAAATTGAACCAAAACTGTTTCTTTCCTTTTGCAGTATTTTGTTGTATGCAGTAGTTTTTCTGCAGAAATGCAACTTTTTATAAATATTTTGTAATGTTTTGAGTCAAATTTTTCTAATTTGAGTCTTTGTCTAATTTGAATTGTAGTACAATTTATAAGCCATTTAAAAACATTCCATTTGGTTTTTAGGAAGAGGTTTATTAACGCTCGCTGAGATTGCAGTGTTACATGACACTGGCTTTTATATAACATACAATTCAGTAAAAAGCTACATGTTTCTTGTGATAACTGTCTTTCCATTTAGCTACAATATGGGTTTTTCATTAAAGCGAACCGCAACAAATCCGTAACACGTGGAACAAAGTAATTGTGTAACATACTGTAATAGTATGTTTTTGTGGCATTCCATTGCTTGATTGGGTGTATATTAGTCATTGTAAATTAGTTTAAAATAACAATTGTTGTGTGCATGGTATTGCTTAAAATGTTCCAGTATGATGCTAAGTCACATTTCCCAATATTGTATGCATTCATATTTGAAATTCACTACTTTTCGATGAAATATTTCAATCTGGTGCCTCAATAGTTAGATACCATTCCACATACTGTATGTCAACATTCACTACCCCTGTGTCTGTGATAAAGGAGAATAAATATGTGTGCCTTTGTGACTTTATACATGTTCAAATGTAATGTTTACTTTTGTGTTTTCAATAAATACCCCGAATACAAATCTGGTATAAAAATATGTGCTGTAATATCAAGTAAAATACTACAGCACATATTAGGCATATATATATATAGTATAAAATATTTCTTAGAAAAATTTGAACAGATTTATTATTATTTTTACTCAGGGAACTACTACTTTGCCACTTGTTAGAATTTACTTTAAATGAGTTATGTTAATTGTATTACAACATATTTAAAGGTATACTAGCCTACATTGCTTTCAAGAAAAGTAGTGTAGCCTTGTCCCGTACTGTAGGGTAGACTTATTGCGCTATAGCCACAGAGTGCTCTGTGCGTGAAGTATTCAAATTGTCCACATGGTGGCATTTGTAAATCAACAATCCTCCAAAATACTTTTGCTGCCAAATTCCATAACCATTTAACACTAAAATGTTATGATTTATTATTGTTACAGCAGGAAATGATTGTACTTTATTTACTGGTCATTTTAATGGAATAGTTCACCCAAAAATTAAAGTTTGTCCGAAGTTGTCTGACCCCAAAAGGTGAGTCCTGATTAGTGCACGTCCTAAGCCATCTGCTGTGTAGATCCAATAATACAGTATACCTGAATCCCAAATGAATGGGAGCAGTATAGGGATGTAATATTTTTCGGCGCCTTGTTTCCATTCATTTGGGTTGAAGGCATACAACAGTCGACATGAACTCCTCTTGACATTATACCACTTTCTGAGACCTGAAAACATCTGACAAGCTTCGATTTTGGAGTGTCAGATGTTTTCAAGTTTTAGAAGTGGTATAACACAGGAATAAATATGTAGACACAATGAGGGGAATATAGGATGGTGTTGTAGAATATCAATGTGATAATCATTAGGCCAATAATAACAATGATAATGTTAAAAATAAATTTGGCCTACATAATATACATACATTTGTAACCCCAAGGACTTCCGATCAGACACCATAATGAACAAGGCAAAAGAGGAATATTAATTATTATTATTTTTAATTAAAAGTCTGGCCAGGTTTTTATTTGTATCTCATCTGCCAAGGACATCCAATCAGACATCACAATGAATAAGGCGAATGTTTTATTATTATTTTTTATGAAAGTCTGGAAATTATATGTTTTATTTTTCTCCCGGCGGAAGTAGACAAGACGCAAATTGGGAGCTGTTGGTCAGGGCGTAGTTATCCTGAAATTTTGGAAAATTGTAGAAAGTCATTTATTTTCTCCTCAATAACATATCTGGAAACACGTTCTAATAATCACATTCGTCTAAAGTGATAACCGACTCGGTGGTTTTTGTTTTGTGAATGAGAGAATTCGTTTGCTAGCTAGCTCTAACCTTGTTAGCATAGCGTATACATCCAACGGAATTCTGCAGAGAAACAACTTCAAATTGTGTAAATTCTGGAAACATGGAGTCAATGAAAAATGCGCTCCGTTAAGTTTTGTGGATGTTTGCAACCCCGAATGAGATTTACAAGAAACGATTCCTTAGCGCGTATGGACTTCATATTCGATGGGGCACCTTGTACATTTGTTGGACAGCGTGTTTTTGTGATTTCGTTTTTTTGGGGAATGACATCCAGGATTGTCGGAGCACGCGAAGCAAAGTTTTGTAGCTAGTGAAAGAGTTAATCTGTTTTCGTTGCTAGATATAGCTGTATAGTAGTTGGCCACCGTTGTTAGCCGAGACTCTGCAGCAATTGACTGTAGCTGCTAATGCATTCAGTCGGCTGAATTTCTACGATTTACTTTGTTTCGTTGCTAACTATCAATCTTAACACTTTTAAGGAAAACGTATCTTATCGGACACGTTTCGAGTCGACTGGGGGAAAAGGCGTCCCGTTTCCACTCCCTGGAGTTAACTAACCGCTAGCTAACGTTGTAGTCTGGCTAGCTTCAGTTCAAGCTAACTGAACACATTTAGACGGGCACATTGGCTAGCAAGCTAAATAGCGCAATAGCTGGGGGGGGTGGGGGGGTAAAAACGAATGCATTTGCTATAGCTAGCTAATCAAGCTAAGAATATTACCTAGTTTATGTTGATTCAATAATTACTAACTAGTTAGCTAATTCACAACACGGGTTTCAACTCAGACTTGTCAGTTTTTTAGAAATTCTCCTGGTCACGAGGGGCTGCTCGTCCGCGGATAAAGGCAAACCTGGAGTCTGGGAACACCAAATGGGACTGACTCGATTTTCAACATCTTTCAACAACAAAAAAAGACAGTCTGACTATTATTACACCAGGCCAGGTTAACTGGTTGTATTTCCTATAGGGTTTTACATCTGACAAAAGTAAGTGTGATGCGAACCATTTCGATTGACGTCAAAGGATTCGTACATGGAGATAGATGCAGACCGAGTGAAAGTGGAGGCTGTATCAATATTTTCCAACGGAACACATTGTCAATAGGATCATCCCTGACCACGGTGTCTTCTGCGAAAAGGTGGAGGAGAGCTGCACGACGTAAGACGAGGAGTGATTAGAGGTACTAATTTATCTCAAGGGTTACAGCAGCGAAAGTTTCATTATTGTCAGTGGCTTGTCTGAATACGTAGCATTCCACTGCGAAGGATTGCAAAACTATTCATTTGATATTTTGAATTCATTATTAGGACATACCCATACGTTATTTTTCACTGGGAGTCTATCGCCGACAATTTTAAGGTGTTTTCATAACATTGTTATTTGGGGATTCAGCTCTCAATGTTTTATTTTTTTATGTCTTTTTCAAGCATCTCCTCTACACAGACGGATGTTAGGGAAGGACTTCAAAGAGACTCTTATCATACTTTGGAAAATGATAATTGGATATAAATCAAAGCAAATCTAGAAACGGAAGCCCAATGAGCGACACACAGTCCAGTATCACTGATAGGTAAGTACGACCTTTTCCAGGCATTTAGTAAACACTCCACTTCACAATGTCATTGAAGACATCATGCCTTTTGGCTCCTGTACTTATGCACCTTTTGCTTTATCGGATAGTGTAGGCGACATGTGGACCTTTTGTAGCCCGGTTGGTAGAGAGCATGGTTCTTGTAACACTAGGGTTGTGGGTTCGATTCCCGGGACCACCCGAACTTAAAGTATATGCACGCGTGACTGTGAGTTGCTTTGTCTGCTAAAATTGCAAGTTCTCAAGTCTTGTAAAAGCCTGCAAGGATTGGTATGCCCACTGATAATTTTCCACCGGCTGCATGCAAGTGACAATTCTTCTCATGTTATGTCAATTGTTCGTTTTTGGAGTCAGCTAAAGACTTTTACTATCTCCCATATGGTATAGCCTAAGCTGTATATAAGTAATGTGTATTATTACTGAATGTTACTTAATATGTACTCCAACAACCAATTTCAAAATGATAAACCAGTAGGCGGGGCATTATTTTTCATTGAGGTGTGTTCTTAAGTAGCACAATAGCCTCCCATATATTTTCTCAACCCAGTGCTGTGCTGAACTCTCCACTTTGTCGCACCACAGAAATTGGTACTGGCAAAAGACCTCTGACCATTTACCATGATTTTTACACCAACAACCACATCATATACAAAAAGGTCTTGAGCTGGTTGTTGCACCATCAAAGACTGAAAATGGAATTTGAGCTGTTCCAAGTGAATCAACCACGATCATGTCAATAGTGTGTGTAGAGCTAGAGAGGCCTGACAACCAAATTAAGAAATGGTGCAATTTTGTCCTTTGCATCTGAAGTCCACTTTCCTGCAAGGAAGGAAATCAACAGACCAGAAACCCAGCAAGTAGGCTAGCCTGTACTGGATCTGTCATTCATCTTATCCAAAATAGAGAAATTACGTTTCCAACATGAGTACTCTTATGGGGTGTTTGAACGAATAGGATGCTACTTGGTCAAACTAGGCCTATAGTCTAATAAAAATAATACAACCAATGCAATGCAACTAAATAGGTGTTTAATGGCAGGTGTTATCGATCAGTGACATTGCCGCTGTGGTGCAGCACTCCTCTCTCTGTGAGCTGCATTTTGTTTATGGTTTGTCTTGTCTAAAGACAAAAATACACTACAAGATTTTTGCGCACTCTGCGGGCTCTAACCGCCGGAGAACCTCTCACATTTAACGATTCAGTCAAGCCAAATGGTAGTGACCTAGTAAACGGTATAATATAGACCTGGCGGCATCTCCGTGGCGTTATGATTAGACAATTGGGCCAGAATCGGGCTATGTTTGCGCATGTGTAGGCCTAGTAAGGAAATCATCATAGCAACTGAGGAGGCATTTCAATGTACATACAAGGAACGCATCATCTGTGCACGTGGATTACTGATGTTCAGTTTGAGGAGGAGAGCGTGGAGATGACAACTACCGGAGGTAAACTTTGAAAGCTTGCTACTGCTCTAATTGATTTGAATGAACACTGTTTCATTGATAAATAGTTTAATCATGGGCAGAGTTGTTGACCTCACAATAAGCCAGATTTTGAGTTATTTACATAACTTTACATTTACATACATTACATTGACGTGGCAGCCGGGGCATAATCAATCGGAGATGGACAGTGCATGGGTGCTGAAAGTAGGCTTCATTTTAATTTGACTTTACTATCAACGAGGTCTTTGTGTTAACCTGTTTCTTAAGAAGTAAGAGGTAGGGCAGTGGCGGTCATGACATTGGTTCAGTCGGTTATTGTCATGCAAAATACTGCCAGTCTCACAGTAATTGACCGTAATTAACATAATCACATCTCCAGGCCGCTGATGTGGGCCTTTGGAACACCTACATTTAAATTTTAAAAAAGTCTAATGAATCAATTTAATAAACACCATCACAATACATCCATTATTTCTTTTAGTCAGGTCTAAAGAAACATTATGATATAAAGAAAATCTATTTTGAGAAAAGCAGAATATGAGTAACTTGGCTTACTGTATGTTATCTGGCTATGCGCCATGCCATAGCCTGTGGGCTTGTTCATTTAGCAGTCAAGATTTGCTTATAAATCCCTTGCCATTATTTTATATGATTTTATACTAAGAAGAATATACTATAAAATGAGAGGGAGTGCACACATGGAGTGGCTGGGCTATATTGAGTTTAAAATTGTTCATTTGAAACTGGTCCTGTACGCTAGATTTAGTTATTTTGCAACTTTTTAGTTGTAAGTGATACAAACCTATTTAGAATGTCTTAGAAATCAAAACATACAGTATATGGGCTGCGTGATGAGACTATAGGCAATTGATGAGTTGCGAAAGTCGCAAAAAAAGCTTGCGCTTTATTCCTTGCCTCAGGCTATACACGTTGTTTTCTCATCAAGTGATCATATTTTCATCCATCAGACTATTCTCAATTTAATCTTGTCTTTACTAATATGTAAAATTAGTTATGAATTTACAATGGTCCATTATGAAATGGACAGGAGGGAAAAATACTTGTCAGAGGCTGCTTTCCTGGCTGTTTGTTTTTCAATCATGCCAGGTAGGCTCCTCACTCCACTTATTTCACTCCATGCATCAACCACTGTGTGAGGAGCATGCACCCTCCCGCTGCACGACAGGTGATATTCTGGGAAGAGATGGACACGCATGGTGGTGAGAGAGATTCTGTAGCTAAAGATTGTCAGTCTATTTATTAAAAATATTTTTTTAAATCCCTATTACTAGGCTATTCAAAATCTAATACAAATTCACCGTAATTGTAGGTTAACTCTGTAAGCAGGCCTGCTTACAATCATTAAACCAACAGCATCGCCTAGGTCTATACATTCTTTCCCAGACTCATGAATATAAAGTTTGGAGCGTAGCATATTGTAACCAGTCCATTTGAATGCATAATAATACAGTCCACACTCAAAGGCGATTACTAGAATTTGTCATTTTGGAGTTATAGGCTAGATCAATTATGTACCAGACATTTTAAGTCAGTTTTTGAAATAAAAAAATCTGCCGTGCGCAATGTGTGTATTGTATATACAATAAAAATATTTTTAAAATAATCATTTTTTCAGGGTTGGTCTCATATTTAGGTTTATGCATAAGCTCTAATATGCATATGGTTGTTTTTTGAATGAATCATCACCTTAGAAAGCGCTGTCCATTTTGTTGTTAGGCTTTGAAACAACATCCACAACGACTATGTTTTCCACTCAATTTCAACCCGTTGAACCAATTTATTCAAATTGATCAATCACAGTGAGTTTTAAAAGCATGCTACAGTTTTGATAAGTGTTTAATATGATTTTCAATCGCATTTGCATTGATGTCAGAGTGGTTAGAGGAACAATAGAGCCTTGAGTACCAGGCCATTAGGACCTGATGGTTGTTAGCGAGTTGGTTATTACCAATGCATGTCCTGAGTGCATCAGAGGAAATCAGCGTGACTCACGTGGAATCTTACTACGGCCATGACTGCTGGTGTGGTGGTAATAGTGTCTCTTCAACAGCCCTAGGTAGGTCTACTTGTTTGACAGACAAAATTATAGGCTATTATTAGTAGATTTTGTTGGCCAATTCCTTCATTCACCACGCACTCCTTAAATATCTGTCAGTGAAGGGCTCAAATTGAGGGGGTATGTGAGGGTATGCCATACACTTGGTGCCATTGTTGTGATGAACTTGTGAGGTAATTGATGAGAACCTTTTTTATAGTTCTAATTGGCTAATGGTGGGATATGCTTTGCATTTGCTTTGAGCACTGCTCATACTTGGCGATAATGGCTTATTTTGATGCTGAATATATATAAATTTTTTATTTATTTATTTTCTTTCAAAATGTTTGCAAGTTATCGTGACAACGTAAGTGCCCCGGGGAGCCCATTGGAGCCATCAACCGCAAACCGGGTATGTGCTTTACGGGCTACGGCATTACATGTTACTCTGGGTTTGCTCCGATTTCCTATCATTTGGAGAAATGCGCCGGGAGCTGATCAGGAGCCCGTAGGTCGGGTTAAAATGTGTAGTGTCCGCCGGCTTTAGTTGTATGCATTGCACAGCTTGGGACTGTGTTGTCAGTGTGTGCAGTTAGCTCTTTGTCATAGAGTTTTGCTGATCTCCACGTTTTTTTCCCACACCCCTGAGGCCCTCCCGGGAAGTGGTGACATTGCTGATAAACAATGCCTGTCAGTGGGACCCAGGCCTGAAATTTTGTGATTTTAGGGGAAAGGCCATTTGGCCTTCAAGAGCTGCCCAGTCTGCCTGGGCACCAAAGCCATTCACCAAAATTGACCATTTTAAATTGATTTGAAAGACACTTGGTATTCTGTTAAAAAACATGTAAGTATGTAAATAATTAGCCTACATGTCAAAGTGTAGGTGAAGCCTATGCGTATTGGCTACAGCCTCTAATGTCCACATCGATGCTGATATTAGTGAGGCACCAGCAAATCTAGCCAAACTTTAGACTTTTAATAACCTACACACTATATATACAAAGGTATGTGGACACCCCTTTAAATTAGTCGATTTGGCTATTTCAGCCACACCCGTTGCTGACAGGTTTATGAAATCGAGTACATGGCTATGCAAACTCCACAGACAAACACTGGCAGTAGAATGGCCTTACTGAAGAGCTCAGTGTCTTTCAGCATGGCACCGTCATAAGATGCCACCTTTCCATCAAGTGCTGTTATTGTGAAGCGGAAACATCTAGGAGCAACAACAGCTCAGCCTCGAAGTGGTAGGCCACACAAGCTCACAGAATGGGACCACCGAGTGCTGAAGCGCATGGCGTGTAAAAATTGTCTGCCCTCGGTTGCAACACTCACGACAAGTTCCAAACTGCCTCTGGAAGCAACGTCAGCAAGAGAACTATTCGTCTGGAACTTCACCATGCGTAATGATGTCTTCTGGAGTGGTGTAAAGCTGTAAAGCTTGGAGTGATGAATCACACATTACAATCTGACAGATACATTTGGGTTTGGAGAATGCTACCTGCCAGAATACGTAGTGCCAACTGTAAAGTTTGGTGGAGGAGGAATAACAATCTGTGGCTGTTTTTCATGGTTCGGGCTAGGCCCCTTAGTACCTGTGACGAGAAATCTTAACGCTACTGCATACAATGACAATCTAGATTCTGTGCTTCAAACTTTGTGGCAACAGTTTTGGCCCTTTCCTGTTTCAGCATGACAATTCCCCCGTGCACAAAGCGAGGTCCATACAGAAATGGTTTGTCTCGATCGTTGTGGAAGAACTTGACTGGCCTGCACAGAGCCCTGACCTCAACCCCATCCAACACCTTTAGGGAAAATTGGAACGCCGACTGCGAGCTAGGCCTAATTGCCCAACATCAGTGCCCGACCATACTAATGCTCTTGTGGCTGAATGGAAGCAAATCCCTGCAGCAATGTTCCAACATCTAGTGGAAAGCCTTCCCAGAAGAGTGGAGGCTGTTTATAGCAGCAAAGGGGGGACCACACCCCCTTTGGCCTTATTGCTTAATTAACACAGGTCTCATAAATAATCTTTCAAGCACAAGCCCACGTACTAGTGACTAGCCAACTAATCCTTTTCCAGTTTAGCCAACTTGGGTCTATTTGCTAGCTAATAAGGCAGAACGTATAGCTGCACATATCTATGAGAGAGCCATGTGAGTGAGAGGTGTTTCGGAGCACAGCTGTTGGCAGCCGGGATAAGGGAATTATAATTTATTCAATGTAAGGGCACAACGGCCACTTTGACCCATTGCCGGAACTGGTGGGACCACACTCCCTCCCGGCCCTCTCCGATAGGTCTGCTTGTCTGGCAGTGGAAGGGGGGCTGGGGTGGTCTGTTGTTCTACCTGGCTGTTGAAGGCCTCGGACACACAATATGAGACCCTGTGAGTTGGTGTCTGAGTAATGTGCAGGTTTATTTTTGAACGGTGTAAGCCTACAAAATATGAATGTGTTCATTGCTTCCTTTGAAAACAATGAATAAATTATCGTTTTTTTAGGGTTTTCTGAGTTACAAGAGTTCGGCCTAGTGCTCATGTTCCGAAATGTTTGTTTTGTGAATGGCCAATGTGCAGCCGTTGCCTGCCATTAGGCTTTTCTGCAGCCTGTGGTGCTCTCCACTGATTGGACCATATTCATGCAGAGCTCAGCAGGTGTGAACTGAGCATGCAGGGGTCAAAGTAAAAAGGGAGTTCTCGTGATGTGCAGTGAAGACTCCAGGAATATGTCAATATTAAATCATGTTTTTCACTAGTACTACTACTTGAGCTGGGAATTGCCCAGAACCTCATAATACAATATCACAATTCTTAGATGCTGGTACGATGTGTATTGCATTTCGATACTGTGATTTTGTTTTTCAAAACATTTTGCAGCGAAACAAGGAGACCTATCAGTCATGGAAATGAAAGTGCTGGAAACATGTTGGCTAACTATTTTAAAAGGAGGTGGAGAACAAGTCAGTATCGATATATCGTCCAAAATAATATCACAATATAACCCCCCCCCCAATATCACTACTATTAGCACACGCTTGCACATTACAGGCCAGAACATCTGAAGCAAAAACCATTGTTGCAAACCAAGGTTTGCTCTAAGCTACACAGTGCATTTTGACATTTTGTTACATTACAGCCTTATTATTAAATCGTTTTTTCCCTCATCAACCTACACACACTATCACGTAATGACAAAGCAAAAACAGGTTTTTAGACAATTTTGCAAATGTATACAACAAAAAAGACAGATCACATTTTACGTAAGTATTCAGACCCTTTACTCAGTACTTTGTTGAAGCACCTTTGGCAGTGATTACAGCCTTGAGTCTTCTTGGGATTGACGCTAGAAGTTTAGCACACCTATATTTGGGAATCCCATTAATCCCATTCTTCTCTGCAGATGGGGAGCGTCGCTGCACAGCTATTTTCAGGTCTCTCCAGAGATGTTCGGTCGTGTTCAAGTCCGGGCTCTTGCTGGGCCACTCAAGGACATTTAGAGACTTGTCCCGAAGCCACGCCTGCATTGTCTTGGCTGTGTGCTTAGGGTTGTTGTCCTGTTGGCAGGTGAGCCTTCGCCTCAGTCTGAAGCCCTGAGTGCTCTGGAGCAGGTTTTCATCAAGAATCTCTCTGTACTTTGCTCTGTTCATCGATCCTGACTAGTCTGTCGCTGAAAAACATCCCCACCGCATGATGCTGCCACCACCATGCTTCACCGTAGAGATGGTGCCAGGTTTCCTCCAGACGTGACGCTTTGCATTCAGGCCAAAGAGTTCGATCTTGATTTCATCAGACTAGAGGATCTTGTTTCTCATGGTCTGATAGTCCTTTAGGTGCCTTTTGGCAAACTCCAAGTGGGCTGTCATGTGCGTTTTACTGAGGAGTGGCTTTTGTCTGGCCACTACAATAAAGGCCTGATTGGTGGAGTGCTGCAGAGATGCTTGTCCTTCTGGAACATTCTCCCATCTCCACAGAGGAACTAGACCTCTGTCAGAATGACCATCGGGTTCTTGTTCACCTCCCTGATCAAAGCCCTTCTCCCCTGATTGCTCAGTTTGGCTGGGCGGCCAGCTCTAGGAAGAGTCTTGGTGTTTCCAAACTTCTTCCATTTAAGAATAATGGAGGCCACTGTGTTCTTGGGGACCTTCAATGCTGAAGAAATGTTTTGGTACCCTTCCCCAGATCTTTGCCACAACCCAGTTTTGTCTCTGAGCTCTACGAACAATTCCTTCAACCTAATGGCTTGGTTTTTGGTCTGACATGCACTGTCAACTGTGGGACCTTATATAGACATGTGTGCCTTTCCACATCATGTCCAATCAATTGAATTTACCACAGGTGGATTCCAATCAAGTTCTAGGAACATCTTACGGATGGATGATCAATGATCAATGATCGATGCACCTGAGCTCAATTTGTGGTCTCATAGCAAAGGGTCTGAATACTTATGTAAATAAGGTATTCCTATTTTTACTTGAAAAAATGTCTAAAAACCTGTTTACCTTGTCATATGGGGTATTGTGTGTAGATTGATGAGGAATAGTTTTTATTTAATCAATTTTAGAATTTGGCTGTAACATAACAAAATGTAGTCTGAATACCTTCTGAATGCACTGTATGCAGTGCATTAGCAAGCTAGCCTAGATAATGTGTGGATATCCTTATTATCCCTGGAATAGGCGCTGAGTCAGATGGAATTACTGGACAGACTTTCTGGTGCCGTCTCACCATCATGGGCCTTTCATTCTCCTGATGGATTGTTATGTCGATGGCCAGTGACACAACATGGCCGTCCCAGAGGTCCCACCTGTTCACTCTCAACTCCTACATCATTCTTTTACTCCGTTGTTTCCTAATCCTCTTCCTCTGTCATGGTTCTCAGGTTGCCTAAAAACCTCATAATGAATCTGTTTCTTGAGTTGAATTAAAAATCATAATTCAGCCTGTTTTATTAAGTCATAATAATCTAGTCTGCTCTCTCACTGCCCTTCCCTAACGTTGGGTTGGGCACCTGATTTCCTGTGGGTTTAATTGCCTTGGAGGGTCATTGTAGATCAACTTAGTCTCTCACTGGGGTGTAAATGGAGGGCTTTCCTCACACCTTGCTGTCACTTTGGCAGGCACACACCAGCTCTCCTACCACTGCAAACTCAGTCCCTATCACCCTCCCCAGCAGCTCTTGTGAAATACACAAAAGATTACTGTAATGTTGAGGAATGAAATAAATGCAATCTGTTAAAGCACTGAGCAAATTTCAGGTCTGCTGAGAGCAAACTTGAATGATGTCAAAATTCTGTGCAATTTCTGGTGTGCGTTTACTTTGAACACTAAGGCTGTACCTGCCTTAAGTTACAGTTTTAAGTGGGCAAGTAGACTACTGTGGCTATTTGATCATAATTTAGGCCTACCAGAGTGGCCTACCATAATAAAAACAATGGAGAAAATGCATCCCGTAACATTTTAACATGGAAATAGCTGTTCTATTATTCAGCCAACAGTAGCAGCCAATGTGTGGCGTTCAGTGTAGACCTACAGTGCCTTCGGAAAGTATTCAGATCCCTGGACTTTTTCCACGTTGTGTTAGGTTACAGCCTTATTCTAAAGTTTATTAAATATTTTTTCCCCTCATCTACAAACATTACCCCATAATGACAAAGCAAAAAAGAAAACACTGAAATATCAATTTTACATAAGTATTCAGACCCTCCACTCGGTACTTTGTTGAAACACATTTGGCAGCTATTAAAGCCATGAGTCTTATTGGGTAATTCGCTACAAGCTTGTCACACCTGAATTTGGGGAGTTTCACCAATTATTCTCTGCAGATCCTCTCAAGCTTTGTCAGGTTGGATGGGGAGCGTTGCTGCACAACTATTTTCAGGTCTCTCCAGAGCCACTCCTGCGTTGTCTTGGCTGTGTGCTTAGTGTCGTTGTCCTGTTGGAAGGTGAACGGTTGCTACAGTCTGAGGTCCTGAGCGCTCTGGAGCAGGTTTTCATCAAGGAGCTCTCTGTACTTTGCTCCGTTCATCTTTCCCTTGATCCTGACTTGTCGTCCAGTTCCAGCTGAATAACATCCCCACGACATGATGCTGCCATCACCATGCTTCAACGTAGGGATGGTGCCAGGTTTCCTCCAGATGTAGCGCTTGGCATTCAGGCCAAATAGTTAAATCTTGGCTACATCAGACTAGAGTCTTTAGGTGCCTTTTGGAAAACTCCAAGTGGGTGGTCATGTGCCTTTTACTGAGGTGTAGCTTCCATCTGGCCACTCTACCATAAATGCCTGATTGGTGGAGTGTTGCAGAGATGGTTGTTCTCGGGTCTCCATAGAGGAACTCTTGAAATCTGTCAGTGACCATCGGGTTTTGGTCACCTCCCTGACCAAGGCCCTTCTCCCCCGATTGCTCTTCCATTTAAGAATGGTGGAGACCACTGTGTTCTTGGGGATATTCAATGCTGCAGAATTTGTTTGGTTCCCTTCCCCAGATCTGTGCCTCGACACAGTCCTTTCTCTGAGCTCTACGGACAATTCCTTCGACCTCATGACTTGGTTTTTGCTGTGTCATGCGCTGTCAACTGTGTGAACTTATATAGACAGGTGTGTGTGCCTTTCCAAATCATGTCCAATCAATTGGATATACCACAGGTGGACTCCAATCATCAAGTTGTATAAACATCTCAAGGATGATCAATGGAAACAGGATGCACCTGAGCTCAATTTCGAGTCTCATAGCGAAGGGTCTGAATACTTATGTAAATAAGGTGTTTATGTTTAATACAGTTGTAACAATTTCTAAAAACCTGTTTGCTTTGTCATTATGGGGTATATTGTGTATATTGCTGAGGATAATTATTTTTTTAAATCCATTTTAGAATAAGGCTGCATCGTAACAAAATGTGGATACCCTCAAGTGGTCTGAATACTTTCCGAAAGCACTTTCCATGTGACTTAAAAAAAATACATGCAGTGCTTGACATTAACCTGTTTATCCATTTGTCTTTCAGACAAGGAGATGATTGAAAATGTTGTTTGATGCAAGAAACTTTACAAAATAAAATTATTATTCCCATACCGTTTATTACAGGAAATCTGCCAAATTACGCTACGCTCTGCCTATTGGTGACTTTATTTAAGAGGTCTCAAAATACAACACTGCCCTTTTTAAGAGACAAGATGGCTAGAAATGCACACATTTTCTCCTCTTGTTGGAAGCAACCACTCCCCCATTGTTGACAAGAAATTAGCTATAACTGGGACAATAACTCACCAACTAGCAAATTATATGAACAAATGTGCACGTTGCACCATGCAGTTCTCGCTTTGATCTCTAAACAAGAGCATCTACTCGCAAGCGCTATACTGTAGCCACAGTCCAGTTCAAAGTGAATGGCAATGTCTTTTTGCATAAAGGAAAATAGCTTTGATTGGTTTTGTTGCACATTTGTGTAGGGTATGGGCCTGATTCATGTCTGTCAATGCAATAGAATCCTACTCCAATGCTCTCTGCCTATAAGAAAATCTCTCGTACTTCGTTTTGGTTACGGTATGTTACTTTGAAAGTGGCCAATATTGTGTGGATTCGATCACAATTCCCACAGCCGAGTGAAATGTTGATTATATTTAACTAAAGAGGAAAAGTCTAGAAAGTTGAGTGAAGTTCAATCTAGTGCTTCTGTGCAGTTTGATGGGTAATATTAAGTACATTTTGCTGGTTGTGTTAGTGCCAGCCTTTTCTTTGACAGTCCCTAAAGACGTACCTGGTAACTCAAAAGCCGCCTAATGAAATTATATTTTCTCAGACGGCGGTGAGTCATTCTCTTCAAGTCAGAACCCAATATTTTAATCACAGCCCATCCCTTCAGTTAGATCACTTTCTTACCTAGAGTTAGGCTAGTGGAGCTCATAGGCTACAGGAAAAATAAATGCTGCTGCTACCTAGTGCCAACTGCACTGGAAAAACAACCGCTTTATCCATCAAGTTGGTGGAACAAATGAAAGTAAGGAGTGGAGAAAATAGTATAGCTTCTGCTCCCAGTGTTTTTCTGTAATCATGTAGCCTAGTATTTTCTCCGCAGTGAGTCGTTGGGAGTTGTTGGGCCAGCAGAGCGAGAGAGACTGGGAGATTAAGATATCCAGGCAATACCCCAGGGCTGGTGTTGGAAAGGGGGTGGGGTAGGAGCCCAGGGGTGGGGGTCTACCACCAACACACATCTCACTTTGATGCTGATGGTAGTGGACACATTGCAATCTCTTATTTGCAAAGAAGTGCCGCAGGGCCCAACATTACTTTCACTTCACAGAAGACAGGATCGCAACAATGGAGAGAAGGATATGGAGGAAAGGCAGCGTTGCCAATGTGTCAAGTCTTCACATGTCTGTGCTGTGGTTTCAGAGACCAAGAAGAAGTAGCCCCACTCAAAGCATTGTACTCCCACAGGACTCGGCATATAATTGTTGTTTTGGCTACTTAGGACTGTCAGCTCTCTGTTTTAACCTGACGGGTTTAGGAACTTTCGTTTTTAAATGAAAGCTTCATCGACAGAACATTGCATGTCTTACTTCAGTGGAAGACTTGTTTCCTGTCTTGGATGCTCAAACTACAGCAAATCAAAACAAACTAATGCCAGGGAAGTCTTGCCAGTTGAAGCTCAGACACACCGGTAGTCTTGTCAAATGTTTGCCTGGTGACCGTATTTACCACGTCTGAACAGTGTCTGCAGTCACTCTCGTGTTCTCACAGCAAAGACCTTGGAAGTCGTACCTATATAATGACGTATTAACGTCACGTAACATTTTGCTCTACACGTACAACACAGCATTCCTAACCTAACCCACAATATCTGCTGTGTGGCTCGAGCAGTCAACAAGTTGTGTAGTCATTTGAAAGAGTAAGAACATTTCAGCGAGACCACCCAAAAGGTAAAATCCTTTAAAGTCAAGATAATTGCGCTTGACAATCAACCGTTCTGTCGTGGGTGATATTGGCTTTCTTTCGCCGACTGGTCGAGCACCAGTACACACTACCAAGTGCGCTATTTTTCAAATGTTGCCCCATCAGAGTTGCACAGTAATAGCGTCACTGCTATTAGCTTCAAGACATACATACTATGGAACGCCGTTTGGGTCTTTGCGTGTCAAAAAAAGTAGAGTAGTACAGTAGTACTGTCAAAGCTGTACAAAAAAGTCTGCAAACACTGGCCACGAACGATGTGTTTACAATACCACGTTGGTAATAAAGCATCATTTGTTCGAACGCAACTTCTGGGGTAGATATCTTTAGCTTGGTACCTTGCTAGCACCAATACAACCAGCCTGAAAACAATGACCAGTAGACACTGCAGTAATTTTCATTATTCTTAGCAATAATTTAGGAATCAAGTATTAGCTAGGTGGCCACTTGTTGTTCGCCTATTGAAATTGAACTTCAGTTCATGTAAATAAATAGCTAGCCAGCTACTTACCCTGTCTTCCAAGGCTAGCAACAATAAGGATTCGGCACAATAATGGAATTTGCGTTTTACCTTCAAAATAAAGTATGTAATTGACTGTGATGCAAATTAATACAGATAGTAGACTTATGCCATACTTTTTTTATTTTGAAGGCTAACCGCAAAGTCCACTATTGTGGCTAATCCTCATTGTGGCTAGCGTCACGTAGATGGGTCCAATAACAGTTAATGAAATAACCCTAATTTATGAGACAGTTCTTATTTTAGATGGTGACACCTAACTCTATAGTTAGCTAGCTAACTATAGCTACTGAAACCGATGTCGTGTTATTTGACGTGTATATTTTTTGACACGCAACGACCCGAACGGCGTTCCATAGAAAACCTGTTTGAGAATGAAACGACTGAACAACAGAACAGCACAGCAAGTAAGTGAAAGAAATAGGTTTTGATTATGTTTTACTGGTATTGGGGACATGCGTAAATGCCAACAAAATAACTTTTTGGTGTGTGTAACCTTTTTTTATTTAACTAGGCAAGTCGGTTAAGAATTTTTATTTTATTTACAATGACAGTATTTAGTGTTGTGTGTGTGTGTGTGTGTGTGTGTGTGTATATTGCATCTGTGCACTTAGCTAGCTACCATCCCAAAGACTGCATTGCATATTAAGTGTAACTGGCTCACCCAGAGAAAATGCTATCCTTTTACCTCATTTCTTTTGTTGGCTCCATCACTTGGGGGTTCGTGCTCTCTAATTTGCTCAATGTCCAGTTGTTGGCCACTGACGAGCATTGCTATTTATTCTACAAGTATAATCGGTAGGTTCGTAGCTGCCGGGTCAGCACACAGCTTTTTTTCTAGCAAGGGAAGAAACTGCCTCCCACTAAGTCTTTATTGATTCTCGTTATATTTGTCACGGTTTGCAACTGCACATATGTCACACAAGATCATTTTAAGGGGCAATCTGCAGTTGCTACATTCAGTTTGGGATTTATAAATAAGTGATATGTACACATTGATTCTTGAAGAATATAATTTTATAAATGCCTCGAACTTAGTTTAACTGTCGTACTCCATCAGAACCCAAAATATAAGCTTGTTTTACTCTAATATAAACAAAGTAAATGTAAACAAACACTATATAGCCTCAAAACATTGTTAAAACTAATTTTGATATCATGGTATCTCTGTCTATGAATTTGAGAGTGGGTATATTTCTCATTACAAGCCCCATCCCTAAGCTTTTTACCAAAACACACAACCAGCCTAGTTTTTCCTCTGTCTAGGCTTTCTCTAGGTCTTATTACACTTCTACTGCAATGGTGTATGGGAAGGTGTTTGTGTGAGGGTGCTGCTTCTCTGCAGAGGCCGATTTTTAGACATTTATTTATTTACTCCCTTTCCCTGCATCTCAGTGAGGTTGCTAAAATTGAATGCGGTTTCTGGGGTAGTGTGGAGCAGAGCGGAGACTCTCAGGGTCTGCACTGTGATTTAATGACCAACCGGAGCCTCGAATTCATGTAGTATCAAAGATTAACTCACAAAAGTAGAACATTAGAAAACATAAAATGTTTCCATGCACTCTGGCGGCACAGATGCTGTCGTGAGCCCCTAACTGCAATGAACCTGCGTCAGACAAATGTGCTTCAATTGAGAAAGTGCATTAGGCTAGATGTGCAAAATACACTTGGAGCAGAGGTGAAATGTCCCTTTTTCAATGTATATGGCCATTAATGTTATTAGCATATAATGTGCCATAAAAGTCCAATATTTCCTCACGCAAATACTAGCGTTTCTGCATCTCACACGCCATCTACATTTCCTGGTTGTAAGTAAACCGAGGGACGAGGAAGTAGGGCTCCAGTAAAGGCTCTCGTCTTTAAAAAGCCAGAAAAAAATGTGTCCACCTAGATATCCTGCAATGTCCTGGTAGTTCTGTTGTTGAGAGTGCAATGGCTTTATTGAACAAGTACAACCATGTCTATTCGCTGCTAGCTTGATTGTGTAA
This sequence comes from Oncorhynchus mykiss, assembly GCF_057628025.1. Taxonomy (NCBI): domain Eukaryota; kingdom Metazoa; phylum Chordata; class Actinopteri; order Salmoniformes; family Salmonidae; genus Oncorhynchus; species Oncorhynchus mykiss. Next base: position 2,631,243 of record NC_143045.1, read on the forward strand.
TCTGTGAAACAACACACTTTTTAAAATTGTATTTATTTAACCTTTATTTAACTAGGCAAGTCAGTTAAGAACAAATTCTTATTTACAATGATCGCCTACACCGGCCAAACCCTAACCCGGACGACGCTGGGCCAATTGTGCGCCGCTCTATGGGACTCCCAATCACGGCCAGTTGTGATACAGCCTGGAAACTAACCAGGGTCTGTAGTGACGCCTCTTGCACTGAGATGCAGTGCCTTAGACCGCTGCACCACTCGGGAGCCCCAAATGCCACAATAATAGCTACAAAACATGACTCCATTTTTAGATCAGACTGCAGGTTCATGGAAATGGAAATACTGAAATACCTCTATAGTGCATAATTATGTCTGAAACACCTCTCATTAATCAGAATTATGTAGGGAGACTGGAAAGTCACCCTGTATAGTGTCTAGCAGGGAATTTTTCTTAAACACTTCATGGACAAACATCTTATGCAAATATTTAAGGTTAGCTCCAGACAGTCTACGGTGAAGAAATGTCTGTCCCCAAGCCCTGTCAGAAATCCTGATTGGGTTTATTGGGGCAGAAAGTGTTTCTTCCCCCTCAGGCTGTGGCTGTGGGAGCTCCCTTTGATGTCATGAAAGCGGAGGGGCTGTGCCTTAGCTTTAACCCAGCTTTGACCTGTGGCCTAGTAGTCGATCCACTGGCTTTCTTTTCCCCCTTTTTTTATTATTATTATTTTTTAATTTTTTTACCTCGATTGGTAATCAACATGGGATCTTACAGACAGAAGACAATGGTCACGCACTGGATCTTGTAGCACATATCTTGTAGCCCTGCAGGACAGGTTGTAGCCTATTATATAGCACTATATTTCTTGGAAAGTTGCACTTTGACTCCTCTCTGACATCACAAGTCAACCAATTGCTTCAGCCTAAATGCCCATAGGTCTCATTGGCTTATTTTAGGGGTGTCCAACTCATTCTATGAAGGGTGGAGTGTTTGCAGGTATTTTTATTTTTTATTTTTTTTAAATTAAGACCTAGACAACCAGGTGAAGGGAGTTGTTTACTAATTAGTGACCTTAATCAATCAACTACATAGGAGAAGCAAAAACTCACACTTGGCCCTCAGTGAAATGAGTTTGACATGTGGCTTATTGGTTTTGATTATGTGAAAATTAAGGTAACGTGTATCGTATGTAACCTATATTAACCATATAGAATATAATTTTGTCACCTGTCTGATCAATCAGACATTCCATTATCAACCTGAATTTTTCAAACATAAACATTGCGGGAGGACTTCTCCTCAGTCAGTGGGAAGGGAGGTGATGTCATAGTTGTGACCACAGTGAGGGACTGTGATTGTAGTGTGTAATCTGCAACGAGATACAAACATCATGTGTTCTCTCCCTCATTGCAGAGCCAAACATGAGTCACTTCTCTCCCTGTCCTCGGGCCAGCAGCCCTGAGATCATCCATTCACAGCTCTCAGATCAGCAAGCCTGTCAGAACAGAAGGAAGGGCCCTCTTTCACTACAACACCTGCACTACTGCACTACTACACTCTGTTTTCACTGCCTTCCTTACAATTACAGCAGTTACCTCAAGTTTTAGCCTACACTTTGGCCTGGATTAGTAGGCCTAGGTCTGTATTAGTGGTCGACCGATTAATCGTAATGGCCGATTTAATTAGGTCCGATTTCAAGTTCTCATTACAATCGGAAATCGGTATTTTTGGGCGCTGATTTGCCGAATTATATTATTTTGTATTTATTTTTTTATTTAATTTTTTTTTTTTTTTTTTTTATTATATATTATTTTTTTATTTTATATACCTTTTTATTTAACTAGGCAAGTCAGTTAAGAACACATTCTTATTTTCAATGACGGCCTAGGAACGGTGGGTAAACTGCCTCGTTCAGGGGCAGGAAGACAGATTTTCACCTTGTCAGCTCGGGGGACCCAATCTTGCAGTTAACTAGTCCTAAGAAAAAACGACCTGCCTCTCTCTCGTTGCACTCCTGAAGGAGACTGCCTGTTACGCGAATGCAGTAAGCCAAGGTAAGTTGCTAGGTAGCATTAAACTTATCTTATAAAAAACAATCAATCATAATCACTAGTTAACTACACATGGTTGATGATATTACTAGATATTATCTAGCGTATCCTGCGTTGCATATAATGTGACTGAGCATACAAGTATCTAAGTATCTGACTGAGCGGTGGTAGGCAGAAGCAGGCGCGTAAACATTCATTCAAACAGCACTTCCGTGTGTTTTGCCAGCAGCTCTTCGTTGTGCGTCAAGCATTGCGTTGTTTATGACTTCAAGCCTATCAACTCCCGAGATGAGGCTGGTGTAACCGAAGTGAAATGGCTAGCTAGTTAGCGCACGCTAATAGCGTTTCAAACGTCACTCGCTTTGAGCCTTCTAGTAGTTGTTCCCCTTGCTCTGCATGGGTAACACTGCTTCGAGGGTGGCTGTTGTCGTTGTGTTGCTGGTTCGAGCCTAGGGAGGAGTGAGGAGAGGGACGGAAGCTATACTGTTACACTGGCAATACTAAAGTGCCTATAAGAACATCCAATAGTCAAAGGTTAATGAAATACAAATGGTACAGAGAAATAGTCCTATAATGGCTACAACCCAAAACGTCTTACCTGGGAATATTGAAGACTCATGTTAAAAGGAACCACCAGCTTTCATATGTTCTCATGTTCTGAGCAAGGAACTGAAATGTTAGCTTTTTTACATAGCACATATTGCACTTTTGCTTTCTTCTCCAACACTTTGTTTTTGCATTATTTAAACCAAATTGAACATGTTTCATTATTTACTTGATTTTATTGATGTATTATATTAAGTTAAAATAAGTGTTCATTCAGTATTGTTGTAATTGTCATTATTACAAATACATTTTCAAAATCGCCCGATTAATCGGTATCGGCTTTTTTGGTCCTCCAATAATCGGTATCGGCGTTGACAAATCATAATCGGTCGACCTCTAGTCTGTATTGCTGCTCAGCCCTAGTTGTTTGTCAGGCACCCATTAGTAACGATTCACAAAACCCACAGTTCGATACAAATTGCGGTTTTGGCCAAAATATCATCACATTATTTTTATTTTATTTTATTGGGCGGGATTTGACTGTTTTTATAAAAAATAAAGTTCTACACTTGCTTTGAGTAGTGTGTGTCACTAGGGTGGCAACACATTCTAAATTATTTCAATGCTGTCTTTCTCCATTCTGATTTGTTTTATACTGTTCGAATTCAACTGAAACCTAAACTGATTTTCATACATTTGTGCATTACCTGCACTCATTTGAGTTCATTTCCACACTGCTACGTAGGGCTGCATGATATGGGCCAACATTCTAGGCCTTATTTTTAACCAAATGTTGCAATTGTGATTTTTAGAGCATAACATGTTGGAATCATGCAAATAGAATGATTGTTCTAATTCGAAAGTTAGAATATGATAGGGGCACTTTTGAATACAGTGTTTGATATGACAACAAATGAAAATGCCAGGCAGGAGTTATTGTGACAGGTGTTGATAAGTGTTCCTAAGGTACACTATAATATTTAGCTACATTGAATGTTTTCTCTTAGTTACTTCATGTAACTAACATTCTCATTTTTTGTATTCCTCTTTGATTTAGAAATGACTATTGCACAAACAACATGCAGATTTAGAGCTACACCATCACTGGTATTATCAGGCTGTATAGCTAATTACCGTTGCTCGCACTCAGTACATTAATTAGCTGGCTAGCGATTTAGCATTAGCGGCTAACAAGATTTAGGCCCAACATACTAAGAAAAGACAAATTAGCTGTTTGCAGATGTAAGAAACACCAACTAGTAGTGTAATTATAGAATGGTTGTGGATTTATATTAAGAAGCAAAGTGAAAACAGCATCGTTTTCATCGACATTGTTGCATGTTCTCTATTGGCCATGCAGACTGAATTCAAGTGTCTAGTGGTTGAGGAACAACAAATGCGCTCCTTGAGTGACGGGGCGGGTCTAGGTTTATGTGGAAAGCTGCATGGAGAGCGGAGAGTGAGATGACTCAAGTAGCAAAGTAAACTGTAAAGATTGGACGTTACACATTGCATAACACATTTGACAAACCAAACATTAAAATACTGATATAGAAGGTAAAGTGAAAACCCAAACCGGTCTGTGCATCAATACAGGTATATCATAAAATATGGTATACCGCCCAGTCCTAGCCCAAGTCCAGCTTCTGTGACAGCATTTATGATGTTGTGAGAGGGATTGTTATATTGGGCCTTTCAAGTAGAGGTCTTCACAGACGTGTTCTGAAATGGACCGGGGGCTTTTCTACCTGGACCCGATATGCATAAATGTGCTTTTTTATATTTTTTATATAGAGAGACATGTTCCTAATGGACTACTAGACCAGTGATCTGAGTGAGGGAAGCAGCATCCTATGCAAAGCTGCGGGAAGTGGGTGCTGGGATTTTATTGCTGGCGGTATGCAGAAACAATTTTTTTGCCCGCGCTGAAGACGTCTATTGGTTTTTGCATATTGCGCTTTTAATTCCATAATTTTAATACCCTTTTCCATTGATTAGATACTGTCCTAACTTGCTTTGCCACACAGAGGCTCTATGTCTGTAGTGCTGCTTTGTTGATAACAACAACAAGCTACATGGTGCCAGGACAACAATCTCTCCCTCAACAAGATCAAGACAAAGAAGATGATTGTGGACTACAGGAAAAAGAGGACCGAGCACGCCCCCATTCGCATCGACGGGGCTGTATTGGAGCAGTCTGAGAGCATCAAGTTCCTTGGTGTCCACATCAACAACAAACTAACATGGTCCAAGCACACCAAGGCAGTCGTGAAGAGGGCATGACAAAGCCTATTCCCCTTCAGGAGACTGAAATGATTTGGCATGGGTCCTCAGATCCTCAAAACGTTCTACAGATGCACCATCGAGAGCATCCTGACGGGTTGCATCACTGCCAGGTATGGCAACTGCACAGCCTCCGACTGCAAGTCACTACAGAGGGTAGTGCGAACGCCCCAGTATATCACTGGGGCCAAGCTTCCTACCATCCAGGACCTCAATACCAGGCGGTGTCTAAAAATTGTCAAAGAATCCAACCACCCGAGTCGTAGACCGTTCTCTCTGCTACTGCACAGCAAGCGGTACCGGAGTGCCAAGTCTAGGTCCAAAAGGCTTCTAAACAGCTTCTACTCCCAAGCCATAAGACTCCTGAACATCTAATCAAATTGCTACCCAGACTATTTGCATTGCCCCCCCCCCCCCCCTTTTACACTGCTCTCTGCTGTTATCTTCTATGCATAGTCACTTTTATTACATATTGTACATACAGTGGGGCAAAAAAGTATTTAGTCAGCCACCAATTGTGCAAGTTCTCACACTTAAAAAGATGAGGCCTGTAATTTTCATCATAGGTACTCTTCAACTATGACAGACAAAATTAGAAAAAAAATCCAGAAAATCACATTGTAGGATTTTTAATGACTTTATTTGCAAATTATGGTGGAAAATAAGTATTCGACCTAGACCGTTCTCTGTTGTGGGTGATGTTTGGCTTTCGCCTACTGGTCGAGCACCGATACGCACTACCAAGTGCGCTAATTTTCGATGTTGCCCTACCGGAGTTACACAGTAATAGCGTCACTGCTATTAGCTTCAAGACATACATGCTATGGAACGCCGTTTGGGTTTTTGCATGTCAAAAAAGATACAGTAGCACTGTCAAAGATGTACAAAAAACTCTGCAAACTCCGGTCCACGAACGATGTGTTTACAATACTTTGTTGGTAATAAAGCATCATTTGTTTGACCTCAACTTCTGGGGTAGATATCTTTAGCGTGGTACCTAGCTAGCACCAATACAACCAGCCTGAAAACAATGACCAGTAGAAACTGCAGTCATTTAAATTATTCTTAGCAATGATTTAGGAATCCTTGTAAGTATTGTTGTTTGCCTATTGAACTTCAGTTCATGTAAATAAACAGCTAGCCAGCTACTTAACCCTTTTAACCAAAGCTGATGTTATAAGCAGCTAGCTTCATCTGGCTAGTGAGGCTCGACTGGACTTTGTTGTGAAGCTAGGCACAATAAGGATTCGGCATATTAGTGGAATTTGCGGTTTGCCTTCAAAATATTAGTATGTTGTTGACAGTGATGCAAATGATTAAAAATAATACTTTTTATTTTGAAGGCTAACCGCAAAGTCTGCTATCGTGGCTGGATGATGGCAACTGAAACAGATTGTTGTTTCACTATGTTTTTGGGGAAGAACATTGTTTGCATCCATGAGCTAGCTAGCTTTTTATTATGACCAGCACTGTATGTGCGCGAGACAACTTTACCAGCATCATAGCATACGTATCGATTAATTGTTGTGTCATGAAATACAAGTGAGCGTAACCAATGTGTCGTGACTTTTATTTAACCATGTAGGCTCGTTGAGAACAAGTTCTCATTTACGACTGCCACCTGGCCAAGATAAAGCAAAGCAGTGCGACACAGAGTTACACATGGAATAAACAAACATACAATCAATAATTCAATAGGAAAAAAATATATATACAGTGTGTGAAAATGAGGTGGGATAAGGGAGGTAAGGCAATAAATGGGCCATAGTGGTGAAATAATTACAATATAGCAATTAAACACTGGAGTGATAGCTGTGCAGAAGATTAATGTGCAAGTAGAGATACTGGGGTGCAAAGGAGCAAAATAAATAACAGTATGGGGATGAAGTAGTTGGATGGGCTATTTACAGATGGACTATGTACAGGTGCAATGATCTGTGAGCTGCTCTTATAGCTGGTGCTTAAAGCTAGTGAGGGAGCTAAGTCTCTAGCTTCAATGATTTTTGCCGTTGGTTCCGGTCATTGGCAGCAGAGAACTGGAAGGAAAGGTGGCCGAATTAGGAATTTGCTTTGGGCGTGACCAGTGAAATACACTGCTAAAAAAAAATAAAGGGAACACTTAAACAACACCATGTAACTCCAAGTCAATCACACTTCTGTGAAATCAAACTGTCCACTTAGGAAGCAACACTGATTGACAAAAAAGTTCACATGCTGTTGTGCAAATGGAATAGACAACAGGTGGAAATTATAGGCATTTAGCAAGACACCCCCAATAAAGGAGTGGTTCTGCAGGTGGGGACCACCGACCACTTCTCAGTTCCTATGCTTCCTGGCTGATGTTTTGGTCTCTTGAATGCTGGCGGTGCTTTCACTCTAGTGGTAGCATCAGACGGAGTCTACAACCCACACAAGTGGCTCAGGTAGTGCAGCTCATCCAGGATGGCACATCAATGCGAGATGTGGCAAGAAGGTTTGCTGTGTCTGTCAGCGTAGTGTCCAGAGCATGGAGGCATTTGCCAGAGAACACCAAGATTTGCAGATTCGCCACTGGCACCCTGTGCTCTTCGCAGTTGAAAGCGGGTTCACACTGAGCACATGTGACAGAATCTGGAGACGCCATGGAGAACGTTCGGCTGCCTGCAACATCCTCCAGCATGGCCGGTTTGGCGGTGGGTCAGTCATTTCTTTGGGGGGCCGCACAGCCCTCCATGTGCTCACCAGAGGTAGCCTGACTGCCATTAGGTACCGAGATGAGATCCTCAGACCCCTTGTGAGACCATATGCTTGTGCGGTTGGCCCTGGGTTCCTCCTAATGCAAGACAATGCTAGACTTCATGTGGCTGGCGTGTGTCAGCAGTTCCTGCAAGAGGAAGGCATTGATGCTATGGAATGACCCGCCCGTTCCCCAGACCTGAATCCAATTGAGCACATCTGGGACATCATGTCTCGCTCCATCCACCAATGCCACGTTGCACCACAGACTGTCCAGGAGTTGGCGGATGCTTTAGTCCAGGTCTGGGAGGAGATCCCTCAGGAGACCATCCGCCACCTCATCAGGAGCATGCCCAGGCGTTGTAGGGAGGTCATACAGGCACGTGGAGGCCACACACACACTACTGAGCCTCATTTTGACTTGTAAGGACATTACATAAAAGTTGGATCAGCCTGTAGTGTGGTTTTCCACTTTAATTTTGAGTGTGACTCCAAATCCAGACCTCCATGGGTTGATACATTTGATTTCCATTGATCATTTTTGTGTGATTTTGTTGTCAGCACATTCAACTATGTAAAGAAAAAAGTATTTAATAAGAATATTTCATTCATTCAGATTTTGAGCAGTGTATATCTGCAGCAGCGCGTGCTACAGGTGGGTACTGCTATGGTGACCAGTGAGCTGAGATAAGGAGGGGCTTTACCTAGCAAATACTTATAGATGACCTGGAGCCAGTGGGTTTGGTGACGAATATGAAGCGAGGGCCAGCCGACGAGAGCATACAGGTCGCAGTGCAGTGGTGGATAGTATATGGGGCTTTGGTGACAAAACGGATGGCACTGTGATAGACTGCATCCAATTTGCTGAGTAGAGTGTTAGAGGCTATTTTGTAAATGACCACGCCGAAGTCGAGGATCGGTAGGATAGTCAGTTTTACGAGGGTATGTTTGGCAGCAGGATGCTTTGTTGCGAAATAGGACGCCAATTCTAGATTTAATTTTGGATTGGAGATGCTTAATGTGAGTCTGGAAGGAGAGTTTACAGTCTACCCAGACTAGAAGTCAGCCGATTATGATTTTTCAACACCGATACCGATTATTGGAGGACCAAAAAGGCCGATTACCGATTAATGCTTGCTAGCAACTAACTTTGGCTTACTGCATTTGCGTAACAGGCAGTCTCCTTGTGGAGTGCAACGAGAGAGAAGCAGGTCATTATTGCGTTGGACTAGTTAACTGTTAGGTTGCAAGATTGGATCCCCCGAGCCGACAAGGTGAAAATCTGTCATTCTGCCCCTGAACGAGGCAGTTAACCCACCGTTCCTAGGTCGTCATTGAAAATAAGAATGTGTTAACTTGTTATGGTATAGGGGATGGTAGCGTCCCACAACCAGGGAAAATGCAGCGCAGCAAATTCAAATAAATTGGTATAAAAATCAAACTCATTAAATCACATGTAAGATACTCAATTAAAGCTATACTCGTTGTGAATCCAGCCAACATGTCAGATTTTAAAACGGCTTTTCGGCGAAAGCATAAGAAGCTATTATCTGATGATAGCACAACAGTAAACAAAGAGGGTAGCATATTTCAACATTGCAGGCGCTACACAAAACACAGAAATAAAATATAAGACATGCCTTACCTTTGACGAGCTTCTTTTGTTGGCACTCCAATATGTCCCATAAACATCACAATTGGTCCTTTTGTTCTATTAATTCCGTCCACATATATCCAAAATGTCAATTTATTTGACGCGTTTGATCCAGAAAAAAAACAGCTTCCAAAATGTGCAATGTTACTACAAAATATTTCAAGTTGCCTATAAACTTTGCCAATTTTAGGTATTTTTAAACGTTAATAATCGATCAAATTGAAGACAGATCTTAGTTCCTAAGAAATATTGTTTGCCAATGAGAACTCGGTGAACAGACAGACCTAAAAAAAAAAAAAAATCTGAACGGTTAGTCCTCTGGGTTTTGCCTGCTACATAAGTTCTGTTATACTCAGACATGATTCAAACAGTTTGAGAAAGTGTTTTCTATCCAAATCTACTAATAATATGCATATCTTATATTCTTGGCATGAGTAGCAGGAAGTTGAAATTGGGCACGCTATTTATCTAAAAGTGAAAATACTGCCCCCTATACCTTAAGTTAACTGACTTGCCTAGTTAATTAAAGGTTTAAAAAATCGGCACATCGGCGCCCAAAAATAACGATTTCTGATTTTTATGAAAACTTGAAATCGTCCCTAATTAATCGGCCAACCTCTACACCAGATGCCTAGATATTTGTAGTTGTCCACAAGTCAGAACCGTCCAGAGTTGTGATGCTGGACGGGAGGGCAGGTGTGGGCAGCGATCGGTTGAAAAGCATGCATTTAATTTGACTTGCATTGTATGGCATTGAAGTTCATTTGGAGGTTTGTTAAAACAGTGTCCAAAGAAGGGCCAGATGTATACAGAATGGTGTCGTCTGCGTAGAGGTGGATCGGAGAATCACCAGCAGCAAGAGCGACATTATTGATGTATACAGAGAAGAGTCGGCCCAAGAATTGAACCCTGTGGCACCCCATAGACTGCCAGAGGTCCGGACAACAGGCCCGCCAATTTGACACACTGAACTCTATCAGAGAAGTAGTTGGTGAACCAGGCGAGGCAGTCATTTGAGAAACCAAGGCTTAAAAGGCCGCAAAAATTTAAAATATCGGTTATCAGCATCGTTTTTTTTTGTGTGTGCAAAGGAAAATATATCGGTAGTATTGGTATTGGCCAAAAATTTCATCAGTGCATCACTAGTTTTATGTATTCATTCAGATTCACAGTGCTGACCAAACCGAGGTTCCTGTACCAAACGGTTAGGTACGTATACTTGTATCGTTACACCCCTAGCGTTACGCTGAAAGGTTCAAAACTGGAGACATTGTGTTTTTAGCTTAACTCCATTGCTACATTTAGTTGATAGTTGTTTATTGGTTAGACTGTAGCAAAGATGCTCAATTATATTAACAAGATATTCAAGTGATCACTCTTAACAATGGAAATACACGTCCTCAAAGATGGAAGGCAATCGTGAGAATGCGAGATCAGGCGGGACCATTCTAGCCAATGAGTGGGCTGATACGTGTGTGAACAGGCCATAGAGATGAATAGAGAACTCCTCTCTGTATCTGTACCATTTTATAGTCTCTGGCAGCATGGGCAGCATCATTGAAGCCATCACTTATGTTAAAGTAGTCTTTTTTTTCTTTCTCATTGGCTGATTGCACCCAACTCATAGGAATCCCCACTGAGATGACTACTTTAAAATAGTGAAAGCCCACGCTAAAACAGGTTATAACAGGTTATGATTATTTGTTTTCTTTTGTTCTACTGTATTATTGACTGTTTTTGTTTATTCCATGTGTAACTCTGTTGTATGTGTCGAATTGCTACGCTATATCTTGGCCAGGTCGCAGTTGCAAATGAGAACTTGTTCTCAACAAGCTAAATAAAGCTAAAACAAGTTAAATAAAGGTGAGGAAAAATAAAAAATAAAAAAATATATATCTATCTATCTCTCTCTCTCTCAATGATGAGTCCTCTTATCGATCCCTATGACAACAGGCACTCCAATATAAAGTTGGTTTTGGGTAAGTTGCCGAAATGCCACGTGCGTCCACTTACAGTGTATTCGGAAAATATTCTTACCCCTGGACTTTTTCCATGTTTTGTTACATTACAGCCTTTGATTAAAAAATGATTAACAAAATAAATCCTCATCAATCTACACACAATACCCCATAATGACAAAGCGAAAAGAGGTTTTTAGAAATTTCAGCTAATTTATTAAAAATTATATCACATTTCCATAAGTATTCATACCCTTTAATCCATGCTATGTTGAAGCAACTTTAGCAGCGATTACAGCCTTGCGTCTTCTTGGGTGTGACACTACAAGCTTGGCATACCTGTATTTAGGGATTTCTGTCAGGTTAGATGGGGAGCATCGCTGCACAGCTATTTTCTGATTGGGTTCAAGTCCGGGCTCTGGCTGGGCCACTCAAGGACATTCAGATACCTGTCCCTTAGCCATCCTGCATTGTCTTGGCTGTGAGCTTAGTGTCATTGTCCTGTTGGAAGGTGAACCTTCTCCCAAGTCTGAGGTTGTGAAGAATCTGGAGCAGATTTTCAATAAAGAATCTCTTTATACTTTACTCCGTTCATCTTTTCCTCAAGCCTGACTAGTCTCCCAGTCACTGCTGCTGAAAAACATCCCCACAGCATGATGCTGCTACCCATTTTTTTTATTTAACTTTCTTCTCTAGGGATGGTGCCAGGTTTCCTCCAGACGTAACTGTTGGCATTCAGGCCAAAGAGTTCAATCTTGGTTTCATCAGACCAGATAATCTTGTTTCTCAGGGTCTGAGAGTTCTTTAGGGGCCTTTTGGCAAACTCCAAGCGGGCTGTCGTGCCTTTTTTTTATTGAGAAGTGGCTTCCGTCTGGCCACTCTACCATAAAGGCCTGATTGGTGGAGTGTTGCAGAGATGGTTGTCCTTCTGGAAAGTTCTCGGGTCTCCATAGAGGAGCTCTGTCAGTGACCATCGGGTTCTTGGTCACCTCCCTGACCAAGGCCCTTCTCCCCCGATTGCTCAGTTTGGTCGGGCAGCCAGCTCTAGGAAGAGTCTTGGTGGTGCCAAACTTTCTTTTTTTTTTTTTTTTTTTTTATAAATCAAATTTTATTGGTCACATATACACGTGATTTAGCAGATGTTATTGCAGGTGTAGCGAATGCTTGTGGAGGCAGTGTTAAGGCTGTAACTTAACAAAATGTGGAAGTCTTTAGTTGTAAATCAACTAAATAAATAAATTGACACTCAATGACCTCCATTCAAAAATACCTCACTTAGTGTATAGCTTTTGGGCAGATTTAAAACCTCTCGTTTTGCCTCTTCCTCTCTAACAGTTACTAGTAGCTCCATCAAGGGAAAAGCGAAAACCTGGAGTTTTCCTGTGAACCAGGGTAACAGCATGGCAAGTTCCTCTCACAATTCACTGTTTTCTATCCCTCTGACCCCTCCTCTCTTGTCGAAAGTCCCTCACAGACGAGCTCTGTTTTTCGGCGTCCTCTTCAGTTTAGGGGTGTCCCTGATCCAGGCCCTCTTGGCCCATTCCACCACAGTTTTCCAAGAAAACACAAAACCTCAATTGAGTATTCAAGCCTGGCCCGCCTTTACTGCCCCTCCCATTTCCCCACCCTGTTCTCTGCTGCTCCTTCTAATTCCTCCCTCTTTGCCCTCTTCTTCCAATGCGAGTCCCAGTACGGGCACCTATAGATGGGTGTTTTGTGAAGTCTCTGCCTCCCGGCCTCACACTGGTAAAAACATCCAGGGACATTCAGGCAGAAGGCCCATGAGTTCACAAGACTTGTCTATGGAATACTTTCCAGGGCTCTACACTGAACTTTTTTACACGTGTGGCCAAGTTGAAAAATGTAGGAGTACACTAAAATACATTTTAGGAGCACAATTTTTACAAATATTTTACGCAACAAGACATTTTCTTGGTAGTAATGACTGTCATTAATCTGCGCTCAGTGTATTCTCCATGGCAATCAGAGGCTGCGGTACACTGAAGTAATCTATCATCTGGGTGATTTGACAAAAAAAAGTTTATTTTATTTATTAATTTTCTAGGTGCACGCACTGGTGCTCCTAAATATAAAGTTCCAGGTCACACAGCTAAATCTTTTGGTGCATATGCAAATAAAATGGTCACATTGTAGAGCCTTGCTTTCTTGAAATACAGCCCAATATCTTTATATAGCATTCAGGAAGTCTTTTAGCAAAGACTTGTGCTCAGTCATGATTAATGTTGGTTTTCAAAGTTAGCAGATATTGGTACCATCTAGGCGACCAGATTTCCATAATGAATCATTTCATTTTGAGTGCGAATGCTCTTTAGTTTTCTTTCCATTTCTCCTATGATTCACTGAGGGAGAGAACAACACATCGTCAAGCTATGATTATAAGTCCCCGGGTTTAACCTCATTGAGGTTGTTTGTGCTTACTTTTCCATTTCTCCGCTGGCGTTTTGAGGGAGTTGCAGGCAGCCGTCTCTGGAACTTATTACAGTCTGAGCACATTTCATAAATGGGCCATTCAGCTTGTCATTGCCTCGCTGAATGGGATTCAGTGTCGCTAGAAAAGAGATTAAATATGTCTAGTTTGTGAGACAGATGTCCCATACGGTCGACATTCACTCTGACAAACCACAATACTAAATTTGGTCTCACTTCAGTATTGATGGAGAGGGACTGGAACTTTGGTACTTCAGCTTACTAGTTCACCATCAGTCGTCAGCTTGATGCGTACATCAATTTGAATTCGATAACTTTTTGACGGCACCCCATTTTGATTTCAGCGAGACCTTCCATACATATTTTCCCATTGTAGAAATGCCCAGAATGTGACCTTTTTGGACTTGAATGACAAAACATTCAAGACATACCTAGTTTGCATATCCCACCATACCATGAGACACCCATGTGTTCATCACTGGAAGAGAGAGCTTTTATTTAAAAGCAGGATTGTCAAACTATTTAATAATCGATTGAAAATGCATGTTTTTAATAAAAATTGGCATTTAACCTTCAACGTCAATTATCTAAAAATGTATTTGTACCCCATCACCCCTTTTTATGAGACGGTACTAATGATTTAGCCTACTTAATCGGCCTAGACTTGTTTAGTCAAGAGGTAGCCTCATTATTATATTAGGAATGACTTGGGTAAGCTGAATATAACTAAGTAGTTTTTTTAGGCTTCATTGTTTGAAAACAGTGTATTCTTTTCCAGACCCGTAGTCATCAGAGTAAGTTGTACCCTCAGACTGGGGGAACACCATAAATCTTAACTGGATCCCTATAAAATATGTGATAGGGAAGAACACAGACAGAATCACGGAATCCAAACATTAAAATGGAATTCAACAGCATACCACCCTGCATCCCACTGCTGTCTTGCCACTGATGCTAAGCGAAGTTGGTCCCTGGATGGGAGATGAGAAGCTGCTGGAAGTGGTATTGGAGGGCCAGTAGGAGGCATGGTCTCAAAATGAAAAAACATCACCCATCTTTTGGATTGGATGTTAAACGGGTGTCCTCACTCTCTTTGGTTCCATGGCATTTACCATAAGAGTAGGGGTGTTAACACTGGTGTCCTGGCTAAATTCCCAATCTGGCCCTCATAGCGTCATGGCCACCTAACCATCCCCAGCTTCCAATTGGCTCATTCCTCCCCCCTCCGCCCTTAACTATTCTCCAGGTTGTTGCTGTAAATGAGAATGTCCCTGGAAGTCAACTTACCTTAAAAAATAAGCGATAAATAAAACATTTTAAATTGAACTTTGGGAATCAACTAAATGTATTGAAAAGTAATGAATTTGACCATCCTGACTAGTCTCCCAGTCCCTGCTGCTGAAAATCACCCCCACAGCATGATACTGCCACCAACATGCTTCACTGTAGGGATGGTGCCAATTTTCCTCCGTCACGCTTGGTATTCAAGCCATAGAGTTGAATCTTGGTTTCATCAGACCAGAGAATCTTGTTTCTCATGGTTTGAGAGTCCTTTGGGTGCCTTTTGGCAAACTCCAAGCGGGCTGTCATGAGCCTTTTACTGAGGAGTGGTGTCCGTCTGGCCAGTCTACCATAAAGACCTGATTGGTGGAGTGCTGCAGAGATGGTTGTCCTTCTGGAAGGTTCTCCCATCTCCACAGAGGAACGCTGGAGGACTGTCAGTGACCATCAGTGACCTCCGCAATTCCTCAGTTTGGCCGGGCGGCCAGCTCTAGAGTCTCGGTGGTTCCAAACTTCTTTCATTTAAGAATGATGGAGGCCACTGTGTTCTTTGGGACATTCAATGCTGCAGAAATGTTTTGGTACCCTTCCCCAGATCTGTGCCCCAACACGATCCTGTCTATGAGCGCTACGGACAATTCCTTCAAACTCACGTCTTGGTTTTTGCTCTGACATGCACTGTCAACTGTGGGACCTTATATAGACAGGTGTGTTCCTTTCCAAATCATGTTGAATCAAATGCAATTTCCAGAGGTGGACTCCAATTAGGTTGTATAAACATCTCAAGGATTATCAATGGAAACAGGATGCACCTGAGCTCAATTTCGAGTCCCATAGCAAAGGGTCTGAATTCTTATTTTAATAAGGTATTTCTGTCATTTATTTGTAATAAATTTGCACACATTTCGAAACCTGTTTTTGCTTTGTCATTGTGGTATTGTGTCTAACGTAACAAAATGTGGAAAAGGGGAAGGGGTTAGAATACTTTCCTAATGTACTGTATCACAGATAAACATCTAAGTAGGGGATATGACTAGCTAGTGAAGTAATAGCTATTCACTCAATTTTCCTTCACAGCACCCCTTTTGACTGGCTAGCAAGGGACACAATCTATTCACTGGCCAGTTTGTGTTTAGCTCGAATACTAATGACAAATGCATTTTATTTTGTACAGTTATCAAGGAAGACATGAACATCAAAAGTTGGCCATAACCTGTCCGATTGAGTAGGGGGGCCTTGTGCGCTGCCCAATGGGACTCCCAATCACGGCCGGTTGTGATACAGCCTGGGCGTTTATCACTCAGGAAACGGGAGCTCTGCCAGCAGTGCTCAATGTTTCTGAGAATCTGTCCCTATTTTCAGCCTCTGGGCTGGTGAGGTTAGCTTTTCCCCAAGTCTGGGTCAGTACCCTTGTTTAAGGAAAATAAAAGAGGGGAAAACGACATCATATGGATGCATCCGTTCTCTGGCCTGTTTTTTTTTTTTCATCCTTCATGGGCTAGCCTTTTCATTCATTTGCGTTATAAAAGTTTTTAGCATTTAAAATGGTTAGCATTGGTACATAGTTACCGATGCTATTCCACACATTGGCCAGCAAAGATCAATGACATTTCCTCCATCAGTTGGTTTCCCATGAGAAGTCTCAAGCTCCTGGAATGTGCTTCCTTACTGATGTAATGGAGCTGAAATGAACAGCGTATAATCTGCTTTTTTCCCCCTCTATATTCTAAGGTCAATCATTGTGATGAATGGTCTCAGCCCTTCCAATCAATGTTTTCTAGATATATTTCAGTGTATCGATTCCCTACTTTCCACCCTACCACTGAACATTAATCCTGGCAAGGCACTACAGCCAGCCAGCCAGCCAGTCTGCATCCCAGTCAACAGACCGAGCAGAGCATGACTCAGATTTTATGATCATGACAGTGGTCTGTTTTTGAACTGTAAAGGACACAATTGGTCAAGATCCAACAAGGGGGAGAAGGAAATTTGACCTGGCAAAGCTTTTAATCTTTGAGCTTCTACTGTCTGTGCTGAAGAAAGCTGGTGTAGTGTCATCAGGATTATGATGTTTACGAGCATCAGTCTCGGGAGTCTCGCTTCAGTAGACGTCTTGTTTTTCCTGCTCCCAAGTCCCCTTGCAAAGTACTTGTTTGAGTTGTCTGCTGATGTCGTCGTCACTCGGTGATGTTGCTCAAATCGGATTATGATGATTATGACACTCCCCTCTTTTACCTTGCAGGTTTCCCAATAAAGCAAACAGGTAAGAAACCTAATTTCATTTACATTTACATTTTAGTAATTTAAAAGACCCTCTTATCCAGAGTGATTTACAGTAAGTAGCGAGTCCCCTGTGGGAATTGAACCCACAACCCTGGCGTTGCAAGCACCATGCTCTACCAACTAAGCAACACGGGACTCAGGCAGCTGCTTTTGTACCTGTGAATCTGATGTTTCTACCCAACACAGAAGTAATGTTGTAAGCCAAACCACCAACAGAACACACAGGCCAGATTAAGGAAATTAAGCAGCCTTTAGGAGAAGCCTGCCTGCTCTACACACACACACACACACACACACACACACACACACACACACACACACACACACACACACAGTGGTCCTCCTCACTTAAAACTCAGATAGGGGAGGGGGACAAAGGGGTGCCTCTTCTAGCACGACCCATCTCTGCCTAGTCCGGAGAGAAAACGTGCCTTTCACAGCCACATGTATGCAGAGCAGGGCCCGGAGTCTGGCTTTATGACATTCCTCTAACGAGAGCTCATTCACTTGCTCTTACAGACCTACTCAGCTGCACAGCCACTCCAGTCCAGATCATCTGTCAAATACAGTTATCATGATTCATAGGATGTCCTCTTCACCTCGTCGGTGATGGGGGTGGCTATTGAGTGAACAATTTGAGTTTCTTTGTTGTGGGTTTGTGGATATTCCCATCAGCATGGCAGTTATTAGTGGCACTCCACAACATTGAAATGGTATGTTATGTTTCCTATAGAAAAGGACAGTTGTCAGTGTTTTAGGCCTAGTAGCTGCTCACTAATTAAATATTGTTATTCGATAGATGAGTGGTGGTGCTCCTCCAATGCTCATCAGGTTAACTTTTGTTTACATTTTTCAGATGTTTCCTTGTTTTTACAAAGCTCTCTTTTTTTTCAGAAGCAGTAGCATTCTCAGTAAAGACCACCCCCCTGACAAGAAACCCAAAAGCGATAAACCGTCAGTCTCCGCTTCACATGAGTTTGACCCTACAGGTAAACGCACAGATGAATGGTTCAATCAGCATGATGGGATGGTGTGAATTGATGGTGTATACTATGCTGTATGTTCACTGTGTGGAAAATATTGCCACCGTTTCTTTCTCTGATCTGCACCTGCATTTCTGAATCTTTAAGGGTACCATGTCTTGCGAGAAGTTTCGCTCTATCTGATTTCATAGCAGATCTTTGTTGCACAATCACTTCTTCTGTTCAGTGTTATTGTGCACAAATGAATGCATTATTAATTCAACTTGCTCAAAGCTGGTTGGTGACCTTAATGCCCAGTGAAAAAATACCAGCCAACTTTTTGTTGTTCTCTATTGAAATATGGGCATATAAGAGAAAAAGCACAAATTATGTTCGGGTATGATGACTAGTCACCAGCTCTCTTGATACTCATCAAACAATCAGGGCGATTTAAAGATAGACTCCTCGTGCCCTCCAGCTAATCTCAGAATGACGCATTGAACACGGACGTGTTCGGCAAGAGGTTACACAAGACTGGTCTCAGAATGATTGTCTGTTTCACTTCAGTTGACTTTCTTATGTTTAGGCCCAAACTCTAGTTTCATTCCCTCAGCCTAAAGCACAGTTACATAGAGAAGCAGCAAGCTATGTCTTCCAATCTTTAGTTGAGTAATATTATCAAAAGATGAGAGATTGGATGAGGTTTTATTCAGATCTGACTTTGATAGACTTTTCTTTACCATTGTTGCATGTCCACATCTCTTATGGATTTTGTAGATAGTTTTTCATTATTTTGACCTTCCCACATTATAATTGGAAGAGGAAGTGGAAACTAACGCAGCCTATTGCCTAGAAAGCTAGAGCAGTGAGCAGCTTAGCTGGTTGAACAAAGGTTAGCCATGTCAATAAACTTACCAGCAGCTAACTGCCGAGGACAAACATAGGTGCAAGGTAAGCGTTTCATAATGATTTATTTTGTATTGACCTTAGGCTAATCGATGAAGTCCGAGCTGAATTCCACAAAGGCTGATCACTATCAGAAGAGTTTAGTCCGCTAGCCTGCAGCACTTGCTTCACTAGTAGCATATAACAGGGTGTCACATTGAGACCATTTCTCTTTTTCAAATGAGCCTGCACAATACAAAACACAATAAAATACTAAATCATCAAACACGAGCATTCCCCACTAATGTTTTAAATTCCCTTCAGGGCAGCATGCGTTCAAGCCTGAGCCTCCTTTGCAACACATTCCACATCTGTGGAGCATAAAAAGCAAAAGCAGCTCTCCCTAAATCAGAAGCCACCCATGAAACCTCGAGCACAGTCTAATATTGTGCTCTTATATTGTATTCTATTGTTTTGACTTTGATGTGTGTCGTCAGATACATCGAAAGTTTGTGTCCGAGCGCTTTGTAAATCAACAAAAGGGAACGCTGCTCTCTTACATACAGAGGCCCAATCCACTTTTTGATACAATACGCAGTCTTGAGTTCTACAATTATCACTAGTAATTAATCTAAGTGCACAATGGAAAACAGCATCTAGAGGTTTAATTGTGGAAGCTGCTGCATGCATGTACAGTGCATTCAGAAAGTATTCAGACCCCTTGACTTTTTCCACATTTTGTAATGTTACAGCCTTATTCTAGAATTGGTTCAATTGTTTTTTTTCCCCTCGTCAATCTACAAACAATACCCCATAATGACAAAGCAAAACCAGGATTTTAGAAATTAAACTGATATACAGTTAAACAACTATTCAGACCCTTTACTCACTACTTTGTTGAAGCCGCAATTACAGCATTGAGTCTTGGGTATGATGCTACAAGCTTGGCACACCTGTATTTGGAGTTTCTCCCATTCTTTTCTGCAGATCCTCTCAAGTTCTGTCAGGTTGGATGGGGAGCGACGCTGCACAGCTATTTTCAGGTCTCTCCAGAGATGTTCGATCTGGTTAAAGTCCGGGCTCTGGCTGGGCCACTCAAGGACATTCGAAGACTTGAAGCCATTCCTGTGTTTTCTTTGCTGTGTGCTTGGCTGTGTGCGGAAGGTGAACCTTCGCCCCAGTCTGAGAACCTGCTCCAGAGTGTTCATCAAGGATCTCTCTTTACTTTGCTTCGTTAATCTTTTCCTCGATCCTGACTCGTCTCCCAGTCCCTGCCGTTGAAAAACATCCCCACAGCAGAATGCTGCCACCACTATGCTTTACCGTAGGGATAATGGCAGGTTTGATGATGCTCTTTGGCAATCTCCAAGCGGGCTGTCATGTGCGTTTTTACTGAGGAGTGGCTTCCGCCTGGTCACTCTACAATAAAGGCATGATTGGTGGAGTGCTGCAGAGATGGTTGTCCTTCTGGAAGGTTCTCCCATCTCCACAGAGTAACTCTGAAGCTCTGTCACAGTGACCATCGGGTTCTTGGTCACCTCCCTGACCAAGGCCCTTCTCCCTCGATTGCTCAGTTTTGCCGGGCGACCAGCTCTTGGAGGAGTCTTGGTGGTTCCTAACTTCTTCTATTTTTAAGAATGGAGGCCACTGTGTTCTTTGGGGACCTTCAATGCAGCAGAGATCTTTTGTTACCCTTCCCAAGATCTGTGACTCGACTATCCTGTCTCGGAGCTCTACGGACAATTCCTTTGACCCCATGGCTTGGTTTTTGCTCTAACATACACTGTGAGACTTTATATAGACAGGTGTGTTTCTTTCCCAATCTTGTCCAATTATTTGAATTTACCACATGTGGCCTCCAATCAAGTTGTAGAAACATCTCAAGGATGATCAGTGGAAACAGTATGAACCTGAGCTTAATTTTGAGTCTCATAGCAAAGGGTCTGAATAATTATGTAAATAAGGTATTTCTGTTTTAAATACATTTGCAAAAATGTCTAAACCTGTTTTTGCTTTGTCATTATTTGGTATTGGTATAGATCGATGAGGACTTTTTAAAATGTTATTTAATCCATTTTAGAATAAGGATGTAACAATGTGGAAAGTCAAGGGGCCTGAATATTTTCCTGAAGTCGCTGTATATTATATCCCTGTAATCTAAAACAGACAAACGTGGCCTGGACAACTTCATTTCTATTATTTACTGATGGTACAACAGAGTACAATAATGTATATACACTGCTCAAAAAAATAAAGGTGAACACTAAACAACGCAATGTAACTCAATCACACTTCTGTGAAATCAAATTGTCCACTTAGGAAGCAACACTGATTGACAATAAAGTTCACATGCTGTTGTGCAAATGGAATAGACAACAGGTGGAAATTATAGGCAATTAGCAAGACACCCCCAATAAAGGAGTGGTTCTGCAGGTGGGGACCACAGACCACTTCTCAGTTCCTATGCTTCCTGGCTGATGTTTTGGTCACTTTTGAATGCTGGCGGTGCTTTCACTCTAGTGGTAGCATGAGACGGAGTCTACAACCCACACAAGTGGCTCAGGTAGTGCAGCTCATCCAGGATGGCACATCAATGCGAGATGTGGCAAGAAGGTTTGCTGTGTCTGTCAGCGTAGTGTCCAGAGCATGGAGGCGCTACCAGGAAACAGGCCGGTACATCAGGAGACGTGGAGGAGGCCGTAGGAGGGCAACAACCCAGCAGCAGGACCGCTACCTCCGCCTTTGTGCAAGGAGGAGCAGGAGGAGCACTGCCAGAGCCCTGCAAAATGACCTCCAGCGTGCATGTGTCTTCTCAAACGGTCAGAAACAGACTCCATGAGGGTGGTATGAGGGCCCGACGTCCACAGGTGGGGGTTGTGCTTGCAGCCCAACACCGTGCAGGACGTTTGGCATTTGCCAGAGAACACCAAGATTGGCAAATTCGCCACTGGCGCCCTGTGCTCTTCAGATGAAAGCAGGTTCACACTGAGCACATGTGACAGACGTGACAGTCTGGAGACGCCGTGGAGAACGTTCTGCGGCCTGCAACATCCTCCAGCATGACCAGTTTGGCGGTGGGTCAGTCATGGTGTTGGGTGGCATTTCTTTGGGGGGGCCGCACAGCCCTCCATGTGCTCGCCAGAGGTAGCCTGACTGCCATTAGGTACCGAGATGAGATCCTCAGACCCCTTGTGAGACCATATGCTGGTGCGGTTGGCCCTGGGTTCCTCCTAATGCAAGACAATGCTAGACCTCATGTGGCTGGAGTGTGTCAGTAGTTCCTGCAAGAGGAAGGCATTGATGCTATGGACTGGCCCGACTGTTCCCCAGACTTGAATCCAATTGAGCACATCTGAGACATCATGTCTCGCTCCATCCACCCACAGACTGTCCAGGAGCTGGCGGATGCTTTAGTCCAGGTCTGGGAGGAGATCCCTCAGGAGATCATCCGCCACGTCATCAGGAGCCTTTCCCAGGCGTTGTAGGGAGGTCATACAGGCACGTGGAGGCCACACACACTACTGAGCCTCATTTGGACTTGTTTTAAGGACATTACATCAAAGTTGGATCAGCCTGTAGTGTGGTTTTCCACTTTCATTTTGAGTTTGACTCCAAATCCAGAGCTCCATGGGTTGATAAATTTGATTTCCATTGATAATTTTTGTGTGATTTTGTTGTCAGCACATTCATACATATTTCCAAAGTTATTCATATACAGTGTAAACAATGGTGGCCCCAGAATCGAACCCTGGGGTACCCCTTTTATTCACTTCAAGGAATTCAGATTTGACCCCTTCTGTCACAATAGGTTCTATTACTGAGCTTTTTCTGAAACCACATACAGTGCCCAGGCCTATTGAGGACAACTTACTCAATAATATAGAATGATCAACTGTGTCAAAAGCCTTTGACAAGTCCACAAACAAGGCATTAGAACATATAGGCTTAGTCAAACATTGTGCCTTAGATAGCTACTTCATTCATACGCAGACAGCTACACTCCTGTCATTCCATCCCATTCATTGTTTATTTGCTAATGTTTTATTTGATTTCTCTGTCCCCATCTTTTCTCCTATAATTTTCTGTTTCTTTTGTTTTGATTTGTCTCTTTTTCTTTTTGCACTGCTTGTTGTTCTGTTGGATGTTGTGTTACTCTGCCTCCCCCGCCTGTGTTCTGGTGGGCCAGACGTTCTGGTGCAGAAGAGTGACTGTGTTCTAGCGGAGGGAAAGCCCGAGTCCTGTGGTAAGCTGCTCCTGGTTGGTGTTGCTAGGCTAGCTACCTGCCTGCCTGTAGGCTGGCTGAAACTGCTAGTGCTGTTTCTCTCACTCTTTCTCCCTCTGACCCCCCTCTGCTCCTACCGACCCCCAACCCTTCCCCCAGCCCAGGGCTTGGATCTCACCTCTCGCCTGGCCCAGCCTCTGTCTTTCGTTTTGTTCCCACCCTCCCACCCATGTCAGCTATACCCCTGACCAAATGTCCCACCCACACGACTCTTTGCACTGCCCCCCTGCTTGGTTGTACACACACTGCATTGACTGCAATACCTTTTGTCACAACAATAATAAAGGAAGGTTTCAGGGCCAGCTAGTAGTGTTTTTGTTTGACTGCGCAGGTGGCGCAAAAGTGGAAAGTGTAGGCAAAACTTAGACTTAAGTCACTCATGAAATCATGTCATGACAGTGAATCAACAGTTTGTGTGTGGTGTGTGTGAATGTCGTGGGCATTGCTCTCCCCTACAAGACCCAGCCAGTACTCAACCGTTCCACAGCCTGCCGTTTGAATAAACTCGAGGAGTACACAGTACCAGTTTTCCACACACTGACCCTGTCCATCCCAGTCAATTACTAACTTATTGCTCTCCAGACACCTGTCTGCTCTTATCTCCCAGTACAAGAGGTCTTGGGGGGAGGTCAATTGTGCGTGCACTTATGTTTGTCTGCGTGCCTGTGTGTGCGTGCCCTTTTGTTTCAATGATTTTGTGTGGTTTTGATTGCAGTGCCTTGACATCACAACACACTACATACACTCTTCCACTAACTCTCCACTTGCTAACAGATGTGTGTAGATTAGCCTACAGATTTCAATAACTTGCACTTATTTGACCATAACCGTTACAGTGACCAATGAGTGTAGTAGTCGTCTTCGTTTGAATCCTTCACCCTCCGTTCACAGTGTTGTTCTTTAGGCCTGCTACCCCCCCTTCACACGACACTACTGTGTGTCTGAGTTCACCTACAAAACTGGCCTGCGTTGAACTGAATGTGAGGCCCTGTATGTGACATCATTGTTCTCTCTCTGTCCTGCAAAGGGCTTGTCCAGCGATGTGTGATCATTCAGAAAGATGAGAATGGCTTTGGGCTGACGGTGAGCGGAGACAACCCTGTGTTTGTGC
Source organism: Oncorhynchus mykiss (assembly GCF_057628025.1). NCBI lineage: Eukaryota > Metazoa > Chordata > Actinopteri > Salmoniformes > Salmonidae > Oncorhynchus > Oncorhynchus mykiss. The sequence continues at coordinate 2,655,696 of NC_143045.1, forward strand.
AGCTCGTCAAAGAGGGTAAGGTCAACTCACCCCCACGATGGGAATAGCCGTGGTCTTTGCCTTCGCTACTTTTCATCCTCAATAGTTATTTTTATGTATTTACCTGGTCACAGGGCCAAACTTTAGCACCAGACCATCAGCCAAATACTGTAAAAAAAAGTTTTTTAAAAAGTCAGGAACTATCCAGGATGTTAGTTTAAGGCTCTGATGTACTAGCATATAATCTGTGTGAGAGATGGGAATTCTAGCAGGCCCTGAGCCAGCAGTTGATGCATAGTGAGTTGCACACATTGGGGACAGGTCTCAATGTAGAGCAGTGTCGAGAGAGAGAAAAGGGAAGAGCTCGGGTTCTCAATGTGTGTGTACTCTTAGGGATGTGCTTGGTCATGTTTCTCCCCTTTTTGAAGTTGTGAAGACTATTATCTTTGCCGTGGACACAAGCGGTATAGGCTGCTTCTCAGTATCTCATACACAGCCCAAAGGTGCTAACACGCAGTAATGCATTCATATACTTTATTAATTCAAGCTTACGCTATATCACTCCTTTCAGTCAAATTTCTTGTCAAATGTCATGACTTGTTTCCCACACTTTCAAAGTTAGATGGATATAAAATACCTGTATACTCTTTGCAACAGGATGATATTAGAGTACACATATAAAGCAGTACCTTGACATGGTAGGAAGTTCTGCCTGGTTGCCTAAGCTCCAGACTGGTGTGTATAAAGCCGTACTGGTGTTTATGTTGTGATGGCACGGGCACTCATTTCTGGTGCCACCTATGTCTCGTCTCGGTTGTCTCCTGACCCTATAATATTCCTCTGAATGCTATCTCATAATGAACACTCTCTCTGGGCTCCTAAAGCTCTGTCTGGGGAGGAGTAGCCTAATGGGGCCCCTTCAGCACCACAACCACTGTTATGGTTAGGTGCCCGGAGTTTCTCCTGGTCAGGTCTGGAAAAACTCAGGGCCCTAGTTATGGTGTAAGATATGTTACGATATAGGATGTACTTCAACATTACTTTTGTAGTGCAAACAGTGGTATTGTAATGGGTATATTGGACATTGTTCATCTTATACACCATTCTGTGTTTTCCTGACTCTCGTCCCCTCTGATTCCTAGATGGTGCTGCAGAGCGTGCGGGTGTACAGACAGGTGACAGGATCATCAAGGTACACTAATCTATGGAGTTGCGGCCAAAAATAAAGGGCACCCTTGCACTTTGCTTAAATATCTTTTTTATTTATTTAAAAACAAGTTCAAATTGGACAAAAAAGTTTTGGTCCCCACAAATGTTCCCTCTAAGTTGCGTGCTTGTGCGCCGTAGCCCGAGACCATGTGCAACTCTCTGGGACTGCAGCGCAGAGGGCAGAATAAATATCAGCCCACTGAGAGAAGCACGAGATTGAACATCATTCTACATTAGCCACTTTGAATGCAACACACCGAAACAAAACCAACTTTGCAAGAAATTTTGTTGTAGGCAGAAAGCATTGGTTTATTGCGCATGACTCAGCCCATACTCTACAAAGACCTCTATGCAGACCAGTGCGGCATAGCCAATCAGTGCTGCAGTAGGCCTATATGCAAATAGGCCATTGCCATACATGGATCTGTGCCATTTACTTTGAACTGGACTGTGTTTACAGCTGTGGTCATGAGTAGATGTGCTTGTTTTGAGATCAAAGCAAGGGCTGCATGTAGCAACGTGCACATTCTGTTCATATCCTTTGCTAGTTAGTCGGTTATTAGCCCAGTTGCAGATCATTTGTAGTCAGCAGTAGGGGAGTGATTACTTCCTACAAGAGCACCAAACTTATACAATTCTAGACATCTTTGAAAAGTGAGACAGATAAATAGCTTTTTTTTTTTTTTTGTCTTAAGTGGGCAGTGTTCTATTTTGAAATGGGCTTGAATAAGCTAGGTAGCCAATTTCAACTTATTTAAAAAGAAATACGGAATTATTTAAGAAATGTTTGCCAATAGTTTTGGCCACAACTGTGTACATACCACTTTCATAGTAGTTGCAGGGTCCTGTTCAATTGGCACGAAACTGAAAATGTTTTGAAATGGAAAAATGAAAATTTCTGCTCTTTTGGATACGTTTCTTGCCTGCTGATCACGACGAAGGTGCTTTGTTGCCTTCTCCTGATATGCTCCAGTCACACAACTTTGTTTTGTGATCTGAGGCCTCAAGCCAAAACACCAGCTCCACAATGCCACCTGCTGGTTGGATTAGAAAAAACACAAAAAACTAGTGTGTGTGTGTGTGTGGATGAATTAACTCATTTGATTTCCAGGCAGCATTGAATGAATTCTCACATTATGACTTTTTTTCCTTTCTTCCAGGTGAACGGGACCCTAGTAACACATTCAAACCACGTGGAAGTCGTAAAGCTCATAAAATGTATGCATTGTAGAGTGACTTTCGTTTTATTGCTTGTTATTGATATCGGAAAGTCATAGCCTGGTTCCTATTTGTGCTGTATTTCTAGCTCATATGGCCGCCGTTGTGCCAAATACCATACAAGTTCGCAATACAGCACAAACATCTGTGGCCAGGCTAGGAAAGTCATGTAATGATAGTGAGGATTAGGCCTATTATTACACATACTTTTAGTTTTAGTTTTTTTACCATACCTCCGTATCCATCTTATTTCTTCAGCGGGCTCCTATGTGGCCCTCACCGTGTTGGGGCGACCCCCTGGGTTGCCCCAGATCCCCCTTTTGGAGGGCGAGGCTAAGGTGGTGTTCCTGGGGCCCCAGACAGGGTCGTCCTCTGTCACCTCTCCAAACTCCCCTGGACAGCCAATGGGGGAGCAACCATACAGCCCCCATGACCGCATCACCTCTCCTCTACCGATATGGGTATGACCGCCTCTTAACATCTGAGCTGCATTCCTCCTTTGAGCTACATCTTCTTTCTCCATGTCATCCCTCTTTGCCTGTCTGCTTTTCAGGGTTTGTTTACATTGTTTACATTTGTTTGTTCCTTTAAAACTCTTGTCTTCCCCTGCTTCTTTACTCAATGTTTCATTTCTTCCACTGTGTGTTTGGTTCCATGTCCTGATCAAGCCCTGTGTGTCTTATTCCCATTGTACAGGAAGAGAACAACAGCGTACACAACCAAAAGGTGCACATTCTGCAGAAGATGTTGTCCAAAGAGCAAGAAGATTTGCAGGTGAGCATTCTATCTGGTGCAGGAGAAACCATCTCCGGTAATATTTGGGCATATGCAAAATTTGGGGCCCGTATTCATGAAGCGTCTCTGAGTACGAGTGCTGATCTAGTTTAGCCTTTTTAGATCATTATAAGTAAGAATTCATGGAGACCTGATCCGAGATCAGCACTCCTACTCGAGACTGTTTATAAATACATGTCCTGGTCTATAAAGTGTTTTTCAGAGACCGCTCACTCTGGACATATGAGGTCAATGTTTTGTAGTTGGATGAGATCAAATTTTGAAGCATGTGCAGTCATGGTCTTTGTCCTATAATTGTATTCTAATAGGTTTTGAGATGTTCAGGACAACACTGGCGTGTGTGTGGCTTGTGTTGATAAGAGCAAGACTTTTCCTGTGGTTTTGGACTAGAACAGTCACTCTATAGCAGGCAGCCACTCATAGAGAACCAGTCACCCCTCCCCCTTCCAATAATTATCCCTAGTGCTTCACAGAGCCACATTTCCCACTCCACTACGCACACAAAGCACATTACTGCGCTGCTGCTACGTGTGTCAACATGACATTACCAGCACAGTATAGCCACAGCAAGTGTGTTGAAAAAAACACTTTTGTAAATGAGTACAAATCTATACTGTTTAAAGTAAAAAATGATTTTATGGACTTGGCTACTTTGGATTCCAATAATGTCTGACTGAGTGTCTCCGCTGCCCTCTCCCTCCCTACAGGCAATGAAGGAGGAGTACAGCAGGAATCCGACGCCCAAACTACTGAAGGACATCCAGGAAGCCAAGAAGCACATTCCACAGCTGCAGGGGCAGCTTAGTAAGGCCACTGGGGGAGCACAGGTAACTTGCATCACCCCCCCCCCCCCCCCACTCCCTGAATAAATAAATACAAAAACATACAGATGTTTTAATATTGTAATAGTTAGTATGAGAATCTGTGGTTTTCTGTGAGTGCCATGATCAGGCCGATGAGTTTTCCCTGACTATAACCTTACCAGGTAAAACTCTGGGCCCGAGTTTTAATCTGAGCCTAACCATGATATTTCTTTCACCAAGGTACTTGATCTGCATGTTCTGCTCAATTTATGTACACTATATGCTTTGAAAACATGACAATATACACTACATGAACAAAAGTATGCGAACACCTGCTCGTCGAACATCTCATTCCAAAATCATGGACATTAACATGAAGTTGGTCCCCCTTTGCCGCTATAAAAGCCTTCACTCTTTCGGGAAGGCTTTCCACTAATGTCGTAACATTGCTGCGGGGACTTGCTTCCATTCACGAGCATTAGTGAGCATTAGTGAGGTCGGGCCCTGATATTGGGTAATTAGGCCTGGCTCATCCCAAAGGTGTTCGATGGGGTTGAGGTCAGGGCTCTGTGCAGGCCAGTCAAGTTCTTTCACATCGATCTCGACAAACCATTTCTGTATGGACCTCGCTTTTGTGCAGGGTAGCATTGTCATGCTGAAACAAGAAAGGGCCTTCCCCAAACTGTTGCCACAAAAATGTATGCACAGATTTGTCTAGAATGTAATTGTATGCTGTTACCTTAAGATTTCCCTTCACTGGAACTAAGGGGCCTAGCCCAAACCATGAAAACAGCCCCAGACCATTAGTTATCCACCAAACTTTACAGTTGGCGTTATGCATTTGGGCAGGTAGCTGGCATCCGCCAAACCCAGATTTGTCCTTTAGACTGCCAGATGGTGAAGCGTGATTCATCGTTCCAGAGAATGCTTTTCCAGAGTCCAATGGCAGCAAGCTTTACACCACTCAGCCAACACTTGGCATTGTGCTTGGTAATCTTAGGCTTGTGTGCGGCTCCTCAGCCATGGAAACCTATTTCCATGAATCTCCCGACGAACGGTTCTTGTGCTGATGTTGCTTCGAGAGGCATTTTGGAACTCTGTATTGAGTGTTGCAACTGAGGGCAGGCGTTTCAGCACTCTGTGGTTCCATTCTGTGAGCTTGTGTAGCCTACCACTACCGCAGCCGTTGTTGCTCCTAGATGCTTCCAATTCACAATAACAGCACTTACAGTTGACCGGGGCAGCTCTAGCAGGGCAGAAATTTGACGAACTGACTTGTTGGAAAGGTAGCATCCTATGACGGTGCCATGTTGAAAGTCACTGAGCTCTTAAGGCCATTCTACTGCCAATGTTTGTAATTGGAGATTGCATGGCTGTATGCACCTGTCAACAATGGGTGTGGCTCGAATAGCCTAATCGACTAATTTGAAGTGTTGTCCACATACTTTTGTATATATAGTGTAGATGTATGCTCCGAGTGGTGCAGCTGTCTAAGACACTGCATCTCAGTGCTAGAGGCGTCACTACAGACCCTGGTTCGATTCCAGGCTGTATCACAACCGGCCGGGATTGGGAGTCCCATAGGGCGGCACACAATTGGCCCAGCATTGTTAGGGTTTAGCCAGGGTAGGCCGTCATTGTAAATAAGAATTTATTCTTAGCTGACTTGCCTAGTTAAATAAAGGTTAAATATAACCAAAAAAATGCTTGGTTTTGGGGTAATATTTATATTTACTGCACGTGACTGACTTTGATTTTAATTCTAAGGATGCCCTGCGATTGGGTGATGGAGATGATGGAAGCATGGTAGACATGGACCACACACCTTCCTCCAGTAGCCATGAACTATCATGGAGCAGCAGTATGATGTCCCCTGTAAGTGTCACTTTCAACTTCTACTGGTGTGTGTGGGCATAGCTTTGGAGTAAATACATTATTAGGGACAATGTATTAGTCAACTGTGATCTTAATCTCACGGAGGAGTACACCACTACCCAAACCCACAACCCACTTCTTTGTCCCAAACCTGGGTTGTGGCAACGGTAAATGAAAATAGTTTGTTATTGGACAGGTCCAGGTAATCCCCCCCCCCCCCCCTGTTTCAGTCCAGTTTCTTCCATTTGGTGCCTAATGAACAAGACCCAAGTTTAGCTAGATGAGTTTTTGATAGCTTACCCAATGTTATCCATTTTCAGGTTCTCCGTGGTTTTGCATCTGCCTCCCCGGAGAGCCTGTGCCAAAGAGACTTGTTGTCCTACCACAGCCCAAAGAGCACGCCCCGAGACAGCTTCAACTCCTGCCACTCCCCCGACCCAGAAGACACTCCAGACCTGGTAAGACTGACCTGGCTTAGGGCATGCATGTTCATTAGGGCATGCAACTGAAAACATTTCAAATTAAAGTTTATTTGTCACGTGCGCTGAATACAACCGGTGTAGACCTTACAGCTTACTTACAGGCTCTAACCAATAGTGCAAAAAAGGTATTAGGTAAACAATAGGTAGGTAAGGAAATAAAACGACACAATGCAAATAGTCCAGGTAGCCATTTGGTTACCTGTTCAGGAGTCTTATTGCTTGGGGGTAAAAAAAAACGCTGAAGCCTTGTTGTCTTAGACTTGGCACTCCGGTACCGCTTGCCATGCGGTAGTAGAGAGAACAGTCTATGACTGGGGTGGCTGGGGTCTTTGACAATTTTTACGACCTTCCTCTGACACCGCCTGGTTAGAGGTCCTGGATGGCAGGCAGCTTAGCCCCAGTGATGTACTGGGTTGTACGCACTACCCTCTGTAGTGCATTGGTGGTCGGAGGCCGAGCAGTTGCCGTACCAGGCAGTGACGCAACCATCTCGATGTTGCAGCTGTAGAACCTTTTGAGGATCTCAGGACCCATGCCAAGTTTCCTGCGGAGGATTAGGCTTTGTCGTGCCCTCTTCACGACTGTCTTGGTGTGTTTGGACCATTCTAGTTTGTTGTTGATGTGGACACCAAGGAACTTGAAGCTCTCAACCTGCTCCACTACAGCCCCGTCGATGAGAATGGGGGCGTGCTCGGTCCTCCTTTTCCTGTAGTCCACAATAATCTCCTTAGTCTTGGTTACGTTGAGGGTTGGTTGTTGTTCTGGCACCACCCGGCCAGGTCTCTGACAGCCTATAGGGAGGAAGTCTCGTCGTTGTCGGTGATCAGGCCTACCGCTGTTGTCGTCTGCAAACTTAATGATGGTGTTGGAGTCGTGCCTGGCCATGCAGTCGTGGGTGAACAGGGAGTACAGGAGGGGACTGAGCACGCACCCCTGGGGAGCTCCAGTGTTGAGGATCAGCTTGGCAGATGTGTTGCTACCTACCCTCACCACCTAGGGAAGGCCCGTCAGGAAGTCCAGGATCCAGTTGAAGAGGGAGGTGTTTAGTCCCAGGATCCTTAGCTTAGTGATGAGCTTTGAGGGCACTATGGTGTTGAGCGCTGAGCTGTAGTCAATGATTAGCATTCTCACGTAGGTGTTCCTTTTGGTCCAGGTGGAAAAGGGCAGTGTGGAGTGCAATAGAGATTGCTTCATCTGTTTGGGCGATGTGCAAATTGGAGTGGGTCTAGGGTTTCTGGGATAATGGTGTTGATGTGAGCTATTACCAACCTTTCAAAGCACTTCATGGCTACAGATGTGAGTGCTATGGGTCTGTAGTCATTTAGGCAGGTTGCCTTTGTTCTTGGGCACAGGGACTATGGTTGTCTTCTTGAAACATGTTGGTATTACAGACTTAATCAGGGACATGTTGAAAATGTCAGTGAAGACACCTGCCAGTTGGTCAGCACATGCCCGGTGCACACGTCCTGGTAATCCGTACCCACAGCCTTGTGTATGTTGACCTGTTTAAAGGTCTTACTCACGTTGGCTAAGGAGAACGTGATCACACAGTCGCCTGGAACAGCTGATGCTCTCATGCATGCCTCAGTGTTGCTTGCCTTGAAGCGAGCATAGACGTGATTTAGCTCATCTGAACGTTCAAAACGTTTTGTAACGTAAAACAAACATTTAATTTCTTATTGGACAAGTCCAGGTAGTCCTTCTCTATTTCAGTAAAAAAAATTCCATTTAGTGTCTAATGGACATGACCCATGCTCTGCAGATGTGGAGCCACCTTCATTCAACACCCCTTTGATGGTAGATGTTGTTGGCCACTTCAGTGAAAGGAGCAGTCAATGCTCAATGAGTGAGAGATCTAAGTGCTGTGTGTTCCTCCTCTCCTCCCCCCTCCTTCAGGACTCCCTGTCCCCCTCCACTGTTAGCAGCCCCTCACGCTTCGTCTCCCAGATCATCGGAGCTGAGGACGACTACTTTGACTCTGATCAGGAACAGGTAGGCACTAAATACATCCAAAATAAGGGAAAACATACAACTTCTTTGGTTTTGAAAATTAAAATCGAAGGCCTATTTATTTATTTGCTATTGATCGTAAACTTTTTGTTTAACATTCTTTACAAACACAGCGGAGCATGCAAGGGCATGTCCCAAAAAAATCTGTCCGTAAAAGGGTGACAGTCTGACGAGCCTCACTGTGAGGATTTTCTAACAAGGTCAAGCTAGCTCGTAACACACACACACACACACACACACACACACACACTGTGTGTATTTCAGGTCAATGGCCAGTGCAGCTGTTTCCAGAGCATGGAGCTGCTCAAGTCCAGACCTGCCCACCTGGCAGCGTTCCTGCATCACGTTGTCTCCCAGTTTGACCCTGCACCGCTGGTAAGAGTCTCTCTCCCACACACACACACGCACTCACCTGACCATGTTTGTGTTGTGACCAGTTACAGACAACAATATATATATTTTTTAATGGGATATCAGTGCAGTGCTGACGCAGACATAATGGTGTACAACGTGTTTGTCATCTCTCATTGATCATGGGAAACGTTTCTCTTTAGCTCTGCTACCTCTACGCTGACCTGTGCAAGCAGACCAACTCCAAAGAAACCAGACGGGTGTTCATGGACTTCCACAACTTCTTCATCGACCGGGGAGCTGTGAGTAGAGTAGAGTTGAACTAGCCTACATCTGGGCCGATATTCACCAAGAGTCTGAGTTGGTGTGCTGGTCTAAGATCAGGTACCACCTATCCATATAATCATATAAGCATTCCTACTCTGAGACTAATTGTGAATACGGGCCTTGTAGTCTCGAGCGGCTTTCATCCACAGTCAGTAAAGGATCACAGCTAGCTTTTACCCAAACTGCAGGCCCAAGCCAGCACAGACTTGCACTGTTGTTATTACACAAAACCCACAGAGCTGCGGCAGAAGCAGTGGTGTGAAGTACTTTAGTAAAAATACTTTAAAGTACTACTTAAGTAGTTTTTTGTGGTATCTGTACTTTTCTTTACTATTTATATTCTTGATAACTTTTACTTCTCTACATTCCTAAAGAAAATAATGTACTTTTTACTCCATACGTTTTCCCTGACACCCACAAGTATTTGTTACATTTTGAATGCTTAGCAGGTCAGGAAAATGGTCCAATTCACACACTTATCAAGTGGTCATCCCTACTGCCTCTGATCTGACGGACTCCCTACACACATACTTTATTTGTAAATGATGTCTGACTGTTGGAGTGTGCCATCTGGTTTGCTTAATATAAGCATTTTTGTTTTTTTGTACATTTTACTTTTAATACTTAAATATATTTAAAGCCAAATACTTTTAGACTTAGTAGTAGTTTAATGGGTGACTACCACTTTTAATTGAGTCATTTTCTATTAAGGTATCTTTACTTAAGTGTGATAATTGGGTACTTTTTCCTCCACTGGGCAGAAGTCATGGTCTCCCCCACCATAGTTGTGATAAAACACCTACATCCCCTGACAGTGTTGATATGATATGCAACACTGTTATTTTACAGTAGTGTGTTTTGTGTGATAAGATTATTGGTGATTCTGTCAGGAGTCCCCACTCCCTGCGGTAAAACATTTCTCCACAGCTGGAACTGTAATTTCTCTGATCCACTGTTCTGTTGATTCCCAATACAATATATTATGCTGCCTAAGACCGATAAGACTACTTGTCTTATGCACTACTAACACACACAGGGCATACATTTAGGAATTGTTCAGCACGTATCAGGCGGTTTACTCTTTTTGTTAAATGTCAAGTATTTTTACTCTGGTGTTTCGGTAAGCCACATATTAACAAGTCTGGCTTTGTTAATTCCCGTCTGAATGTGTCTTATTTTCATACAGAATTTAAAAGTAGCTGTTCCCGAGTCCCTATCCTCTGACCTTGGTGAGTATTTGTGGCTTTCCTTTAATTTCCATTAGTTTCCCTGGCTGACAGATCCATGCCAAGTTATTTCTGGGTATATTGAGGATTGACTATTGTTATCTAATGGAATTCCAAATATAGCCGACTCAAGTTTCCTTACTTCGACCTGTAACAGCAGCATGATCACAAAGTGCCTCTAAGTGTGTGGTAGGTTGTTTAACCGATCTACCTAATCCTACTATCCCACATCAGGTGTTAAGACATCGAACAAAGTCATTATATGAGAATTGCACATTTGAATTCTCTCTTTGAGCTGTATTTGTTGCCACCCCACTTCCTAACCGTGTTACTGTGTTGTGTGGTGGCTGTTGAAGACCGGAGGAGGACGGAGCTGATCCCTGAGGAGCTGAACAGACAGTACGTCCAGATGGTGCAGGACACACAGCTCCCTGACATCCAGAGGAACCTGGAGGACTTTAGGTCAGTCACCTTACGCACGCTCTTCCGAGATGGCTGCCTTTCCCATTGGTGCCTATGTGCTAGTCATATGTAAAGATGGATACAAGTGTGTCTTACTTGGAGATAGTATAGCTGTTTGTGTTTATAAACACTCAGTGCTGGTCTTATACGATGCTGGGCTTATAAATGTACACTATGTTGGCATAAGCCTGCTGTAAGATATAATCATGTAATAAGTATGGTATAAGTTGATGTAAGCATGATATTAGTTATTGTAAGCATACTGTAAGTGGGATCTGACACTGGTTTGTGGGGAGTGCAGGCAGAAGCGCAGTATGGGCCTAACCCTGGCGGAGGGGGAGCTGGCCCGGCTGGACACGGAGCGCGTCAGAGACCGGGTAGCACTGGAGAGAGAACGTGCTTGTGCTGAAAACATCATCACCAAGATAGAGGATGTTCTGTGAGTAGTCACACTCCGTTTCACTTGCTGTTATGTTTTTATTTGAGGCTGAAAATGTATTGATTGGAAATCTACTACTTCTAATTGTTTGAACTTATTTTTGTACTCTGTTTAAATAGTTTTAAAATAGTTTTCTGTGTAATAGAATTTGTTCTAATTGAGTTTCTTGCCATATTTTAGGTTGACAACTCAATCCACAGAGGAGGAGAAATGGTGAGAGGATTATCTTTTGTTTATCCATAGGAAAGAACCGATATGGGCCATACACATTTAACACTATCCATCGATTTTAGTCAGTGGGATGTTTTGGGGATTGTCAATAAAAGACGTTAAGATCACAGGCTCAGACTGGAGACCATGATCGTGTTCATTAAAGGCACAACGTAGCAAAACGTTTTACAACCAAAAATGCATTGTTATTGGACAAATTCATGTAGAACCTATCTGTCTCACTAAACACAATATTTGGTGTAGTGCACTGCACTCCTTGAGGGGTTTGAGACACTTAGGGGCGTTACAGATTCTTGGTTTTTCTAACCACTATCTGTGTCATTTCTACTCCATGTCAGACTGGAGACCAACAAGGTAGCTTCAGTTCACTACCATGAAAGAGGACAAGAACATCATATTAGATGATCTTGAGGTTGAACAGTTATCATTACAACAGACTTCGCATTGTGTGTGTAGAGTATCTCTTTGCCAGGGGGGCAATCTAGCTACATGAGTTCTTGGCCAACCTCTTTAATATAAAATGACATTTCTCTAGCTTGTCTAGATTCACGAGGGACTATTTCCAACATTGTATAACAACTTTATTTCAAATGCCATATGGTCCCGGCATATCCCAGATGATGAATGAATGGACATGACATCTTTCCACCGTCGTCACTTGTTTTCGTGGCATATGGTCAAAGCCACACTAAAGACACGTCAACATGTAGTTCACTTCAAATGAATCCCAATCTGTTCCACTTATATATAAAACAGAGAATATGGCAATTTAATTTGTCTCTAAATGCTGAATCCTCGTTGGTCTGTTGTTGCAGCACTACTATGCAATATGTCATCCTCACGTACATGAAGCACCTTGGCGTGAAAGTCAAAGAGCCACGTGGCCTAGAGTCCAAATGGGTCCGCATCAACTTCCTCCCCAAGATCAAGGTATGAGCTTACACTGAACCCTCCGCTAACCTAGCTCCGTTTTTAACTGTCACTCCTACTATATCTCTCTTACTGACTGATCAGTAATGTCTGATGTCTGTGATGAACAGAAAAGCATCAAGACAGAGAAGGAGGGAGGGGAGGAGAAGGTGAAACGCACCAGGTTTCCCAGCATCCTCGGGCCTCCTCGCCGGCCCAGCCGCGTCGACCCCATGTCCGGTGAGTCTGTCTGCGTTATAAAGCACGCTGGCCTTCATTTTGTCATTTAAGTTGACCAACACTACTATACTATAGGTCTCCCAATTTACTGAACCCCTGGATAGGTACATTGTATTGGTAGATGGTCATCATTACCCACCATTTCACCCACATTTGAAACAAGTCATCTTGTTACTATGGAAAAAGGGAGGACTGGCAACAAAGTAAACGGATCCTGTAGTATTGACTCCTGCTACCTCTCTTTGTGTCTGTCTTGACTGTATGTGGGATTCCTGCCTGTCTCTGGCTGATTTGCCTGCCTGTCTGTCTGTGTGAGCAGTTGGCAAGGCCATGGACCTCAACAAGCCACGGCCCCAGAAGCAGCTGTCCCAGCCCTGCCTGGAGCACCTGGAGGCGGGTCGCTTGAGGGCCAGCCAGTCCAGCGAGGGCTCAGAGCTCATACATTCCTCCCCAACCAACGCCACCTCGCCAACCAACAACAACTCTGACGGAGGCAGCAGAGACTCTGAGTTTGGTGCGACCCTGAACTACCACATACTGATTCTAGCTAGTACATACCTACTAAACTCCCTAGCTAGCACACTTCCCACATACTCAATTCTAAACCAAGTACACTAGTCTCTAGACTACATACTGAATCAAGTGCAAGCAACACAAGACCAATTACGCTCCCCATAGTGTTTGAGGAGCACGGTTTGTCTGCGGTGCTGTCCTCTTTAACTAAATTCCTGAATCGCGACATAATCTCTGACACTTTGTATTTGGTTTAATGTCCTAATTGTTAGCTGTCAATGTTGCCTATTCATTTTGGGTCATTGTAGCTGTAGTAGAGCTGGGCAATATGTACCAAAATAGTGATCAATTTACCTATTTTTTTGTGATGGCGATAAACATATTTTTTTTTTTTAGTAATGTCTTTATGGACAGGTACTTTATGTTAGTGGCAGTTTCTTCCAGTGCCAAATAAGACAACTGAGATGGTATCATATGATTTTATTTTTTATATATATGTATGTATGTATGTATGTGTATATATATATGTATGTGTATATACATATACATATATGTGTATTTTTTTTTGCTATTTCATCAAACATATCCAGGAAATTCATGATTGTATTTTGCAACCTGTCAAAATACGATCCAGAATTATCAAATTTAATTTTGGCTCTTCAAAGAATTTGCTGGCATCTTTGTGCATATTGGCCTATAAGCAACAGTATATCATTCACCACTTGTGGAAGTTGGAATCCGTAAATGTAGGCTAATGTCCGACAAACACTTTCCAGTGCTAGGCCTAGGCTACTTGATGTAGGCCTATTCATTGCGAATGGTGCGCTTGTCTCCCCTCTGCGGCGCACCAAAACCATACTACACTACATCCTACTCGGGTTGTAAAGTGGTGCCATGAACTCAATATTAAGAGGTGAGAAATACATAATCTATTCACAAAGTTATGATTGTCCTCTCTGTAACTAGAACAACAGTAGTAGCTTTGAAAACTGTCTTTTCCCTGCAATAGCGTTTTGAGCAATGGTCATATGCTTGTGTTTCTCAGAATGCATCTCTACCTCCTCCATGTCACAGTGGGGAGAAGGAGTGAGAGTCAGCAGCCGACAGCGAAATACTTTCATATCGGGAATTAACATAATGCGTAGGCTATTACTGTCGACCAAATAATGATTTTAGAACAATCTACAGAAAAGTTGTGTAGCTAAATCATAGAAAATTACAGACGGACGCTAAATGCTTGGGTAAGAGGAAGGCAATTTTCGGTTTATCGTCCCCGCTCTAAGCTGGAGTAATGGTCTTCCCACCTGGCCTGATAGTTGTACAGTGTAACTGATCTATTCGCTCTGTTTATCTGTCTCTCCTCTCAGTTGGGACCCCTAACTCTGCCTTCCTCAAACTGAGCGAGGGTCTTGGAGACCTGGACAGTCCAGAGTACACTCCAAACACACATTTTGACTACAGCCTGAGCCCCTATAGCCTGGACCAACTACAGGAGGAGGACAGGGAGAGTGGGTAAGATGGACCCCAAGCAGGGGAAAACATAGGGCCTAGGATGCAGTCAAAAGTAGTGCACTAAATAAGGAATAGGTTGCCATTTTAGACCTTTTTTTTATCTACCCTCTGTATATAAAATGCAATTCCATTCCAGTTGATAGAGAAGTTTTTTTTCCATTCAGCCCTTGAAATGTATTTTTTTTATCCCCTATTGTGTCCCCCCCCCCTTTTTTGGGGGGGTTTGACATTGTAGTTTTATGCAGGCAGAGTATGAGTATGTGGAGCTTTGTCATGCAGGCCACGTAGTTAATAGTTTCCTCTTGTTTCAGAATTCTTGAAGGAACACCCAAGGCTATCAGAAGGTGAGTGTTTTCTGTTCTTTGTTTTGACCTACTTGGCCTACCACTACTTCTGATAAAGGCAATGGTCAGATCGTTTAGAGTTTTTAGTCAGTGTCCTAAACCTCTTTTGGACAAAATGTGGATTACTTTTATCAGAAGTGCTGTGGTTAGAGACCGTATGAGTTTCTGTTATATTTCGTGACTCCATTTATCTTAATCGGATGGTGTATTTAAGGTTGTAACCAGTCTCGTAACTGCTGCTGCCTATCTCCCAGGTTGGATGGCCTTGGTTCTACAGAGGTGCAGAGTGAAGACGACCAAGGAGGCACTGACTCCGAGCACGACCCCCTCAACTGGCAGCAGCTGGTGGGACGAGAGGTCCTGGCCGGACTCCAGCCCCACGAGATCAAGAGACAGGAAGTCATTAACGGTAACTTCCTGTTCGAATTGTAACCCAGTCACCATAATATAAATACATGGGGCCCATCTAACCTGACCAGGAAAAACTCTGGGCCCTAGTGATTGGCTTTGCATGATTAGGAAAAACACAGGGCCCTGTACATACTGTATGTTTGTATTAGTCATTCACTCTTTTTAGTAGGCAGATTATTGTTCAATAGGAATAATCACGGTGTTAACCGCTTACACTCTTGGGAATTGGCCTATATGGATAAGTCTAAATTGAGATGTTTCTTACACAAGAAATATGAAACGCGTATGCATAAACATGGTAGCATTCAAAAGTGAACAGTTTGGAGATTGTTGTAAAATTATTAGACTCAAGGTGAGGACATAATCTGACAAGACTGAATCTAAACATTACACTGTTGATTTTTTTTTTGATTTTGTGTATTTACTGTATTTGTTGATAACGAAATCTTCAATTAATCTGGGTGCATTCAGTAACATAAGAATATTCATGGTAAATTTGGGGTAGGTTCAACATAAGACAAACAAAAATTGACAAGGGTTTGTGTGAGAGGTCTAACTGGTGTCTCCAAGTGGCCACACACCTCTCCAAAGTGTGAACAGGTCCTATGTCATTTCAACTCAATGAATAGTCTTCAACTATAAGGTGCTATTTTGAGCTCTCCTAGCTGTGCCGTTGAGGTACGAGACTTGTAGTTTTTATTTGGATAACAGCCCTGCATCCCCGCCTTTACACAATTACTTACTATTGTTCTTTAGCGCATTCAGAAAACAAATACATTTTTCTTTGCAAATAGTCTGGGAAGCCATTTGACTAGATGTTCAGGAGTCTTATGGCTTGGGGGTAGAAGCCGTTTAGAAGCCTCTTGGACCTAGACTTGGTGCTCCGGTACCGCTTGCCGTGCGGTAGCAGAGATAAGTCTGTGACTAGGGTTGATGAAGTCATTAACGATTTTTAGGGCCTTCCTCTGACACCGCCTGGTATAGAGGTCCTGGATGGCAGGAAGCTTGGCCCCAGTGATGTACTGGGCCATACGCACTACCCTCTCTAGTGCCTTGCGGTCGGAGGCCGAGCAGTTGCCATACCAGGCAGTGATGCAACCCGTCAGGATGCTCTCGATGGTACAGCTGTAAAATCTTTTGAGTGTCTGAGGACGCATGACATATCTTTTCATTCTCCCGAGGGGGAATAGGTTTTGTCGTGCCCTCTTCACAACCGTCTTGGTGTGCTTGGACCATGTTAGTTTGTTGTTGTGGACGCCAAGGAACTTAAAGCTCTCAACCTGCTCCACTACAGCTCCGTCGATGAGAATGGGCGTGTGCTTGGTCCTCTATTCTTGTAGTCCACAAGCATCCCCTTTGTCTTGATCACGTTGAGGGAGAGGTTGTTGTCCTGGCACCACATGGTCAGGTCTCTGACTTCCTCCCTATAGGCTGTCTCATTGTTGTCAGTGATCAGGCCTAAAACGGTTCCATTATATGTCACAATCTGGTCAGGTGGGCATCGTTTGAAAGCGTGTTCTATTGCCAACATGGGCAGCTAAGTTACATAATACAATCTCAGTGTTTCTCAAGGTAATTCAGAGAAGCAGATTGTAATTTTGGTGGGCGTAGAGTCACCAGTCCATTCAGATGCGTTTTCGCCGCCAAATTTCTTCACAATACGACATAGGCTCATTCTGTTCAGAACAACCCAGGGTATGACGCCATGTCATCTTGTACAACATCAAGCATTGTGGTCATGGCACTGTATATTAAATGAGTTTGGAAATATGAAGTGCACATTTGGACTAAAAGGGGTTTGGCTTGCTTGTATTACATCAAATTGGTGTATATATTATAATCCTCAACGTCTCATCTTTCAAAATACATCAAGTCCTCTTTATGTAATCATTTATATACAGCATTTCCCTCACTCAAGACAACAAAAAATGTGCAAAAGTTGACCAGTTAGCGAGAGGGATGGGGGCAACTTCTTAGAACCGCTGTCAATTAAAAACCAGTACTGTGCTGTGAAGCGGAGACCTTGAGCTCTGACGTCATGTATAACATGTTACTGTACAGCCACTGCGTCCCAATTTAGGCACTTAATCAGTGTCCAAATCTGCTATTTGAACCCGTCTACGGGTACGAGTGTAACGAGGTAAGAGTGCAATGAACAAACAAACAACTCAATCAAGCAAACTTTATTCGTATATCACTTTACCAATGCATCTTTCCTAGTTGGAACCTTGGCCAAAAACCCCCAAAGAACAAGCTGAAATAACCGTTCTCATTATCACTCTTTATCACCCTTTTGTGGTTGTCTAATGTAGTCATTTATCAGTATGTGTCTGCAATAGTGATTAGAGCTGTCTGTGTGTACAGAGCTGTTCTACACTGAGAGGGCCCACCTGCGGATGCTCAAAGTGCTGGACAACATCTTCTACCAGAAGCTCACCAGAGAGGGCATACTGCCTCCTGCCGACATCAAGAACATCTTCACCAACCTGGAGGACATTGTTCAACTGCATGGTACTTACACGCATGGGCATAAGCGCACACAGGCATGTACATGCACAGGCATGAACGTACACATACACACACAGAATGGCCCTCTTACATTCCCTTTCATATTGAATTTCAGTTTGGATATCTGAGCAAATGGTAACAATCCGGAAGAGGAACGAGACGTCCGTAATCGACCAAATAGGAGACGACTTGCTGTCCTGGGTGAGTACAGCTCGTTTATTTTTTTATTTTGAAGCCTTTTCCCCAACGGAATATGATTTATCTAATAATTGTGTTGGAGAGAAGTGTCTCTCTCTCTCTCTCTCTCTCTCTCACAATCCACAAAAGCGGTGCCATTGTCTGAAATTACTTTTCACTGCAGAATAAACTTCCACTTTTTTGTATGGGATTGCTTATCTTTTTAAGTGGCTTTGAACTGGAGGGTAAAGATGGTTGCTCTGTTTTTGCGGAATGGAAGTAGAATTGTGAAATGATCGTGTGGCACAGATGGACTGGCCGAACCCATCCACTAACCTGGTCCCAGATATATATATATATATATATGTGCTTTAGCAAACCCCTCTGTCTATACATGTATAATGATAATTCATTGGCTTTATAAAGAGCTTTTCCAAGTGCTCAAAGTGCTTACATAGAAAGGGGAAAGCTCGCCTTATCCACCGGCAATGTGAAGCACCACTCGGGTGGTGCACGGCAACCATTCATGCCCGAACGCGGAGACAACCATGATAACCAAAATATAGCTGTGACAGAATCATGACAACAATGCTAGTCGGAGGGAATTGGCTGAAGCATGTACGTGGTAGATTTTAGACCCCTCGATCTGGCACACTGCCACCACACACACACACGCAACAACCAGGCAGTTGCCATGGCGACTGACCCTGATTCGCCTGGCTCGCTTGTGTTTTCCAGTTCAGCAGGGGCGAGGAGGAGAAGATCAAGCAGGCGGTGGGCACATTCTGCAGCAACCAGCCCTTTGCTCTGGAGCTCATCAAGAGCAGGCAGAAGAAGGACTCGCGCTTCACCTCCTTCATGCAGGTAAGTGGAGGAATGGAGGAGAGAAGAGGAGGACAGGGCAGCGCTGGGACTGGAGTACACACGGGGCTATTGTGCACTGCCTGTTACTCGAGGTTTAGGCCAGGTATTTGACTGTGTAATTCACTTCTGCAGACTCTACAGTACAATGTCTGCGACAGGGTATGGGATGTTTGTGGGAAGCAAGAGGAGTTCAATGGTAGCATTTGAAAAATGATTTGTTGATTTTAAGTTCAAAGTTCAAATGAATTTGATGTAAATGACACATTTAAAACATGAGTTGTAGAAAGTAACCATGGAAGATGTAGCTCTGTCAAAGCAAAAGTCACTGGTGGGCGAAGTATGTACATGAGCGAAAAGGATGCATCTTGCCTGTTTTGTTGCCCCTTTTCATCATTCCTGCTGCCTTTTTTCCTGACTTCACTGTGCGTTTGCAGGAGGCTGAGAGTAACCGACTGTGTCGAAGACTCCAACTGAAGGACATCATTCCCGTGGAGATGCAGAGGCTCACCAAGTACCCTCTTCTACTGGAGAACATCGCCAAGTACACAGGTGGGCCACATGCACATTCCTTATACCTCTTTCACTCTATTAATTAAGCTAAGCTGTACTGGGCTGACTACACACCCACCGTAGTTGCTGGAACCGTGCTAGTGAGCCAACACAATGAGCCGCCAGCACAGTACGGTTCTGTTTGGCATGATAGTGTAAAAAGACTAGACTCTGACAATGAGTAATGATGGCGCTGGGCTCAAAGCAGACCAGGCCATCGCGGTGATGCAGGGCAGCGCGCTTACAGCAGCGTTAATGATAGCAGTGTCCTTCCGCTGTGGTGCCCCAGTGACCGCCCTCTGTGCGTGCACGCGTGTGTGTGTGTGCATGTGTGTTGGGAGCTGCCAGCTCATCACTGTGTATGCAATGGTAATTGTGATACATGTATGTCATGTCTAAACTAGGGCATTTTCAGTGACCCGGGAGAGCTGGCATTGCGCCAGCCTGTTAGCGAATTACAGCTGTGCTCTCGGTTAAACTGAGATTATTGTTTTGGCATTTTCCGTAGTCGGTAATGCACGTTTTGTGAGATGTTCTCGAATTATTTGGTTCCCATCGTTTTTAATCTTGGCTGTGGTTTAGTTCTCCGGCCATAAAATGTACTGAACATAAAGTAGGTACCAGCTATTAGGAATGTTAATACCCTCTACTTGGTCTTCATTTCCGAGTGATCGGCTGCTAATTGGGGCAGGAAAATATCCATTTGTTGGTCAGTACCCCACAGAGGCTGTTTTTTTTTCTCTGTTTTTCTCCACAAAATCTTCAGCTCTCTCTCTCGTAATTTAATTTCAGATGACACCGTGGAGAAAGATAAGGTAAAGAAGGCGGGCGACTGCTGCAGGAACATCCTCAATCATGTCAACCAAGCGGTGAAGGAGTCTGAAAACAAGCAGGTGGGTGTGATTTAGCGTCATCTGGGAACGGAGGGGACGGCAGCACAGCAGCACTCTCTTATCTCATTTCACCCCTGCTCGGCCTACTGGGCCTCAGCCACCCGAAAATCTGTCCTCTCTTTTCTCCCACTGTTCCTCTGAGAGAATGCAGAGATGATGGATTGCAGGGAAAATATGGGGTTTGTGTCTGTTGTTTAGAGTGTAATAGTGCCTGTAGCAGCAGAGTATCCAGCTTACGCCTGTTTTTCTGTGTGCCTCTCTTTCTTGCTCTCTGTTTCTCCCCCTCCCTCTTTCTTTCCACAGAGGCTGGAGGACTACCAGAGGCGGTTAGACCTCTCGTCTCTGAAGCAGACAGAGAACCCCATGATTTCAGAGCTCAAGGTGAGGCGATCTATAAAGTGTTTTCTGCTCCTGCCTTCAAAAAGACTTCACAATACAGCTCTTTTAGTTTGCAGCCACAATTGACTTTAAGCAACATTTTAGTTTGTTTTGGTTTCTGCAAGGGAGCCACTGCAGTTATAAAAGGGGAAATGATTTGTTTAAATGCCAGCTGCTAGTGCTTGAAATTTGACTAGATCATGCAGCTCCATTCTTTGGGGTGGAAGAGTATTTTTTTCCAAAGTGAAAGCTAATGGGGATCTGACTAAAGTAAGCCCAGCTAATCTGACCTATTGACCTTTCCACCCTACACTCTCAGAACCTGGACCTGACCAAGAAGAAGATGGTCCATGAGGGACCACTGTCATGGAAGGTCAACAAGGACAAGACTATTGGTATGTTTTTGACTTTATCTGGCGTTTATGTGGATGAGTAGGGCCAAGGAGGTTTTTCCTGACCAATGTGATCCAACTAGGGAAAACTCTTGGCCCTAGTTGTAGACTACAACTGCAAACATAGCCTGGGCTAATTCAATGTCAGGTCATGTGGTCAGGAAAAACTCCATGATGTAATGGGAAAAATTATAAAAGAAACACCATTGTTGCCTAATGAGATATAATACTAATATAATTGTGACATCTATGTCCAGCGTAGTGTTCTATGTAATTCTGTGGTTAAATCTCCTCATCTGGTCTCAGAGCTGTACACCCTGCTCCTGGAGGACATCCTGGTGCTGCTGCAGAAGCAGGACGAGCGGCTCATCCTCAAGTGCCACAGCAAAAACCTGTCTGGCACCGCCGACACCAAGCACATCTTCAGCCCCATCATCAAGCTCAACGCGGTGCTGGTGCGCTCTGTGGCCACAGGTGAGTTGCCATAGAGATACAGTCATACCATTCGTTTCCCTGACAAAGATGGCCACCCTGTAGTCATGCTACCTGGAATGCAGATGTCCATTCTAGTGTTCTATTGAAATCTGTTTCAGTTACAGTACCAGTTTTTTTTTTTTTGTCGCTTACAACATGATTCCATATGTGTTATTTTATCGTTTTGATGTCTTCACTATTATTCTACAATGTAGAAAATAGTAAAAATAAAGAAACCCTGGAATGAGTCGGTGTGTGCAAACGTTTGACTGGTACTGTAGATCCAACCTTGTTAACACAGTGACTCCCAGTGACTGTGGTCAAAAGTAGTGCAATATATAGGGGGATAGGTTGTAATGTGAGACACAGTCAGGAGTACCCTATTTTCCTGCTATTCCCTCTCCCAACAGACAACAAGTCGTTCTTTGTTCTCTCAATGTCGGACAACGGGGCCCAAATCTACGAGCTGATGGCCCAGACCGTATCAGAGCAGAGAATGTGAGTCCTCCTGACACTGTGGTTTAGTCATTATAGCCACAACTTTAAAACCCCATTCAGTTTAGCTTAATTCACTGGAGTAGGTAGAAGTTAACCCTAACCACTGATACAGGGTCAGATCTTTTTCTTACCTGTCTTAATAGTGAAGGTTAGCAATGGAGGTAGGGTTATCTGATCCTAGGTCTAGTAAGGAACACCTTTTACCCACAGTCTACTCACCTCTGTCACTGTGTGTCTGTATCTGTTTTTATCTTTGTCGGTCTGTCTGTGTGTTGTCATCCTCCCTCCACCAGGTGGCAGCGGCAGATCACCCAGAGAGCGGACGCCATGAAAGTGAAGCCGAACAGCGTCATCCCCTTACCTCAAACGGAGTACGTTCCTCCTCTCAGTATAAAACTTATTTGGTTTTATTAATCAGCAAATGTGTTTTATGATGACCATGAACTTGCTTCTCCTAATACTGACTCTGTGTTCTCTCCCACCATGTCAGTGGAGAGAGAGACGGTGTGGAGATCATCACTGCAGGCATAGCCCAACTCAGTAAGGATCCGGACCGCATCTCCTCTGGAAGCAACCAGTCTATAGGTATCTAAACTAGCACCCCATCTCTCCATGTTCCCCCGTCTATAGGGATATTTGAGAACTTCTTCAGCAGCAGTTAGGGACATTGTGTAATGTGCAGTGGAAGCTGATGTCACTTTAGAACACAGGAACGGCTTATTTCAATGGCTGGACTGGAATGTATGAAACAGAGTCCATGTCTTTTGATACCTTACCATTTATTCCATTCCAGCTATTACGTTCCCGCCTCCACTAGTAACATGCTCCAGTAGAATCCATCTAGATTGACTGAATGCACATCAAGGTCTCCTTGTTCGCTCCCCAGACAAAGAGGGCTGCGCTGCCTCTGGAGGCGAGATGCAGACCTCTCTCCCAGATGCCAACCCATTTGAAGGACTCAAGCCGGAAGAGGAGGAGCCCAACCGGGAGGAGGGGCTTTACAGGGACCCGGACCTTGCAGATAGGCTGCCTTTCCGCATGGCCGTAGAAGGGCTCAGCGAATCGGACAGTGTGGGCTTCAGTCCTTCGAGAGCTGATGATGCCTTAAAGACATGTGAGTGAAAGGACATCTTCCTCAATCGCCTAGGTCTCAAGTCTGGAGTGGGTTAAGACTTTTCTGACCAGGAAAAATATAGTTAGTTATATGAACCCTGTCAGGTTGGTTGGTCAGGGACAGCTTTCCACCCTAAACACACATTGCATTTATAGATTTTATGTGGGTGGGAATCGATTCATTTAAAATGTCACACGCACACTCCTCCTTTGGTCTTAACCGTATCTTTGTCCTCTAGTGTCAGCGCTGAAGCAAGTCCTTGTGACCCAGCTCATGTCACAGGAGGACGGCGAAGGCGCCGGGCGCGGGCGTCTTCTCAGGACCACGTCCCTGAGGACCCCCGTGGACAGCCGGGCCCGGGTGGCGGTTCAGAACGGCTCAGGGAGGTGCACCCAGGCAAGCCACCCTGAGGACCCGGCTCAGGACCTGGTGTCTGGGGACACAGGCTTCTTTGAGTCCCCCGAGGATTATGGTAAACTTGCAGTGTGTGTGAGAGAGCAGTGTTTTTTTTATCCTGGTCTTGGGGACCCATGGGGTTGCAAATTTGTGAACGACCGGCTCGATTTTGAAATGGTGTTTTTTACATTGGATAAAAGTAGAGACTCAGAGCTAGAAAATGGTATTACATACACTACAGTTGAGGAATAATGGGAAATAAATTCTGCTTTGAAAGTTGATAAAGTTGTAACCTCACTTTTGAGAAAATGGTACTACTACTGGAGATACACATTCAGCATCATTCACACCTAAGCTATAGCCCCACCCATCTCTTTAATGGTTGATCTGAGTGTTCTGTCCTAACAGCAGTCAAGCACCCAAGCTAACATTGGCTAGCTTGCAGGCTACTTCCAGACAAAAATGTGAGAACAGCTCACTGACCATTTTACTTGCCCTAGCAGAGCTGGTTAGGCTGTTTTTATGTTTTCCAAGGCGTTGGTGACAGCAACTGTGCTGCGGGCAACAATTTTACGCTTTTTTGCCAATGTTTACTGACACTGGCCATATTCAACGCGTGTTGAGTGTTTGTAAATTCATCAGTTATTCTGTGCACACTCAGACGAGAGTGCTCTGAAATTGGAGTAGATAGCCAGAGCGAATTTACCAGCTACATCTATCCACAGTTTTTGCAGTGACATCATTGACGTTCTATTGAAATGGTTACTTGCATTATGGAGTCTTTTTGTTAAGACATGCTAGATAAAAAAATGTACCATAATCCCAACTCATGATACTACCCTGCATGAATCTGCAGGTAGCTAACCAACCAGGTTCGATTTTAGCTAGCTAACATTAGGCAATAATTAGCAAAGCAAATGACTCTGAGATAAAAATAATATTACTACACAGATTATACACGAAACGTTAACTAGCGAGCCAGCTAGGTAACGTTAGCTAGCTAGCTAACAGTAAACTTGAACTTGAAATGAAAACTTCTTTCTGACGAAATTAGAAATGTGTAATATATGAAAATGTAGCTAGCTTACCCATATACATGGACAGACGCTTCTCACTCTCTCACAGATGCCATGGTTGCCCTTAGTTTGAAGACGTAATCCTTAGCAATCATACTCTAATTCCACTGATATCAAAACTCGGCCCTCCAGAAAGTGGAGAGCAACACTTATGCAGTTCTACTACGCAATATACAGTGGGGCAAAAAAGTATTTAGTCAGCCACCAATTGTGCAAGTTCTCCCACTTAAAAAGACGAGAGAGGCCTGTAATTTTCATCATAGGTACACTTCAATTATGACAGACAAAATTAGAAAAAAAATCCAGAAAATCACATTGTAGGATTTTTAATGAATTTATTTGCAAATTATGGTGGAAAATCACCTGATTTCTGATTTCTGGCTCTCACTGTAACTTCTTCTTTAAGAGGCTCCTCTGTCCTCCACTCGTTACCTGTATTAATGGCATCTGTTTGAACTTGTTATCAGTATAAAAGACACCTGTCCACAACCTCTAACCGTCACACTCCAAACTCCACTATGGCCAAGACCAAAGAGCTGTCAAAGGACACCAGAAACAAAATTGTAGACCTGCACCAGGCTGGGAAGACTGAATCTGCAATAGGTAAGCAGCTTGGTTTGAAGAAATCAATTGTGGAAGCAATTATTAGGAAATGGAAGACATACAAGACCACCGATAATCTCCCTCGATCTGGGGCTCCACGCAAGATCTCACCCGTCTGAAGTTTGCTAGAGAGCATTTGGATGATCCAGAAGAAGATTGGGAGAATGTCATATGGTCAGATGAAACCAAAAATATAACTTTTTAGTAAAAACTCAACTCGTTGTGTTTGGAGGACAAAGAATGCTGAGTTGCATCCAAAGAACACCATACCTATTGTGAAGCATGGAGGTGGAAACATCATGCTTTGGGGCTGTTTTTCTGCAAAGGGACCAGGACGACTGATCCGTGTAAAGGAAACAATGAATGGGGCCATGTATCGTGAAATTTTGAGTGAAAACCTCCTTCCATCAACAAGGGCATTGAAGATGAAACGTGGCTGGGTCTTTCAGCATGACAATGATCCCAAACACACCGCCTGGGCAACAAAGGAGTGGCTTCGTAAGAAGCATTTCAAGGTCCTGGAGTGGCCTAGCCAGTCTCCAGATCTCAACCCCATAGAAAATCTTTGGAGGGAGTTGAAAGTCCGTGTTGCCCAGCAACAGCCCCAAAACATCACTGCTCTAGAGGAGATCTGCATGGAGGAATGGGCCAAAATACCAGCAACAGTGTGTGAAAACCTTGTGAAGACTTACAGAAAACATTTGACCTCTGTCATTGCCAACAAAGGGTATATAACAAAGTATTGAGAAACTTTTGTTATTGACCAAATACTTATTTCCACCATAATTTGCAAATAAATTCATAAAAAATCCTACAATGTGATTTTTCTGGATTTTTTTTCTCATTTTGCCTGTCATAGTTGAAGTGTACCTATGATGAAAATTACAGGCCTCATCTTTTTAAGTGGGAGGACTTGCACAATTGGTGGCTGACTAAATACTTTTTTGCCCCACTGTATATATATTTTTTAAAGCAGCTTTAGACAGGATTACCTACCCATACCGACCAGCTCAAATAGACAGAAGCGTGCTACATGGCAGACAAATCCAAACTCATCCCTTGGCATGTCCAGCCAGCCCAATCATTACATCAGCCAATCATTGCTAGCGGGTTGCTTACTTTTTCTGTGGCTATACCAACTAAGCTCGTAATTTAACAATTTTATTCATATTTACAGATGGCATACTAGTTTGTTATTAAGGCACATGAAAGTTCACATTTCTGCCCCAAAATGCATTTTGATTAAAAAAAAGTTTACGTTCAAATGGCTCTACTGTGAAGTACTGTGAAGTAGTCACTTTTTTGTTCTAGCTCAGCACCAACCCACTGATTCAGTTCCTAGTCAGTTGGACCTTGTTGCGTCTTCCAGCAGGGTACTTGGTCTTGGAGGGCTACGGGGGATCGGGGGAGAGCAGCACGGACGACGACCTCCAGGCCACGGGGAAGCAGCTGAGCGCCTCGCGGGGCTGCGGGGCAGGAGATTCTGGGATCAGCCTAAGATTCTCCTCTGCCTCACAGGCAGGCAGCATCTCCAGCTTCAGCCGACAGGTCCTGTCCCACATCCGCAACCTGCAGACCAACCTCAACCACCTCAAGGTACATGGATGGATGGATTGATGGATGGTTGGTTGACGTTGGTCGACTGACTGGTTGGTTGGTTGACGTTGGTCGACTGACTGGTTGGTTGGTTGGTTGACGTTGGTCGACTGACTGGTTGGTTGATTAACCCTCAAGTCTGAGCCCTGTTTAAGCCGGGGGATATGAAACATTGAATTTGGCATTACTGCTATTAGCCAATAGAAACGCATTGAATAACAGATAGTTCCCCAAAAAATAAAAAGAAAGTTTGTTCTGAAGTGTCTGTCCTTTATCTGAGAGATATAAGAAATATCAGGAAATTATTGTATAACATTTTTTACATGTATTTATCCCCATAGTTTAGGTAATAAACTACCTCCATATATACTTCCATTCTTCTTAACTGGTATCAGGGAATTCAGATTAGTCTTGTGAGGCTTATGGGCGTCCTAGACCAAAACAGAGTGGGCCAATGTGTTCGTGAGAGTCATCTTTCGATAGAGTGTTCATAATGTATGCCACGCTGTTCGGATGCTACAGGCATTTTTGTGAGAAGACCAATTTTTTTCGCCCGGGATGTCTCATGTTCTGACAAACATTGCTTTAGCTCTGCCACCTTTCACCGCAGATTCAGAAGGGTGGATTGAGACGCAGCCCATGCAACAAAAAAAACATCTCTCTAGCTTAAACAGACAGATTTTGATGGGGATTTGTGTGTTATGTTCATTTGATTTCCGCGGTGCCACGGAAATTGTAGGCTAAGGGTTCATTAGTAAATGTGACTTTAGTGCGTATCAAATCTGATTGCAGACTGATCCCTGCTTGCTTGTTTTCTCTCAGGAGGTAGAGGCCAAGTATCACAGTCTACTACGCCAAAGGCCGGCCAGGTCATCGACAGACATGGATGATAACAAAGGTAACATGGCTAATGTCTTACTGATTCCTTTTCTCCCTTTCAGTGTCTCAGTATTTATTAGAAAACCCAAGAGCATGCGAGGTGTGACAGCTGAGTTATTGTTTATGGTCTGACTGCCCTTGCCTTTTCTGTTATCTTGTTCCTAGATAAGAGATAGTCACCGAAATCCCACCCCTCCCCGGCCCCTGCATCAGGCCGTAAGGGAGGACATGAAGGTGGAAGAGTTGATTTCTGCCTCCCTGCTGTCTCGTTGACCTGGATGTCCTCTATTAGCTTGTCCACTCAACTGCTGAGTACCCTCTTCCTCCTCCCACCGTGGTTCTCCCCGAGAGACTGAGCATGAGCGAGAGACAGTTGGAGGAAGGGTGGTTTCTTTGGATCCCCGCCCCCCCTGCTCCATTCGTCAGCACAAGGCAATCAAGGGAGAGGGACTGTCCCGAACCTAGCCCCCCCCCCCCCCACTGCTGCGTGTCCCCACTCCAATGGCAGTGGGTCGCCCAGTGTCTCCCCTCCTTTCTCTCTACTCCTAGTCATCCCTGCAAGAAAGAACTATACCAAAATGTACAAATCTGTGTGTTTAGGATATATATTATACACAAAAAAAAGCGAGAAGAAAAAGGAACATTTTAAGATAATGTATTACGTTTTTTTGTTTTTAATCCCAAGATGTATTTATTTTCTCTTGTGTTTTCCCATGTTGCTTGCATGCTTTTTTTGGCCATTTGGACCTCCTTTTAGGCTGCTCCACCCACGTCGGTGCACACGCTATCCTATCCTTAATGAACACAGGAAGAATATGCTTGGACTGAGAGGGCATAGAGTTGCACTTTGCGTGGAGCCCCCATAGGATGGTGTTTAAGCAGCATGCCAAAGTCAGGGGCTCTGCCCTGGTCCTCAGTGCATTTCTACACCTGGCTAAAACTCACCCCCCCCCACTCCCGTTGGTAATAATGCCTGGTTTCCCCCTCTGTGCTGCCCATGCTACTGCTGATGTGCCAGTGATCTGACAATTCTAGCTGATAATGTCACAAAGTTCACACATTTATAAATGATCAAGTTGGAAGGTTATGCATAACTTTAATAAAAAAATGCCATGACATTTCTAAAACTTAAGACGGTTTATTCCTTTAGTCCTGTTCTTTTTGCTTAGCCCCCCCCCCCCCCCCAATGTGGCTTTGTGGTCAGAAATGGGGATAGACTTTAAATGTTCTCACCTTCTCTTACTTCTGATCCTGTAGATAAATCACTACAACTATTTGATAAACAAGGAGACAAGATGGGACAGATGTTTTTTCAGCACCATTTTCCATCAGTGTGAGCTAACTATTGGAGGAAGAACATGGAGTTAGCCGACTCGTAAAATGTAACCGTCATAGTAGATGTACAGCTTTTTCTCTACAGTTTTGCCCAATACTGACCAATTCGGTAGGTAGTGAACAAAATATTGTGGCCTATGAGTTTGACTATGTAGGAACATGTTGCTAAGCTTTTGTTAGGTAACTGTAAATTCATTTTGACCCATATAGTTTTGTATTTCTCAGATTTCAACTGTTTTTACATGGAATGGATTCAGCAATACCATCACTGAATTAATCAAGAACAAGGCAATCATGTTGTCCTTTTCCTCCTATAGGAAGATTCATTCACTTGACATACACCAGTAGGGGCCAGGCTTTTACCATCTACCAGATAGATATGGGCAGGACCCACCCTGAAACATGCAATGACATCAGTGTTCTGTCTTAAACAAGGAGTTATTTTGCTGCTAAATGTGTTTCTAGTCTGTTATTATCTGATTCAGCTCAACATATCTCATTAAAAATGTTCTTCAGGCATCGGTCTGAAAGCTTAGCTACTGTCAAAGGTTGATAGCTAAATATACCTGAGAGAAAATGACATTGTATCCTATTACTGCAAAGCAATGTCTGAAGAATAACTAAATCTGCTTTGGAATTTGATTTATGTAGTTATCAAGAGTTTTGAGTTAAGTCTAGACTACTTGACAGTGTGTGCTGTGCACATTACTTGATTTTACACGTCTTGCTGGAGAGGAAACAGAAGCCTCTGTTAAAGGAGAATAAGTAATTATAGGTTGAGTGACACATCTCCTGCCTCTCCTCCTGAAGATATTCTGCAATGAAATGAAGACCGAGAAGAGAGAGGGATGGTAATTGATTGTCACATTTTGCACATGTCAATTACCTAATTTGAAGTTCTAGACAAAGGAGTGCACTGTCACATCTCAGGAGGGTCACTTCAGTTTGAGCTACCGACAAGCCATAGTTTTTCTCATTTTGCCTCTTGGCATATTATTAAGTTATTGTGCCAATGTATAAGATAAGATGGAAATAGAATCTCTGCTCTAAGTAAACGTGTGTTGATGTCGTCAAGTGACCGTTTCTTCTTGCCAATAATATACAATTATATTTTCAATGTCATTTCCATGCACCACCTTTGCTACATCAGTTACAAAAAAAAGTGACCTTTTCCTGCGAGGTGTATTACAAGGAGATTTGTGTGTCGTTGAGAGACACGTCTTCACGATTTCATGCAATTTTCTGTTGCTTGATGCTCAGTTTCACCTAGAAGTGTTGCCTGTTTGTGATATTGCGCGAAATAATGGTGCTTCAAGTGTGACTTAATTCTAAGATAAGGATGTTTGACGATATGACTCGCTTCACAGGAGATGTGTGCGTGCGTGCATGCTTCCACCTGCAGTGAAGCAATTTTCACTCAGGCAACTGAATATTATAGATGCGTACATACCCACAGAATACGCAAAGACACACGTAAGTGTTTTCCACTGAGGCTGATCTTGATGTACAGATTAGGATTGAATATTTTCCCAGTATTTTACAAATGATCCATCCCGAGAATAAATCACTTTTGTCCCATGTAACCCAGTATTGCCTGCCGAAACTGGAAATGTCATTCAAAAGCATTATGAAGCATATAAATAGGCCTATGTCCGGATTTGATTAGAGCTTTGATCAAAAATTCAAGCCTGATGCTACCTGAGCCTGATGAGACATACATTAAATACATTTTATGAGTCCAAGCCCAAAGCAGACAATGATTGTGCTGTTATCCATATGTGATAAACTGCAGGCTATTACACATTATGCACGACAGAAAAACACAGAAGCCCATAGATGTAGCTAGCTATATGCTCTCTTGGGTAAATTAAACTAGCTCCAGTAGGCTAATATTTTTTAAATTGGTTACTGTATTACTGCATTATATGGACTGGAATTACACACATCGTTCAAACCATGACCAAGCAGGGAGAGAACATGCAGCCTACAGAAGTTACAAGTAGAGGCTAGCGAATTTTATTTTAAGTTTGAACATAATGGTCCCTATTTGTGTTTTGTATGCTGATTATGCCGTACCATCACAAGGTAATGTTGCTGAGAATGTCTACTTCAGCATCATTGTGTAGCATGCATACAGCTCCATTCAATGCATTGTAACTAATGCCTAACTTGGCTCACTCCTACTATAGAGTATCACACTCAGATACACATAACAGCAGCGCCATCTATTGGCTTGGCGACATCTCGTAACATTTGAACTCCTGGACTCATAAACAAGAGAACTGCCAGTAAAAACATTACACTGGTAACCAAAACAACTGTGTTCTTATGCAAGCACCTTCAATAAGCATAAACGTTAAAGTCCATAAACAGGCTACTCTAATCTGCCTCTCTCTCTCACAAAAAAATAAAATACAAAATATAACCTTTTAGAATAAACGGCTCTGGTTCTGGTGTGTCTCAGAGTAAGATTTTCAGGCAACGGGAACTGCTTCCATATCAGCAGCCTGTTCATTACCTGCCTGGTTGGCGGTTTCGTTCCATAGTCCCCAGTCATCCTCATCCATGTTTGTTTGGATGGCGATCGGGGGGGGATCCTGAGTTGTTCAGACACTGGATGAATCTCTTTTCTGTTTCTGCTGTATATATATTTTTTTACCGTTCATTAGTACTTCATACGACCCCTCCCTGAGTTGATCAGTGCATATGCTCAGCATCCAAGTGCTAGCTGAGTTGTTTGGGTAGGAAAGGACGCGTACGGTTTGTCCTTGGATGATGTCGGGCATGTCAGAGGCATGTGTGTCGTCGTGGTGTTTTGCTGTCAACCTTTTGGCTTGTTTTCTTACTATGACATTTTGTTCCACATTGGGGTTTGAGCAGTTTTTTTCATGGTGGGTGGACACGTTGTACAGGAGAACTGTTAAGTCCCCCTGTTGGATTATTCCGCCATGCCAATACTGCTCTCCATGGTTATTCGCCATCCATCGCAGCCTTTTTTTAGGAGACATTTGGCAATTTCCACAGCTTTGCCATTGCTTTGGCTGTGATACGGTGTTTAAAGTCCCACTCATCAGCACATTTTTGAAAATCCATTCCATTCAGAAACAACAGTGTGGGGCGACGCCATGTCTGCTGAACTGCTTTTTGTAGCATTCAATGACGGTGTCAGTCAACTCGTCGAGCTCCATAGTAATAATCCACCACGATGAGGTGGTTGCTTTTGTTGACTGTGTGCAAGTCCATCCCGACCTTGGGCCATGGGATGGGAGGGATTTGCTGGGGGATGAGTATCTTCTTTTGTTCTCTCTTCTGGATGGAGTTGCAGGCGGCACATTTGCTGATAACGATCTTTACGTCCTCTGTAATCCTCGGCCAGAAAACCGGAACAAAGTCCAGAGTGGATTTTGTTGAGAATTTCAGTGCGCATGAAGACCCTGTTTCCCTTGAATATCAATCAGTTTTCTGTGGTGAGCTCCTCTTTTGTATGTCCAGAAATCTTTCAGCATGTGACTCACAGCCTCTTTGGTTCCAGGCCAGCCGTTGTTTATTTGTGCGCCCAGAGCCTGAAACAGTGGGTCCTGGGAGGAGTGTGCATTGATTGACTCCATTGTCTTAGTTGAGATGTTGACATCACTGATGTGATCCACCTGTTCCAGGTCAGTTGTGACCAGGCCCATAGCGTAGACCGTGGCTGGTGTTTGCATTTGTCTGTGCTCTGTGGTTGATTGAGCTTTTCTGGACAGGAAGTCCGCTACATGTAGTTCTTTGCCTTGTTTGTATTGCACGTGGAGTTGGTATCTTTGTAGCCTTAGTGCTATGGTGCTGTCGCTTTGATGCTGCGAGTAGGTAACTTCTTGAAGATTGTCTCGAGCGGTTTGTGGTTGTTTGTGGTCGCTATGAACTCTGCCATGCAGATACTGGTCAAACTTGTCACATGCAAAAACAATGGAGAGATTCTTTCTCAGTCTGTGCATGTATTTGTTCTGAGTCAATGTTCTGGAGGCAAATGCAACAAGTTGTCCTTTCTGCGCCCAAACCTGTCTCACTGGCATCACACTGCAGTATGACTTCGACATTCAGGTCGTACTATTTGAGCACTGGGTGTTGTGGGACTAACTGTTTGATAGTCTCAACTGCTGTGTCATGCTGTGGTAGCCATGTCCATACAATGTCCGTGTCAGTCAGTCTTCTGAGCGGCTCGCACATATCAGATAGGCTTGGCATGAATTTGGCGAGATAGTTCACAAACCCCAACAGCCGCTGTAGTGACTTGACATCGGTCGGTGTACCCATGTTCTGAATGGCTGTTATTTTCTCTGGGTCAGGGCGAAGGCCCTCTCTGGTGAGAAGATGACCCATGTATGTCACACTTGGTAGCTTCAGGTTGACATCTCTTTTCTTCTCCTGTCAAAATCTGCCATCGCCTTTCCGTGTGTGTCGCCAAATGCATTGAGTAGAATGTAATCTGCAATCACACTCACTCCTTTTAGTCCCTGTAGCGCTTCACAGCGTGTGCACTGGTATTCTTCTGCTACTGGCGTGATTCCAAATGGCATTCTCAGCCATCTATACCTGTCTACAGGTGTCCAGCATGTTGTTAGATAGCTGCTCACTTCATCAAGTTTGACTTTGTCCATCTTTGGCATCGAGTACTGAAAAAACCTTTGCGTTGGATATTTCTGGTAGAATATTTTCTATTGTGGGCATCTGGATGTGTGATCTCAGTAAGGCTTTGTTGTGTGCACTGGGGTCCATGCATATTCGTAGTTTATCAGGTTTTTCAATGACAACCATGTTGCTGATCCACATAGTTGGCTCTCTGACTTTCGTGATGTCTGCACTGTCCATTGAATGTATGGCCTTTGTGATCCTTTCCTTCACTAGTATCCGTCTTGATAGCTGCTGCACAGGCCGGGCGGCATTGTCTACTTCTAGGTGTAGCTCTCCATGAAGGAAGCCAAGCCCATCAAACATGTCCCTGTACTTGGAGATGATCTCAGTAGTTATGATGACCTCAGTGGATGTGGTGCTTGGGGTGTCGACCTAATGTAACACATGATCTGCTTTGAGATAGGATTGTCCTATTGGATTTGTCAGTGTGCCATCATATAGCTTATGGGTAGCTTTGCTGGGTAGGAACAACTGTATTGCCATCTTGTATGACTCACTGTAGGTCCCCATAGATTATGACATTCACTGTTGATCCTGTGTCTAGATGTCATTTAATTGTATGGCTGGAGTCATACTGTATGTCAATTGCTCATCACTGAGTGGAGCTAGCTTAAGGTTAGTGAATAACCTGCGAGATGTACCACATTTCATCTGTTGTTTGGTCATCTGACTCGTTGTCTTCCTCTAATAGATTGAGTTGAAGTTTGTGTTGTCTGTTTACGAACATATGTTTGGCCTTTTGATTCTGAACGTCGCTCACAGACGGTATAATGTACAGGCTCTGGTTCACCTCCACTAATCTTCTTAATTTGCATTGGTGCTTGTTAACTTCAACGACACGTCTATGGCTTTGTTCAGTGTTCGGTTTGGTTCTCTGAGCATGTCACAGACGTCTGCTACTTCCTCAGATTTGCAGTGTACTGCTCTGATGTATCACATTGACTTTGTTGACAAGCATTAAACATGTACCTCTTGTAGATCACGTTCCTGGAAGGCTCCAAGTGTTTCTGTAGCGCCTCTATAATTTTTAACGGGTCAGTTTTCTCTGCTTCAGGCATTCGTTTCGTATCACGGTTAGCAAAGTTGCTATGCAGACTTTTTCTTCCTTTTTGTCCAGATCGATAGCTATCTTATAGTTTGCCCATTTTTTTTTTCTGAATAAATGTCCAGTTGTATGTATTGCCTGTCATGTCCATAAGCTCTGGTGATGGAATTACCTTGTAAACCACTGTTGTCGTTTCTTATTATAATTCTTTGTTGTTGTAGCTGGTTAGCTAGTTGGTACATTCCTTCCTATTGAGCATTTATCTGTGTGTCGTTTTGATATTTTGATTCGTCAAGGATATATGTATTTGGTTCTGACTTCTGATACAGTAAGTATCAAAGTAAAAGTATAACTCATTTCAAATTCTGTATATTAAGAAAACCAAACGGGACAATTATTTTTCTTTTTTTTTTCTTGATGGACAGCCAGGGGCACACTCCAACACTCAGACATAATTTACAAACGAAGCATTTGTGTTTAGTGAGTCCGCCAGATCAGAGGCAGTAGGGATGACCAGGGATGTTCTTTTGATAAGTGTGTGATTTTCCTGTCAAAATCCTGTCAAAATGTAACGAGTAGTTTTGGGTGTCAGGGAAAATGTATGGAGTAAAAAGTACATTATTTTCTTTAGGAATGTAGTGAAGTAAAAGTTGGCCAAAATATAAATAGTAAAGTAAACTACAGATAACCCCAAAAAACTACTTTAGTACTTTAAAGTATTTTTACCTAGTACTTTACACCACTGAACACCATTTACCTTTAACGATTACAAAGCGGAAGGTATTCTAGCGGTTAAGTGTGAAAAGTTGCTGGTTTGAATCCCCGAGCCGGCTAACTGAAAATATGTCGATGTGTCCTTGAGCAAGGCACTTAACCCTAATTGCTTGGATAAGAGCGTCTGTTAAATGACAAAAAATATTTAAAAAATCCAACCCCAATGTCAGATAGATCACACTGTGGATCAATACTCCCCAAAGATTGATGAATCTTTCCTCTGGACACTGGAGTAATCACGCAGTCTCATGTCACTGTTGCAGTGACATCCTTTCTGAGTGACTTCTCAGTCAGAGAATTGGATATAATGACGAGATACCTATGTCTCCTCTAACGATGGGATTTGTTGTCCACAGAGTGGAATGGCGGGTGTCAAGCTCCCACCTATTTCTCTCTTCAGATTAGTGGAGGCATCTCGTTATTTGAATACCTGTTAAAAATATTCGATGTGGGGTGTTGACCTCAACCGCCTGTATAGTAGATAGTAAGATGCTATGCTAGCCTTATGAATGTGCTTAGACCATCTCGATTTCAACAGGGGACAACTAATATAAAGTGTTTTTTTCTCAAAGTTGCCGGGATGTCACGTGCATCACACTCATAACAATTTAAGCATTACTTAACTTCTATTAGATCAAATAAGCCTCACGTATCAAAGTAGCAATTAACGTTTATCTTGACTAAATTCGACACTCATTGCCCCCCATACAAAAACTCCTCACCTGCTTAATAATAATTAAGGATCTTAATGCAGACAGATTTTGGGCAGAAATAGGGCTCTTGCTTTGCCTCAGTCCCCTGAGTGGGTGTGGCCCAGTCCCCTGAGTGGGCGTGGCCCAGTGGATATCAGCAGGTGAATCCCCATACGTTTCCTGTAGGGTGGAGATGACATCAATGTTCTCCTTGACTGGTGAGTGGGAGGGATAATGGTGCTTTCAAGACAACTGGGAACTTGAGGTCAAATCATGACGTCAGTGATCTTCAGGTAGGAAAGTTGGATTTTCAGACTTGGAAAAATGTTTTTTTTCCCAGTTCCCAGTTGTCTTGAATGCACTGAAGTCAGAAGTCAGAGATTTCTGAGTTTCCAGTTGAGATTTCTGAGTGTCTCTAGCTCAATTCAGGTTTCCTCACATCCTCGTCTCCTTCTCAAAACACATTGGACAAGATTTGCAGAAAAACAAATTGAGATTGAGCCCTTGTCTTGTCCCACACCACATAGTGATGAATAGTCCAAGCAGATACATCTTCTGGGGCTGTGGGTAGGCTGTATGCCACTGCAAAGCAGTGTTGAAGCGTCCCTACAGCCTGGGTTTCATCCCAGGCTTTGTCACAACCAGCTGTGACTGGGAGTCCCATAGGGCGGCACACAATTGGCCCAGTGTCATCAGGGTTAGGCGAAGGTTTGGTGGGGGGAGGCTTTACTTGGCTCATCAAGCTTTAGTGACTCTTTGTGGTGGGCCGGGAGACTGGTCGTCAGTGAAACAGTGTTTTGTCCGACACATTGGTGCAGTTGGTTTCCGGGTTAAGCAGCGCAGCTTGATGTGTCATGTTTTGGGGGACGCATTTTAATTTTGATATTTTACCTTTATTTAACTAGGCAAGTCAGTTAATTAAGAACAAATTCTTATTTTCAATGACGGCCTAGGAACAGTGGGTTAACTGCCTTGTTCAGGGGCAGAACAACAGATTTTTACCTTGTCAGCTCGGGGATTCGATCTTGCAACCTTTCGGTTACAAGTCCAATGCTCTAACCATTAGGCTACCTGGCGCCCCATGATTCGACCTTTGCCTTTCCCGAGCCCGTTGGGGAGTTGCAGCGATGAGACAAGATCATAATCACAATAAAAGGGGGTAAAAAATTACACAAATAAAATAAACAACAAAGAAAGGTAGACTAAAGGAGGTCAGGGAGGACTTAACCTTCAGGGCCTCTCCTATTCAGGTGTGGCTTCTCACGTCACTGAGGCAGTATAGAAATCAATTTTGTCAGGCTTCCCCACTTTGGTGATTACAGTGGCCAAGGAGGTGTCGAGGTGCGTACATGCCGGTGTGTGTGTGTGTGTGTGCGTGCATGCCTGCCTGTGTGTGTATTTGGTTATAAGAAGGAGGCTGTGTCGTCAGGCCAGCTCAGCCTTGAATACTCTTATCGTCACACCTTGGCACAACAAATTAACAATGTGCGTGAAAATGCCTGTGTGTGTGTTTGGGGGTATAATTAAGCAGCCGGACATATTGGTGGAATCAGCTTCCTATGTGAGCGATTTCTGTTGCGTTGTTACACATTGACTCCTTTACAAAAAAAGATTGCAGTAAAAGTGCAGTAACTGCAGTCAACTGTGGTATTTTGGACTCAGTAATTGCAGTTATACTGTTATACTATCCAACTCTAACTGCAGTTACACTGCAAAATTACAGCAGTAAAAAAAACTGGTTAATCGGCTAAACAGTGCTTTCTAATGGCTAATGGCTAATATTCTCCCATTCAATTGATGTCTCCTCGCTCCTTAGTCATGTGACAGGGGTCAGGAGGACTCCATTGTGGTGCCGCTAGAGTTGGTGCTGTGATTGATTGGCTGTTTATCACCCTTGGTATTTAGCTGCCACACTCCGAAGGAGGAAAATAAATGTGTCCCTGTATAGAGAGGGCAAGCCTGTCCCCTCTCTCCCACCTCTGATGTTTCGGAGCTTAGCTGTAGATAAAGGAGTGGTAATGCATGCATGTCTAGAATCTCATGAATTACTGGGGGAGACCAGGCACAGGTCAGGTTATTTAATCTACCTGGAGCGCCTTGTTTCATTCTGCTCCACTCCCACCGAGCTGTGATCAATACTGGTCCGATGCTAATGTCAACTCGGTTGAGAATCCGTCCCGAGAAAAAGAGGCCCGGGAGAATAACAAAGCCAAAGCCTGACCGGAATTAAAAATCACTATTTTGATAGTTTGTCCACATTCTCCACAACCCCCCTGCAGGCCAGACATTAAAGTAGTCATTTGAAACATTCAAGACAGAGGATCTCCTGCTGACCGGTTTAGCACATCTGACAATGTCCTGCTGGCGCCAGAAAAGGCAGCTGATCCAGCGGTGCAAATAATCATCTAGGTTAATGTTGAAGGTTAAAGCTGCCTCTCAGGCACCACCACTTTTTGACAAGCCTTATTTAGGTAAATGCTGATCTGGAATGGAGGTTTAAGTCTCTGCCTGTTTGAAAAGATACTCACTGATACTGTAGCTCCTCCACAGCCGGCCTGCCTGCCAGCAGCCAAGATGCAGTGGTCTGATTACAAATACTCTCAATGTGAATTCAATCCCCGGGAGAGGGAAAGTGCCTGTTTACTCCGGTTAACCCCTAATAAAGTCCGGGCCAAGTGATTGACACCTCCTCCAGAGGACTTATGGTGGAATTGAAGAAACAAGAGGAGGGGAGAGAGGTTGAATTCCCTCATCTCTCAGAGGTTTGTGTCAGTAATCAGAGGATCACAGAATCAGTTCCTCTGTGGTGTTTAAATGATAGATGCCACTACAGCCCCTCTTGGTTCAGGGTTCAAGAGGGATTGCAGGTACAATCATTTGATCTTGTTTTACATACTGTGTGAAGGATAGAGGCATTGGATTATGGGTGGTAATGCGGGCTACAACCAGATCCTGACCGATTCCCTATCTGAGAACTTCTGACTCACTCACCTCAGGTTTGTTTCCACATATGAGCTTTCAAATAACATAAGGGTTGCACCCAGGGGCACAACTTTGGTTTTAGAAGTGGGGTGGGGCGTATGTATTTTTTTGTATTATTATTTTTATCCAGTCGGGTAAACACTCCAAAAAGCCTACCCGACCGGTCGAAGGCGTCCGCATGGTCCTAAAGCACACCGTTGCCTCGTTTTGTATCACATTCCAATGATAACACTGGGGAGGACATACAGTGCCTTGCGAAAGTATTCGGCCCCCTTGAACTTTGCGACCTTTTGCCACATTTCAGGCTTCAAACATAAAGATATAAAACTGTATTTCTTTGTGAAGAATCAACAACAAGTGGGACACAATCATGAAGTGGAACGACATTTATTGGATATTTCAAACTTTTTTAACAAATCAAAAACTGAAAAATTGGGCGTGCAAAATTATTCAGCCCCTTTACTTTCAGTGCAGCAAACTCTCTCCAGAAGTTCAGTGAGGATCTCTGAATGATCCAATGTTGACCTAAATGTCTAATGATGATAAATACAATCCACCTGTGTGTAATCAAGTCTCCGTATAAATGCACCTGCACTGTGATAGTCTCAGAGGTCCGTTAAAAGCGCAGAGAGCATCATGAAGAACAAGGAACACACCAGGCAGGTCCGAGATACTGTTGTGAAGAAGTTTAAAGCCGGATTTGGATACAAAAAGATTTTCCAAGCTTTAAACATCCCAAGGAGCACTGTGCAAGCGATAATATTGAAATGGAAGGAGTATCAGACCACTGCAAATCTACCAAGACCTGGCCGTCCCTCTAAACTTTCAGCTCATACAAGGAGAAGACTGATCAGAGATGCAGCCAAGAGGCCCATGATCACTCTGGATGAACTGCAGAGATCTACAGCTGAGGTGGGAGACTCTGTCCATAGGACAACAATCAGTCGTATATTGCACAAATCTGGCCTTTATGGAAGAGTGGCAAGAAGAAAGCCATTTCTTAAAGATATCCATAAAAAGTGTTGGTTAAAGTTTGCCACAAGCCACCTGGGAGACACATCAAACATGTGGAAGAAGGTGCTCTGGTCAGATGAAACCAACATTTAACTTTTTGGCAACAATGCAAAACGTTATGTTTGGCGTAAAAGCAACACAGCTGAACACACCATCCCCACTGTCAAACATGGTGGTGGCAGCATCATGGTTTGGGCCTGCTTTTCTTCAGCAGGGACAGGGAAGATGGTTAAAATTGATGGGAAGATGGATGGAGCCAAATACAGGACCATTCTGGAAGAAAACCTGATGGAGTCTGCAAAAGACCTGAGACTGGGAAGGAGATTTGTCTTCTAACAAGACAATGATCCAAAACATAAAGCAAAATCTACAATGGAATGGTTCAAAAATAAACATATCCAGGTGTTAGAATGGCCAAGTCAAAGTCCAGACCTGAATCCAATCGAGAATCTGTGGAAAGAACTGAAAACTGCTGTTCACAAATGCTCTCCATCCAACCTCACTGAGCTCGATCTGTTTTGCAAGGAGGAAGGAAAAAATTTCAGTCTCTCGATGTGCAAAACTGATAGAGACATACCCCAAGCGACTTACAGCTGTAATCGCAGCAAAAGGTGGCGTTACAAAGTATTAACTTAAGGGGGCTGAATAATTTTGCACGCCCAATTTTTCAGTTTTTGATTTGTTAAAAAAGTTTGAAATATCCAATAAATGTCGTTCCACTTCATGATTGTGTCCCACTTGTTGTTGATTCTTCACAAAAAAATACAGTTTTATATCTTTATGTTTGAAGCCTGAAATGTGGCAAAAGGTCGCAAAGTTCAAGGGGGCCGAATACTTTTGCAAGGCACTGTAAATGCACTTTTAGAATGTGGGGGGGGACATGTCCCCCGTCCTCAGTGAAAGTTGCCTCGATGGTTGCACCACAACACTGATTTCCCCTCCCACCCTGTCCCCTACTACTCCCACCCTCTATTGTTGGCAAATTTGAGCAAAGGCAGATCCCCAATGCAGTAAAGGTAATTCAAACCCAGACGGCTTACTCCACCTAATGGTGTAATTGTTTAAAGAATTGTCACATATCATTTGCATCTCGATGGCGGGGCTGTGACGATAACATGGGAAAGCACTGTTTGCTGCTCCTAAACACATTCCCCTTCTTTCTTTCTTTCTCTCTCGCTCTCTCTCCATCTCCCCCTGGATGCTGGAGGGGTGCCAGAGCCATTAGCCAGCTGTCTGTCTGTAGGAGGACAGGAATCTATACTGTTAGTTGATGCAAATGGAATACCACCACAGTATCAGAAACCGCAGCAGTGCTTTAGGACTCTGGAGACAACACAGTGCCTGTGCGGTCAAGTCTGATTCATGCCTAATGAATATTTACCAGCCGGTCCATCCTTATACCTTGCTACCCAGGCCCAGACTCCAGCACACACAAGGCAAGGGAGGTATTGTACCACTGGGTGACTGTGAGTTGTTGTAAATCACTCTCCCAACATACAAAATGCTGTCAGGTGAAGCCCCAAGCCTAATTTTTCCCGTGTGTGGTGGCAGTGTGCTCTCTGATTGGTGCAGAGGGGCCAAGAGCATCACCCAAGGGGGAACTTTGTGCTAAGGAGGTTCACAGGGCTGGTGTCTGGTTGGTTGCTCGGCTACTCATAAAGCAGGCTCCAGGTGTTTGAATGGAGAGCCCGGTTATCATGCAGTTCCATGGGCCATGGTGGTCATTGGCCTACGTGTGTGCGCTGGAGCCTGCACTGAAACATTGACTACGCTCTGATGCGTACTGTATGCTCAGCTCAGTCAGAATACCCTGGTGGTGAAATTGAGTTTAACAGTTATGCTCAGTCTGAATCAGCTTTGAAATCATGTTTTATGTACACAGAAATTATATTGATCAGTGCATCCCAGAAATGATGTTGTAAGGGATACAGTATGAAGATGGATATGGTCACCAGCCATGTGCATTTTACCTTGTAAGTGCACATTTAAAATAAACGTTTTTTTTTATTTTTTTTTACATATTTATCTCTCAGCAGTTCTTTTAAAGCCTTGTAGATGACAAGGTATCGGAAAGCTTTGTCACAAAGTGCATGCTGATCTTTAGTGGAATTACAAATAAATCCATACAGCATCAACATACTGTAGCGACTCGCACAGACAGCTGTGTGTTATGTGTTATGCTATTGGTTGTGTTGTACTTACCAGTACCCAGTGTTCACGGGGTCCGACATGCCAATCAACCTGTTATCTGCCAATCATGGGAATGCCTGGAATGTTCTGATGCCGGGCATCCTGGTGGTTGGTGGAGTGGCGGGGTTGGCAGGGGGATGGAGCATTGCAAGTTAGGACCATGTTTATCCATTGTTCTCTCTCTTATATTTGGTCTTCACAAGAGAATGTCACGTGTTGTTTTGCCATTATTCTCACTCTAATGTCTGGTCTTCACAGGAGAATGTCATGGTTGTTTTATAGGCTATCTTTAATTTATTTGGCGTGGGCTACGGCCTAACAGTAGCCTGTGTGGAGTTGGGTTAATATACCGTGAATTCGTAAACGCAATCTTCTGTCTGGACAATTGTTCCTTCATGATCTAGCCAGGTCACTACAATACATTTCATAAGCAGAGTTATGTACAGGGTTCCCATGGGTCCTTGAAAGTTTGTGAATTTGAGAGAAAAAAAACCAAGGCCTTGAAAGTTTTTGAAAATACACATAAATAGACATGGGTCATTGAAAGTGCTAGAATAGAAATTGAAGTTCTTTAGATATTTAATTAAATTTAACGTCAGTTACAGGCTACGTTCCGAAGTCTGCATGTGTGTCTCCCGCCGTTTGTGCGTCTTTGTTTCACGCGCCACCTGCCTCAAGAAAGTGCGAGTGAGTGAGTGATTGAAGAGTCGAATGATGCAGGTTTGACAGCTGCAAGCAAGCGAGAAACCGAACGTTAAGCGAACCTTCAGCTATGTCTGGAAAATGTCAATTCCAGGACTCGTTCACACCATGGGCAAAGCAGCTGTGACGAGCCACGCTTCTGGAGCATCACACAGGACGGCAGTCCGTAAGTTAAAAACAGGTAGGTCCTACCCCAGGTAACATGTAGAAAGGAATACATCAACCATACTTAGTTAGTTACTAATGTTAATTAGTTAGCTAGATTATTCCATCTCTTTGTAGTTGGGTAAATTAACTTTAACGTTACAGAATTATTCGGCCAAATTAAAGTTTGCTATGTTGTTGTTAGCTAATGTTATCTAAATGTCTCAGTCAGTTCTCCCACATAATCACACCTGTCAATGTAGAGCTAGCTAGCTTACGTTAGCTAAGTTGTTAACGTTACGTTAGCCAACTTGTGGCAAGAAGAGCTGGACAGTGAACATTTAAAATAAATGACAGTTTGCTAACGTTAGCTGAACGTTTACATTTAGTTAAAGGACGTTCACTAGAGTCATTAGTGACATTTCATGATTAATGCTCGCTAACCGTAGCCAGCTAGCTAGTCATTCATCAGACTTGTACACTTATTTTCTTACAGCTCCCAATCAATTGAACTATGTGGAAAAGTCATCGTCATCTACATCACCACCTAGACAATCTAATACAACTACTACCACATCCACCACCTCCTCAAGACAGTCCGTCATAACTGGCCTTCCCAGTTATGACACATTGCGGGCTGAGAAATTGTGTTGTCTGAATATGATTGAGTCTCACTACTCTTTCCACTCCAGTGAACGCACGGATGAGGGGTATGGTTTATAAACTGTCACCTGTAACATGAAAATATTTTTAGGAGCATGTTTGTTTTCACATTTCATATTCTCTCTCTGTGACACACACATGTTCTCACACACAGGCTAGAAACAGAAATAAGTGTTTGATTTCAATCTTTTTTTTTACTCTTAGGTGTGCTGTTCTCAGCGATGTTCCCAGACAGTGCAATAGTCAAGACCTTCGCATGCGGGGCAAAAAAGTCCAGCTATGTGTGCACATGTGGCTTGGCTCCTCATTTCATGCAGATGTTGACTAAAAAACTGTCTGCTGGGGAGGAGGACTGTGTATTTATTTTCGATGATAGCCTTAACAGAAATACAGTAAAAACAGTGGGA
The DNA here is from genome assembly GCF_057628025.1 of Oncorhynchus mykiss. Lineage (NCBI taxonomy): Eukaryota > Metazoa > Chordata > Actinopteri > Salmoniformes > Salmonidae > Oncorhynchus > Oncorhynchus mykiss. The sequence goes on from NC_143045.1 coordinate 2,700,048, forward strand.
CTTTCACATCTGTCTATGGGATAAGGACAAAGTTGTGATGAGATTTTATGATTCTAAATTTATGGGACATGCGACTGCGTTAGACCTTAAAGCGATCTATGAGAAGAGCACCGAAGATCTATCAAAGAAAAACATGGTTCAGATATCCATGGATGGACCAAATGTAAATTGGTCATTTTACTCAAAGGTTGAAAAGTCCCTCCTAGATTTTGATGTCCACCTTATAAACACTGTTTCGGCCAAAGTTGCAGTTTCCATATTGTTCATGGAGCATTTCAGAAGGGAGTGGAAAGTCGACAGTGTAAGGCATGCTATGTACCAACTTCTGAAGGATACTCCAGCCCAGAGGGAGGACTACTTTAACATCATTGGATCATCAGATCCCTCAATACCACTTAAGTTTTGCTTGAAAGAGTTTCATAGTTTTTACCCCATATGGCAACATATGTTGGCTGTAGAGATGAGATGTCCAAATCCAGGCACAAAGTCCTTTGAGGTGATTCAGGAGGCCGTTAAGGACCCTCTCATGACAGCAAAACTGAATTTCATCTTGTCAGTGAGCAAAGAAGTGACACCATTCCTCACACTCGCTCAGACCGATAAGCCCATGGTGCCATTTCTCTCTACAGACTTGTTCAAGCTGCTGAATCCATGTTCCATAGCCTCCCCTTGCTGGATTTAAAGGGATATGAAACAGGAGGTGTCAAGTATTCAGACATAGTTTCAGGCTTTTATTTTGAAAAATGAGCCAGAACGATAACATCGCGTCAAGTGGTCACATGAGTTTTGCTCGCGCAACAGAATTTGGACAGCCATTGTTTTCCCCTCTAATACTGTGAAAGACATTGCCGGTTGATATACACTGCTCAAAAAAATAAAGGGAACACTAAAATAACAAATACTAGATCTGAATGAATGAAATATTCTTATTACATACTTTTTTCTTTACATAGTTGAATGTGCTGACAACAAAATCACACAAATTATCAATGGAAATCAAATGTATCAACCAATGGAGGTTTGGATTTGGAGTCGCACTCAAAATTAAAGTGGAAAACCACACTACAGGCTCATCCAACTTTGATGTAATGTCCTTAAAACAAGTCAAAATGAGGCTCAGTAGTGTGTGTGGCCTCCACGTGCCTGTATGACCTCCCTACAACGCCTGGGCATGCTCCTGAGGAGGTGGCGGATGGTCTCCTGAGGGATCTCCTCCCAGACCTGGACTAAAGCATCCGCCAACTCCTGGACAGTCTGTGGTGCAACGTGGCGTTGGTGGATGGAGCGAGACATGATGTCCCAGATGTGCTCAATTGGATTCAGGTCTGGGAAACGGGCGGGCCAGTCCATAGCATCAATGCCTTCCTCTTGCTGGAACTGCTGACACACTCCAGCCACATGAGGTCTAGCATTGTCTTGCATTAGGAGGAACCCAGGGCCAACCGCACCAGCATATGGTCTCACAAGGGGTCTGAGGATCTCATCTCGGTATGTAATGGCAGTCAGGCTACCTCTGGCGAGCACATGGAGGCCCCCCCAAAGAAATGCCACCCCACACCATGACTGACCCACCGCCAAACCGGTCATGAGGATGTTGCAGGCAGCAGAACGTTCTCCATGGCGTCTCCAGACTCTGTCACGTCTGTTACGTGCTCAGTGTGAACCTGCTTTCATCTGTGAAGAGCACAGGGCGCCAGTGGCGAATTCGCCAATCTTGGTGTTCTCTGGCAAATGCCAAACGTCCTGCACGGTGTTGGGCTGTAGGCACAACCCCCACCTGTGGACGTCGGGCCCTCATACCACCCTCATGGAGTCTGTTTCTGACCGTTTGAGAAGACACATGCACATTTGTGGCCTGCTGGAGGTCATTTTGCAGGGCTCTGGCAGTGCTTCTCCTGCTTCTCCTTGCACAAAGGCGGAGGTAGCGGTCCTGCTGCTGGGCTGTTGCCCTCCTACGGCCTCCTCCACATCTCCTGATGTACTGGACTGTCTCCTGGTAACGCCTCCATGCTCTGGACACTACGCTGACAGACACAGCAAACCTTCTTGCCACAGCTCGCATTGATGTACCATCCTGGATGAGCTGCACTACCTGAGACACTTGTGTGGGATGTAGACTCCGTCTCATGCTACCACTAGAGTGAAAGCACCGCCAACATTCAAAAGACCAAAACATCTGACAGGAAGCATAGGAACTGAGAAGTGGTCTGTGGTCACCACCTGCAGAACCACTCCTTTATTGGGAGATGTCTTGTTAATTGCCTATAATTTCCACCTGTTGTCTATTCCATTTGCGCAACAGCATGTGAAATTTATTGTCAATCAGTGTTGCTTCATAAGTGGACAGTTTGATTTCACAGAGTGATTGACTTGGAGTTACATTGTGTTGTTTAAGTGTTCCCTTTATTTTTTTGAGCAGTGTATTATCAATTATATATTTCAAAAACAAAATGAGGATTGATTATAGAAAACGTTTGACATGTTTCTGTGGACATTGTGGAAACTATTTGGTATTTTCGTCTGCGTTGTTGTGACCGCTCTTTCCTGTGGATTTCTGAACATAACGCGACAAACAAAAGGAGGTATAAAAATCATCTTTACGGAACAAACAGAACATTTGTTGTGTAACTGGGAATCTCGTGAGTGAAAACATCCGAAGATCATCAAAGGTAAACGATTCATTTGATTGCTTTTCTGATTTTCGTGACCAAGTTTCCTGATGCAAAGTGTACTTAATGTTTTGTAGTGCGATCAAGAAACTTACACAAACGCTTGGATTGCTTTCGCTGAAAAGCATCATTTCAAAATCTGACACGACAGGTGGATTAGCAAACGGCTAAGCTGTGTTTTCCTATATTGCACTTGTGGTTTCATGAATATAAATATTTGTAGTAATATTTATTGAATGTAGCGTTATGCTATTCAGCGGTTGTTGATGACACTTATCCCGATATCGGGATTGCAGCCATAACAAGTTAAAGGGAAGAAAAGAAGACAGACAGATGACATAAATGTTCTGGAGACCTCTGCAGACACTCAAAGCGGAGGTCACAAGCAACCTCACTCTTATTGCCAAGTCCAATAACCTGGAAAAGGGTGCTAAAGATAAGAGCACAATTCGCTGAAATATCAACACTACTCAATGAAGGGGCATAGCAGCAAAAATCAAGGGTTGTGCTTTTAACAGTTTGAGAATGGCCAAAACACTACTCAATGAGTAAGTGATAAAAATAAATGAAATGAACCAAAAGGTCAACAACCCCCAGAACACAGTGGTTGGGGAAAAGTTTTATTTATTTTTGATCCAATTCATTTTCATCTAATCTTTTATTGTTGTAAAACATTTTATTTCTTGTCATGTGTTTTTGTTTTTATCTATTAAATTTGGTCATGGTCATGTTTTTGCTCTGCGACATGTGGTGTTAATCTGGTGCTAATGAAATAAATGAGGAGTTACTTAGCTCTTCAACTCATAAGTCTCTATCGCTCAACTTACACCAATATATTGTTTTGTTGTGTTAGAGAAGGCAAGAGACCACGTAGTCCGCCGTCACTGTAACACAGCACAATTGAGAAGCGTTCACACATTCAAGCCTCTCTCTCTTTTTAATTGTTGTCTGTGAGCTTCTGTAAAGCCTGCAAGTTCTCATTATAAAAATTCCTCAGTGTCGTAACGGTAATTAACCTTGATCTGTGTCTCAAACTATGCTGTGTTGGGTCCTTGAATTGGGCCTTTAAAGTCCTTGAATTTGATGTTTAAGAAGGTGTGGGAACCCTGTATGTAATTCTAGGTTAATTACGGGGCTATACTGTTATGAGAACTTCAGAGCAGAGACGCAAGGCGACGACAACAGACAACCTTTTCTTGTCAAGACACAACACAAAGATTCAGAAGCAAGCCCACTTTTTGATATTCGTAAACTTACTGCACTACCCTGATTTTATCGAATGGTATTAGATTCTGTAATCAAGTGTTGTGTAGTTCAGAAAGGTGTTGCCGCTAACAAGGTTACAGGATGTCATGGAGGCTTGTTAATTTCACAGTTAGTTGAATTGTCAATAGAATATGCTCTGAATGCAAAGGAGGCATATTGCTGACAATACATGTTCTGATATGTGCTGGAAAATAATTTTACCCCAATACACCTTTCCTTTGCCAACACTTTCAATCAATACGACAATGTGGACGCACCGGTTTCAGCATTAATGTGTCATCTATTATGAGTTGGTTCACGCTCTCTTGTTCACTTCATTCCGAGGTGATGGCGCCTCCCGTCTATGTTCTTGTCCTGCAATTTCACGTCAGCACTCTTCTATTCACATTCCTACCCACACACCTCTGCCTGCCTGCCGGCCTCTCTCGATTTTATACCCTGTCTGTGTTAAATTACAATATGTCAGTTCACCCATAGATAACACACCATTTCAAATCTGACTCTTTTGACAGAGAGATGGGTCACAGAGACATTTTCTCTCAACCTGCTTCACATTTCAACATTAAAAAAAGATTCCTTTAGCAGATTGTGAAATGTTAGATATACTGTAGCAGATGTTTAAAGGAGATGGTAGACACTCAGACAGTGGGACTAGTCTGTGAAATCATGAATTTAAGAATGGTTACACACATTCTCCATCACCATCCCTCAGTTGTTTAACAACAAAGTGGGAGGTTACAATTTCACTACCTCGCTCCTAGTATATGGAACTTCCCTAACGCACAATTATTCTGTATGACATTAATAGTTTGTGTTATGGAAGAACTGCAGTTTGGTGATATCTCCTGAGGAAGATTCTTCTTTCTCTGTCCCGAGGAAGATATTAGGGGAAAATTGATGTCTAAATGTATTCAGCAAACCTCATTGTGTGTTTGTTTGTCCCTCAGGCCAAAAGTACTGTTGTTGTTTCATTGTCTTGGTCCAAATACCTCATTAACTGTAACACCATCAGCAGGCTCAGTTGAACAGAATTATGAATGATAAGGTAAGACACTTGGGGCCAGTTTCCCAGACACAAATTAAGCCTTGTCCTGGACTAAAGTTATTTCAATGGAGTTTCTCCACTGAGAATGCTTTTTAGTCCAGGACTAGGTTAAATCTGTGTCCAGGAAACTTCCTCTAAATTCCCAACTGGCTGGGAGAATATAAATTACAGTGCCTTGCGAAAGTATTCGGCCCCCTTGAACTTTGCGACCTTTTGCCACATTTCAGGCTTCAAACATAAAGATATAAAACTGTATTTGTTGTGAAGAATCAACAACCAGTGGGACACAATCATGAAGTGGAACGACATTTATTGGATATTTCAAACTTTTTTAACAAATCAAAAACTGAAAAATTGGGCGTGCAAAATTATTCAGCCCCCTTAAGTTAATACTTTGTAGCGCCACCTTTTGCTGCGATTACAGCTGTAAGTCGCTTGTTTTCCCATTCCTCCTTGCAAAACAGCTTGAGCTCAGTGAGGTTGGATGGAGAGCATTTGTGAACAGCAGTTTTCAGTTCTTTCCACAGATTCTCGATTGGATTCAGGTCTGTACTTTGCCTTGGCCATTCTAACACCTGGATATGTTTATTTTTGAACCATTCCATTGTAGATTTTGCTTTATGTTTTGGATCATTGTCTTGTTGGAAGACAAATCTCCGTCCCAGTCTCAGGTCTTTTGCAGACTCCATCAGGTTTTCTTCCAGAATGGTCCTGTATTTGGCTCCATCCATCTTCCCATCAATTTTAACCATCTTCCCTGTCCCTGCTGAAGAAAAGCAGGCCCAAACCATGATGCTGCCACCACCATGTTTGACAGTGGGGATGGTGTGTTCAGCTGTGTTGCTTTTACGCCAAACATAACGTTTTGCATTGTTGCCAAAAAGTTCAATTTTGGTTTCATCTGACCAGAGCACCTTCTTCCACATGTTTGGTGTGTCTCCCAGGTGTCTTGTGGCAAACTTTAAACAACACTTTTTATGGATATCTTTAAGAAATGGCTTTCTTCTTGCCACTCTTCCATAAAGGCCAGATTTGTGCAATATACGACTGATTGTTGTCCTATGGACAGAGTCTCCCACCTCAGCTGTAGAACTCTGCAGTTCATCCAGAGTGATCATGGGCCTCTTGGCTGCATCTCTGATCAGTCTTCTCCTTGTATGAGCTGAAAATACAGTTTTATATCTTTATGTTTGAAGCCTGAAATGTGGCAAAAGGTCGCAAAGTTCAAGGGGGCTGAATACTTTCGCAAGGCACTGTACATGTTATTCAATCATCGCACCCGCACAGCTTGCGCGCGTTGCCAGGCGCTAAAATAGAACTTGTTCTATTTGTGACGCTAGATGCGCTGCAAGTCCTGCCTTACCCATCTCCTAATTGAATTTTAGGATCATATACCCATGTACCATCTCCTCATTGGTTTTTAGGAGCATATACCCACATGGGTGATTGAAAGAGGAACTGAGGTCCACACTCCAGTACAGTTGGTTGTGGTAATGAACCTTAAAGTTGGTAGCCAATTGCCATATAAAGTCCACAGAAGAAGAAGAAGCCTGAAGGAAGAGAGATTACTAGAAACAAACTCGGTTTACCGTTTTATCTGTGGATTAATTGTCGGAGTAGAGGACCTTGGGCATTTCAGTTAAAATAACAACCTAATGTTTATATCCCAGGACAAATTAGCTAGCAACAGCAAGCTAGCTAGCTAAATTGTCATAAATGTTTAATGAAACACAGAAATACCTGTCCCCAAATTAATATAATTGGTTCAAAGTTTGTTTTGATATTTCAACCTGTGTGTCCTGATCACGTCTGATGTGGGTGGTCAAAATCAACTTGCGCGCATGCGGTCTGGTCAGCATGTACTGTTGTCCGTTAGTTTACTCCAATTAGGGGAGGGGTGTTTTTTGTGTTTTTATTTAACTAGGCAAGTCAGAAGAACAAATTAAGAACAAATTCTTATTTACAATGATGGCCTAGGAACAGTGGGTTAACTGCCTTGTTCAGGGGCAGAACAACATATTTTTACCTTGTCAGCTCAGGGATACGGTCTAGCAACCTTTCTGGCCCAACACTCTAACCACTAGGCTACCTGCTGTGGTAGGGTTAGGGGAAAATAATAAAGAAGATAAATATATTGAATTAGTTTACTCCAATCAGGGGATGGTTGGTAGGGTTATGGGAAAATATATGTATTTAAAATAATATATATATTTACAAAATAAAATATATATGGGGGATTGGAAATTATGCAGACAATTACATTGATAGAGGCTACATTCTATCTGCAATGTTAAAGCTGATAAGCCTCATAATTTTTGTTTTTGTTGTTGAAACATCCAGTGAAAGTTTTAAGGAAGTTATTCAAAAACCTGAAATAACCTTTGCATTTATTCAAAACATTAACAACATTTAGCTTAAGTTTTCAGAAGGTTATTTCATTACCTTCAAATAGCCTATAATTTCTGTTTTCAGAATGTTTATATAACCTCCCAGAAAAACTTTCAGGGAATCATAGTAAAACGTTTTCAGGACCTCCCTGAAACGTAAAAACGTATGTGCCCAGAACAGGCAAAAGTTTCACTTACGTTCTCAGAACATTTAAAAACATTAAGTTTTACCGGTCAGCAAACGTAGGCTTCCTTCATTCCCAGAACCAATGGGAAACCAATTACTTATGTTCTACAACTTCCAAGGAACAACATGTGTTTGCTGGGATTACACTCCATGGACTGTGTAGTGATGCACCTGTAAACTCACTGCACAGAAACAAGTGCTGGTTCCTTTAAACACAAGTGCTGGTTCCTTTAACATTGGATGTAGTGTATGTAGTAAGGCACCAAAAGCTAGTCTGTGAGGGGGACTTCACTTCACTGAGACACCATCTGCGTCTTTCTCCAGAATCGCTCCGGACGGCACTTGATGTCCATTTGATTCTTAAAAACGAAATTTCAGATTGCTTATTCGGTTAATGCATGATCTAGATTTCGAGAGAATGAATTAACCGTTTGGATGCATTGCGTTCCGTATCCTCCCTGAAGCTCAAGCTGTACAAAAGCATTTTCAACTACGGCCGGTCGGCCGCAGGAGCAATGGGAAAGACAGAAATACCTTTTTTTTTCCTTGGCAATAACCTGAATTAGATGGGCTGAAAGAAATTCAAGCTACTTGTTAATTTCAAGACAAGAAAGTACTCTAAGGAAACGACAATTGTTCAGCTTTGGAGAAATTGGACCAATAATTTTCTTCAAAGAAAAGTAGAGGATAATTTCCAACTGTTTGGATGCGGATATAAGAGAACGAATCAATGCCCCATATAACTGGTACCGCAAGGATATACGAAAAAAGGAACCGATTTTTAAATGGTCCTTGAGTGAGTAGCCTGGTCGATACGCGCATATAGAAGGTTATTATTTCTCCCTAAACCAGCGTGCAAGAGCCATTGCAATAGAAAACTCGGGATTGCATTGTACAAACGGCTGCCGTTTTTTCCTTCCCGATAAAGCCAACCGAGGCTACACCTGTTCCATAAAGAGAAATTATACCAAAAGAGAGAAGGAGAAGCACTGCTAAAAACAGTAACAACGTCGATTGATGTTAAGAGCCAGGTAAGAAAGTGTACAAGTCTACAATGACTGCTTGTGCACTATTATGAGAAAATAATTTTGAGGAATGGTAGGCAATTTACTTCCATTATGTATTGTTTATGGTTACTATGATTTATTGAAAATATAAGACCACATCATGTCATGTCAATAGCCTATGCAAGATGCCTTATCGGTCCCTCAAATGTCATTGAGGTCTGCGTTGCATCAATTGAATAACCTGATTTATCCGCCCGCCTTAATTAATTAATTCCCTATCTTTTTTTCTATCTCAATTATGGTGAATTAAGTTGATCAAATGTCTTTCTACAGGAATTGCCTCAAACGCCTATCCTCTCTGAAAAGTAAATTGTTGTATTTGTGCTTTTGTAATGTAGCCTCGCTGGGGTTTTAAACTGAGCTAGGCTAAGCCTATTTGATATTTGGGGCATGAAGGCATATCATATGGAGTTGAAAAAATAATCTAAGGAAAATTCCAGCCACAAAATTGGTTTGAAGACATACTGTCTTTCTTTGGGATGTAAGTGTCATTCAGGGCCGTTTTCCATAGACCATGGACAGGGCTGCCCTAGCCTTTTAGGGGCCTTAAGGTCGATTTGGTTGGGTGCCCCACCTTGCAGCCCCCCAAAAATTGACAGCAGAGGGGATTTTTATAGTTTAAAATTATATTTACTGTAATTCTACACATTTTGCAAAGGGGTGTAGAGAAGATGTATCAATTGTATAACTAACTTCATGCATTATACTCTGCCATGGGGCAGAGAGAAACATTTACTCAATTTCAGCAAATTTTCAGCAATTTTGCCATGAGGTGGAGAGACATTTTTTTGCAGTTTAAAAACGAATTTCCTGCAATTCTACACATTTTGTCATGTATTGTGCCATGTTGATATGAAATCTGAGTGAGTGACTAACAAAATCAATGCCCCCCCCCCCCCCCCCCTAGAGGTCAGTGCCCCTTTGGCCATGATGACTACAAGGTTTAGATAGCTGGCTAGACTAATTTGCCAATCTAAAAATGTTTAGCTGACATGGGCTAATTGAGACTGTCAGTGACCCCCCCCCTCTAACGGCCTTAACCACAGATGGCATAAATCTGATTAGGAAGCTACACCTGTGACAGCCTCTATGCTCACAATGTTTTGATGAATGTCAACTCCATCTGAGTTAGAATAAGAGATTAATCAGCTAGAGTGATTGATTGTTATTCACTGATACATTTTATTGATTAGTTTATACTTTTGTATTTTGCAGATGCTGAGCGCCTCATACAGTATATTACATTTTTGGCTGATTCCGATATTTTCCTTGCCAAAAAACATGATACCGATAACCGATATTTCAAATTGTAGCAGCCTTTTAAGCATTCTAGTACAGTTGAATAGTTAATACACACACATGGACGCAGCGGTCTAAGGCACTGCAACTCAGTGCAAGAGGCGTCACTACAGTCCCTGGTTCGAATCCAGGCTGTATCACATTTGGCCGTGATTGGGAGTCGCATAAGGCAGCGCACAATTGGCCCAGCGTCGTCCGGGTTTGGCCAGTGTAGGCTGTCATTGTAAATAAGAATTTGTTCTTAACTGACTTGCCTAGTTAAATAAAGGTTTCACACGCACCACACTGACCAAAAAGTTATTTTGTTGGCAATTACGTATGTCCCCATTACCAGTAAAACATAATCAAAACCTATTTCTTTAATTTACTTGCTGTGCTGTTTCGTTGTTCATTTGTTCAGTCGTTTCATTCTCAACCAGGATTTCTCATATTATGGAACGCCGTTTTGGTCTTTGCGTGTCAAATAACACTATTTGACATGTCAAATAAGCTTGTTGACCAATCAGGACCTGAGTATGACTGCACCTCACATAATAATTTAGTGTGTTCATAATTTTTTTGTTGTAGTTATTACATGTTGATTACACTAATCACTCGTAGTTCATATGTCACAACAATTCATCGATACGTATGCTATGATGCTGGTAAAGTTGTCTCGTGCACCTACAGTGCTGATCATAAAAAAGCTAGCTAGCTCATGGATGCAAACAATGTTCTTCCCCAAAAACATAGCAAAACAACATCTGTTTCAGTAGCTTTATAGTTAGCTAGCTGACTATATAGCTAGGTGTTATCATCTAAAATAACCCTAATTTAGAAGACTGTTCTTATTTGATTAATTGTTAATTATGTGAAGCTAGCCACAATAAGGATTAGCCACAATATAGTGGACTTTGCCTTTAGCCTTCAAAATAAAAGTATGTCATTGACAGGGATGCAGATTAATACAAATAGTAGACGTATGCCACAATTGAATAGATCATGCTAAACGAGGTTGGAATGTTGTTATATAAAATCAACAAAAGACAATTTGTTAATTTGACAAAAAATCTGTTGAAATCACACTGGATGTATTATACTTTAGAATAGCATTGGGGGCATACTTATTTCACCGTACAGCCTTACCTATGGATTGTGGATCAATGACATGGGGTATCAGTCTACTCAGTGACACCCAGAGAACATTAGCATTGTAGCTCTTATTGCGAGACTCTGAAACAACTGTGAATTGAGCCACATTTATTGTCAACCTATGTGTATTGAACACTGTTCCAGAGGAAAAACAATACTGAGTGGAGGTTTTGGAGTCTGATAACTCCGAGGAGGACGTTGGGAATAAATATATTGGATATTGAGTAGACTGATACCCCATTTCATTGATCCCCAATCCTTAGGGTAAAGCTGTACAGTGCAATATGACTGTCAATACACACAATAGGCTGACTGGGGAGGTGATTTCACACAGTCACAGTCCCGCAATAAGAGCTACAACGCTAATATTCGCTTAAACTCTTCACAGTTGTGTTCTGTGGGTGTCACCGAGTAGAGTGATACCCCATTTCATTGCTTCACATTCCAACCTTGTTTAACATTATCTAGTCTAAATATGCATGATTTCAGTAATTGTAACCTTCTGCATCACTTTCAAAGAGGTACTTTAATTTTGAAGGCAAACCGCAAATTCCACTATTGTGCCTAATCCTTATTGTGGCTAGCTTCACAACACATGACCCGTTCCGGCGAACAACAAGTGGCTACCTAGCTAATACTTGATTCAACTGGTCATTGTTTTCAGGCTGGTTGTATTGGTGTACTAGCAAGGTACCAAACTAAAGATAGCGACCACAAAAGTTACGTTCGAACAAATGATGCTTTATTACCAATGCGGTATTGTAAACACATCATTCGTGGCCGGTGTTTGCATGTTTGCAGAATTTTTGGTGGTGGTGGTGCTTGGCTTGCACATGCACATTCAGAACACACAACATTCTGTAATAGACTGTGTTATTTGACATGTTAAATTAAAAGCTTATTGAACATGTCAAATAATGTTATTTGACTCGTCAAACAGTGTTATTTGACTTGTATCTTTTTTGACACGCAAGACCCAAACGGCGTTCATTCCTAACCTAGCCTACAATGTCTGCTGTGTGGATGAGCAGTCAACAAGTCGAGCAGTCATTTGAAAGAGTAAGAACATTTCAGTGAGACAACTCAAAGGCGAAATCCATTAACGCCAAGAGAATGCAAATTCATTGCCCTTGACCATCAACCGTTCTCTGTCGTGGGTGATGTTGGCTTTCGCCGACTGTTCGAGCACTGGTATACATGTTGCCCTACCAGAGTTACACAGTAATAGCGTCACTGCTATTAGCTTGGAATGCTGTGTTCCACTTGTAGCGCAACATCTTACGTGGCGTCATTGCTTGATTGACCAGTGAGTGAGTGAGTGAGTGAGTGAGTGAGTGAGTGAGTGAGTGAGTGAGTGAGTGAGTGAGTGAGTGAGTGAGTGTCCGTCCGTCCGTCGGTCGTTCAAGAGGCTGTTTCCATACTGTACTCGATACCATCCACTGTATCTTGCCTATGCTGCTCTGTACCATCACTCATTCATATATTCTTTATCCCCTTACACTGTGTACAAGACAGTAGTTTTGGAATTGTTAGTTAGATTACTTGTTATTACTGCATTGTCGGAACTAGAAGCACAAGCATTTCGCTACACTCGCATTAACATCTGCTAACCATGTGTATGTGACAAATAAAATTGGATTTGATTTGTTTTGGCACCCCCCTGTGGACCCAAGAGAGGCTGCAACCCACCAGCCACCATTTGGAAAACACAGCTCTACATTTCATCAACCCATTTCGACATATTAGGGCTTTGGTGTCTATTTCATGGCATAAGAGCTGCATTCAGCCAGGAAAGTACAGCCATCTTTTGTTGGTAGGTAGGAAATGTCACACGCTAAAGCCACATCTCAGAGTTCTAAAAACATGGGATATTATCAGTGTTACGCTGAGATGGATAACCTAGAACTGCCAGGATAGGTGTGTGTTTGTTTGTGCGTGTGTGTGGTGGACTAGATGTGAGGCCCACACGGGGTGCCCATGACATTACTCCCCGGGTATCCGGGATGATTGTGTTGAAGTTTTTAATTATCATCACCCACTCTCCCCTGCACAGTTAGGGACAGAGTGACAATCACTAGTCCTTAACAAAGTCCCATTTCCTCTGAGTGGGCAGGGGCCAGCTCTATCGTGCTCAGAATCGTCTAAGTTCATTTAGCCTGCCATCCGCATTCCCCTCTCTCAGGCAGACTGCTGAAAACACACATGGGTGCTCACATACAGGCACACACACACTCACACGCATATGCAGGCATGCACACACACACACACGCAGGCACGCACCACACTCAAGTAAGCACACACACACACACACACACACACACACGATTCATGCATCCCGTATGCATTAAATATGGCCTTTTTTATCCTGAGATTATTTATCTATTTGCATAGCCGACACCATCATTCAGGGCGGCTCCAACAGGTCACATTTAGCACAATCATTATGCCGGTTTGTTTGCTGTTGAATTTCAGGTGGAGTAATTTTCTCAAGGGTACACTAACAATGTCCCTCATGTGTTTGACACTGCATCTTAATGGCCCTGGGTCCATCTCTCTGACCACCATTTGTGCACTAGCGGAGACTCTCCGAGGTTGAATGGGGCATCCTTGGGTTATCTTCATCAGGAATATTTTTTGCGAAATATTCCCCAATATTCCTCAGAGTATAACGATAATAGGTAAACAGCTACACCCCCACAATCCAATTGAAGTTCAGCTCTTCCTCTGCTGAATGACTGCCTGAGCAAACACCTGTGTGTTGTTGCAATTTGCACTGGCTGACAGAAAAGTGAAGTAAGATGCATGATCTCATTGAATGCTTGATCAATTGATGGATTGGACACCGAGGCACAACTCCCTAGTGTAGTGAAGGTTGACAGGCCTGCTGCATCCATCGTTCACCATCTGATGGAGGGTGATCTCTACAGAATTGAGACAAGGACAATCATTCACCACATTTAACTTCAAGGGCCACTTTCAGAGCATTTGACAATCCAAACATTACACCGGGGACAAGTTCTGTTTGAGAAGCTTATGACTCAGCTAATGGAAATAGGCTTTCAAACTTGTCAGTGAGATAAACTCTGCGAACTTGTGGCGAGCCGCGAATGTGTAGAGGCGATAGTTTTTCCTGACCACATGACCTGACCAGCAAAAAACTTTGGGCCCTGTAGTTTACCTGGTCAGGTCACGTTTCAGGAGAAGCTCTGGACCCTTTATACATGTGATAGAAATGTTATTATGGAGGACATAAAAGGGAGTTTGAGTTTGCAGCAATCGATCTTTCAACTGCTGCATGATTACTTGCTTGTTTCCAAAGCTGATTTGAATATTAGCAATTGGGATTGGGCGCTTCAGGCTTTGAAAATATTTAACATGAATGAATGAATTCAACTGAAAACTTGTGTGTTCTCTATGAAATTATTCCGCTCGGATGACTGGCTTTCTAAGACGATCCTTAAAAGTCCATGTCAGCCACAGGTGACTGTGATAGTCTCTATTCTGCTCCTATCTGCTGGGTCACTTGGGTCTCAGTCACACTTGTGGAACAATTAACTTAAATATGTTATATAGCCTAGTTATAACATATGTTAGGATATAGTTAAGCAATAAGGCCCAAGAAGGTGTGGTATATGGCCAATATAGCACAGCTAAGGGCTGTTCTTACGTACGACGCAACGTGGAGTTCCTGGATACAGCCATTAGCTGTGGTATATTGGCCATACACCACAACCCCCCGAGGTGCCTTATTGCTATTATGAACTGGTTACCAACGTAAATTAGACCAGGACAAAGTACTTTTTTTGTCATAACCACGGCTTTCAGCCAATCAGCATTCAGGGCTCAGACCAGACAGTTTATAATAACAAATATGTCACCATGGCTGAATCTCATCTTGTTGTTTCTGTGTTCATATTTCCAACAATCTTATGCACATTGTGCTCGTATGCAATCTAACGTACACAGGTATGTCTTACAATGTTTGCACGTAAAAGCTATGATCAATGAAATGAACATCTGAAACCGTTCATATGTGGGGGATCTACAATGTTAAGACGCAAGACATTTTGATTCTGTGGCCTGTAGAGTTGAACCTTTCCAAGACCTACTGAGCAGTGCATCACATTTCAAAGACCTCGGATGCAAATTATCTCTGAATTGGACTCTCCTGAATCTTGGGCTTTCGTACGAGTCATGGGGATGCTTAATTTCCCTGTTGCACATTGACATAGATAAATTGTCTGCGTTTGCCATAGCCTCACCTTCATTACCATTCAGCAATGTTTACTATTTTCCTCTGCAACCAATCAATAACATATTAAAAGTTGCAAACTAATAAGGAATCGTATTACCTGGCATACACAGTCCTAATAATATACAATTAACCTTTTATTTCAGACTTTGTTAAATTTGTATGGATTTTGTTTTTGACTGAAATACTGTAGTCGATTATGGCAGTGGTCTGAGGTCAGTCATACATATGTACGCAATACATAATAATAGATACATAATAGATGCTTTGCATGGACAGGAGTTTTCTCTGATCATGTGACCTGAGCAGGAAAATCTCTGGGCCCATGTTATAGCCTTTAACTTTTTTTCTTCATGCTCAAGAAAAACTCCTGGTCCTAGTATGTCCAAGGTCTCTGATAGGTTTCCTTGTGAATATATATTTAAAAAAGATTTGCAGGTTTTTTTTTCTGGATCAAAATGGCCCCCTGCCACGGCCACCACCTAAGCCCCTTTTGATGCAGAAAAAAACCCTGCAAAGGGGCGTGGTCAGGACGTCAGCGTGGCTGAATTATAGAGCCCCCCAACGTGGGGGGAAAAGAGACATGTTTAGAATTTAAGCCAATTTCCTGCAATTCAACAAATTTCTCCATTAAGCCAAGAGACAATTTTGTAATTTTAAAGCTAATTTCCTGCAAATTAAATGCATTTAGCTATTGCTAAAGCTGTTTTTTTTTTTTCTCTGACAAAATCAATACTCGTAAATTAATTGTCTTGACATTTTCCATTCCTCCTGACTTTATAGCTTTTATTTTGGTGATTGTTAGTTCTCAATGATTTATATTATAAAAACATACAGTATTTTATATCTGGTTATACTTGTTCTTTCTTTACTTATGTCTTTTTTTTTATATATATTTTTTTACTGTTTGGACTTAGGTGGCCTGAAAAAATGCTTAGGCAGCCCCCCAATGATTTCAATGGCAGAAAAATCCCTCATTTGTAACTTCTTGCCATGAACTAATGGGGTAGTTTAAAGGTGACATCTACTATCCACTCAAAAAGGTCAGTTTTATTTGAGTCAATAATGCATGAATAGAGATCTATATTTGGCTCTGATTCAGCTAGAAATTCCTAATTTCTTTCCTGTGCACAATACTAGTTGCCATGACAGCAAGCCCTTACCTGGCACCTTGTGTCGGGCCCTTGACAAAAGACAATGTTGGGGGTATATGTTAGTTTGCCCTGTAGATAGAAGTATGAAAGAGGAAAGAAACAGAGCCCTGTACGGCTATGAATTTTAAGCCCGAACCCTACCCACGCCCGCGACATTCAGGCCCTACCCTACCCAGGCCCAATTTACTTCTGCCAAATTTAAGGCATGGCCCTGTAAACCAGCCGAAATCTGAAAGAACTCCTTCCTTTAGTAAATCCATTAACTGCTCCACTCTGTCACTCGAATGTGCTGCTTGGGCTGCTCTGCCAGATATATTAAAGAAAGGAGGAGATAGGAAAACCAGTAAATGGATGAACGTATAACACATCACCCAGCAGACTGTCGACCAAACACATTCACGTTGTCATGCTCTGTCACGTGATTGCTAAACTAATCATCACGCAATCCCTTCGCAAAGTCACGGTATTCCAAAGCTATACAATATTACAGTTTATCTCACATCTTGGAAAAGATTTGTAATGTTGTAGTTTTTGTTCACAAAATTCATGCTAATGTTGGCTTTTTGAGCTTCTAGTTCCCAATTGACTCCCATTCACTCCTTGAAAGGAGAGCTCTCCTTGTCCCAGAATCGCCTGTAATGCCACGTTGCATGGGCAATGTACACTATGGGCATTCATTTGATTTCAATGGAGTTTCAGATCTCCTCTAAAGTATCTCCGGCTCTGCTCAACGAACGAAGACACATGAGAGAGCATTTGGCTATTAGCTACTTTTGGTCACTAAACTCAGACAAAACAGGTACATTATAATAAAACATTTAAATCTCTCCTGTCTTAGATTTGACGAGGTTTAAGTACTTCTAACACTTCTATCTTAGTCAGATATCACTGCACTGCGTAGCAGAGCACGAGCCAATGGCTCAGCTTCAAAATGTTAGTGATCAATGTAGTGATACCTGAGCCCTATCCGTACCCCAGTTATTGATAAAAAATATATATAAAAATAGTCCCTACCCGGCCCTAACCCAATAGCGTCGTGACACGTCAGGCTCAGGACAAGTAGCAGAGCTCTAGAAAGACATAGCAATACTTTTAGAATGACCTGTACAGGCTTCTGGTCAACTCTGGGAATCAGTTTCAGCAGCACTTGAATACAGCTTTTAGTGCCTCTGTTTACTTCTGGGGAGAATGGAGATACGGACCTCCTGCAGAGAGCAGAGCGTTCAAGCAATTGAAGAAGGAAAAAAATAATAATGAAAAAACAAGTTAACACAATTCTATCTCTGTTGGTCACACGGTGTGAAGTCAGACATCCCGAATATTCATATCATATCAAGAAAATACAGTAAGCGCCACTGTCCACCCTACTCAGCACGATCAGACACAGACAAAAGACACACACACACACACTCTATAAACTTGATTGTTCATGTTTCTAAAGCTACATCCCAAAGCCCTGTGTCAATGTACAGTGAACTTCAAAGCCAATAATCTTTAATTGATCATGAAATGTGAAAGGGAGGAAGGATTGCTATCATTATCAGTTGTCGCATGCGACATGCCAGTGATTTATCTTGCTATAATTTGCCTCCCCAGCACAATTTCTTTACCGTACATTGTCATGTGATGATTCGGGCTGTGAATGGTGGATGGAGGAGCAATCTTGCTCATATGATAGAATAATGCATACCATTACATCAGGACACAGTGAAGAGTTGTTAGATTTATCCGTTATGAATATTGATCATACCAATAGACGGCAACACCCCATCTGATCTTCTGAGTTGAAGAATGTGATATTTCTTTATTCCTGCGATACTAATTTCTCCTATTGGCCTGTCCTGAAAATGAACATTGTAAGGATCGATTCTTGGTAATCTTTTTTCCTAGACAAGCCCTCATCGTCTCTCACATCACTTTGATTTGCGTAAAAAAAGACTCTTTCTCCCTCTGAAATATATCCACATTGTTTTTATAGTCCCGCAAGACATTATTTCATTCAGCGCTGCCTGTACTCAGTGTATTGAATGCACCCCATTGTCAATGACTAACGTTTCGAACACACAGACAGCGTCACTGCATTTTGGTACACAAGAATTACATTCATTTCCAATGAAACGCTGCGTTTGCCTTGCAGCGTTGCGTTGCAGAGGCAGTCGCAGTGCGTTCAGTGTGGTGCATAAGGTGGATTTATCGAATGTATGCGTCAAATTGTACGCGTAGACGGCTTGACAGAAATGGTAGCAGAAGGTGAATGTTGAACTTTTGTTGCATACATATCCAGATGATGCTGCATACTATTTTGCGCAAAGACACTTGCCAGTGTGTTCGAAGCATAAGACAGAAATTACCCTGTTGGTGTATCATAAGAAGTCTGCCCATGTGCTAGTGTTGGAGTGCATCTGCACTAAGTACACTATACATGTGGACGGAATATGTATGCTACCAGTCTCCCACACCACCTGGGGATGATGTTAGTTTACCCTGACCTCCAGTGAGTAATCCATGGCAAACAAATTGGACACCCTTTCTCACGTAGCTTTTAGCAACTAGTGTGATTTGTTTTGTGACAAAAGGACCTGGTTGGTCATGTTTCTTGTTCATTTGTTTATTTGGATCCCCATTCATTTTTTTGCAGAAGCAGCAGATTCTCTTCCTGGGGTCCCCAACAACAACAAAAAAACACAAAACATGACAAGTAACAAAACTCTGATACACTGACAGACAACGACAGTCGCACGCATTTCAAATAAACGATATACAAACAATACAACTCTAAAATAATACAAACAGCACATCGACAAAAATAATGAGTGTGTGCTTGTGTGTGTCTCCCCTCACAGTCCCCGCCGTTCCAGGAGATCCTGTTGCTACTTCCAAGCAATGCAAACCACACCTAACATGCTCCTCCTCCTCCACTGCAGTGACAGTGGTCTCCATTCAACCAACCCATTGTCCCACACAATCTCTGAGTCTGCTGCTCTCTGTCTTAGTTCACTGCTTTATTCCTTACCTAATGTTAATTGCATCCATGCATGAATGTGTGGCTGCTACTGGACTCATCCCTGTTGCTCCCATCCTGGTTGACTTGAGCTGGCGCTGTGTCTGAAATTAGAGCATGAGCCTTTCAGTGCTATGGGCTTTCACAGTTTCAATGGCTCCTCACCAAGGACCAAGAATTGGAGACCTCTGCTATAACACCAGCGACCACTCTCCCCTGCTCCTCGTCTCCTCCTTCACGTCAGTGGTATCTTCCAATCTGCCTGCTTAGCTTTTCCCATGCCCCCTCATTTACATACTCCGGGCTTAACATGTCAAACCCAGGGCTCTCTGGAGAGTCCCCTTCATGTGTAGTGTAGTGGTAGTGAGTGATTGTCCAGCCGTTCTAATTGGACAGTCCGGTCGTGACACGCCAGAGCTCAGGTTTGATTGACAGGGAGCAAGAGGAGATCCCGAGTGGAGAAGGTGGAGCGTCTGGTGCCACTTTTTAATCATGTCGTAGAGCAGTGCCGATAAGAGATGTTCTGCGATTATGGTTTAAGGAGTACGTCCTTGCACCGGGCCATGCGATTACTGTTCCCCTCCGTCAGAGGGAAGGACGACATCAGTATTCATTCCACAGCAGCAGGAGGGTAAGGAAGTGGAAAGTTTTGGGAGCCAGGAACTTACCATGTCAGGGTATTCATTGAACTGCTTTTTCACTAAGTATAATGTGAACAATGTCCCTCTGATGTGTGGCAATTTCATGATTGTGCTACTACTACTAGGATGCTGCTAAAAAAACAATCTGTTGCACTGGTCGGGAATACTTGACAGTCCTTTGTACTGATGTATTCTTCTTTACTTTGCCACATTTGGTGGCAGCAGTGGGATCTAGTATCTCTAGCCGCATGGGGTGGTGCGTTGACGTTTTGCCGAGCAGTCAAGTCCTCTTTGGGTAATGGCCGAGGGTGACCTATCCTCAACCTACTTAAATAAACATTGTGAAAGGAATCCCATCTCCTCAGGCTTTGGCTGGCAATGTGCCGCACTGAGAGATGCTATGATTATCAACTCAGCATGACAGTCCACGAGCCCTAGATTACTGCTCGACAGTTGGCCCTTCCCGTTCCCTTCAAGAAAGACAAGGACTTGTAAGATATATTCCTTATTTTTGAGTTCCTATTCACATCACCTCTAATGACATGTTTGCCACTAAAGTGGCGAGAAGAAGTGTCTGCTTTTCCATTCTGACATGTACTGTAGGCGTGTTTCTATATTCTCACCCTCCCTGGTCTGAATTGATATGCTCCATAGACATTAGCTCCGTAAAGGCAAACACCGGTTGAAGTAGAAAACATGTCAGTGGGATTGACTCTATAATTACAGATGTGCTCATGGTAATCGCAGTGCGTGTGATACAGTATACGACTCCTTAGTCTGTAGTCTTTGCCACGGCTCCACAAGCTCTACACACGCAATGCTATAATGAGGACCGTTCGTTAGATTCCTTTCTTTTTTGACCTTTTCTAGGGTGTCATGGATGATTTTTCTTCATATCTTACAGTATTTCATTAGGAATAGTGATGCATGAAAGGCAAAACTTTACATACTTGTTAGCTCAGCAGCTAATGGTGTCTCACATCGGCAGTCAGTGCTATATGTGGGACATACATTATGTAGTACATCACACACTGTAAAACAGGGGTGAGACACTGGATTCGTTTTGTGAATTATACATTTGAAGTCTTGTTTCTCGAACAGGAAAATCCTGGAGGAAGGTGATAGGATTAAATGTTTTGCCTTTTTACAATCCTTCTAAATTGACATCTGAAACTTCCAGAGAACAAAATGTCAGCAAGCGTAAATCAGGAGAAAGTGCTTATGCGGTCCTGAAGCACAGCTGAAGTACACTTTGAAATGTCAAAGCTTTTGTTTTATGTATTCTAGAGGTGTACCTTACCTTGATGAATCGGATTGATTTGCTCTGCCAACTTCAATTAGGATTCATCTTTTTAATTTGAGTCAGAAATGTATTTGTGTGTTGTTGTGTACATGATCCATAATCACCCCTAACTTGTTTTCCTGTTATGCAATGAAGTATCTGAGCTACACACTCACTGGCATCTGTTCCCCAGCGAAATGAAATATCCGATCAAAGAAAATCACTAGAGAACAAACAACCAACCAGAACAACTCAAACAGAGTTAAGGAAAGCATCACGAAGAAACTCACATTCCCAAGACTCCCTCCCCCGCCTTTTGTTTTCTCTCCTCTGTCCATACCTGTCCATCACATCAGCTCCTTAAAACGGAGTGCTGCCAGCCAGACACTGGTGGCATAATTGGCTGATTTAGCTCCTGTGCATGGATGAGAGATCATTCGTTTACCCTGAGACAAGGCCCCAGTAGCCCATCCCATGACGTCCCTATCTGTGTGCAAACTTGGTTATTTACGGTTTGAGTTTGGGCTGAGAGAGGAGTCATCAAGGCAGTGTGTGTGGGTGGAATGGCAGGACACACACTACCGAGATAAGCAGGCATCTGTTCTGTTTTGTACTCAGGACTCTCACCGGAGTCGAGGAACTGCAGCAGACCTTCTTCTCACTCGGCTTCATGCCTCACTGAGTCCATTTTACCCAGACTTCGTGTCACTCACTGACGCTAGAATTGTCCTCGAGCCGTCGCAACGTGCCTACCTGCATATTTTACTATCTATTGTCTTACACACTAGGACATTTTACTATCTGAAGCCCTTTGAGAACGAGAGTCGAGAAGGGCACCGTGCTAAATCAAGATGTATTCATTAATTTTGATGGGGGCACCAAGCGAGCCTATGGAGATTGACAGTTTTTTGTCATCCTTGGCCGAACCCACTTAGTTATTATTCTCATGATGTCAGATTTACTGTCTCCATTTTCCCCGGGTGGAGTGAGTCAGAGATAGACTTGCTGCCTGTCGGCCGGCCAAGTGGTGGTGATGGTGATGTGGGTGGCTTCATGGTGATGTGGGTGGCTTCAAAGTCTGACGTAAGACAATGTTTTCATCCTGCACCCGCCCACTCCATGCTAACAAACCACGGACAGTGGTGGTGGTGCCCGACCATGGACACCACCACCACTGTCGGTAAGCTTCTCCAGGCCCACTGAGCCATGGAAGCATTCCAGTTCTCTACCCTTCTGCCCAAAGTATCCATTTCTCCTGCATACTTCCTCTCGTGGATTTAACAATGGTGGAAAGTCTCTCTAGCCAGTGCTTACACCAATCTAATGCATTTAAAACCATGATGGGGAGTATGCGAGTGCATTGTGACACAACCACTGTCTGGTGGAGGGCCCTATGGTGTATGATCCTGGGCCTGGAAGAGAGAGAGAAAGGAGAAGATAAAGGAGAAGAAACAGACAGAGGACAGAGTACAGTAGGCCTGAGATGTCTCCTTAGCTCTTCTGAGCTTCAAAATAGAATCTTATTTAGCCTAATGAGTTGAGTGAGAAACAAGTTTGGGGGCACTAGCATTTACTCGCCTTTACCTCTGCAACGGCCAAATCTGCTAAAGGGCAGAGACAGGGATCCGTGTGCCGCCTGGCTGTGTGATCTTGTGTCTCCTATTGATCAGAGAAGGAGGGAAGCTGCAGTGGGCGATTACTCAGCCGTGCTGCTTAAGTCTGAGCTTGTCTTGCTCCTCTCCCTGACCTGCTCCGGCCACAAGACAACCCAGACTCCCTAAAAATACACAACTGACATGACGTTTCTATACAGACGGGAGGAAAAAAGTCATAGGTACTGTGCAATGTTGGGTTTCTACTTACTCCGTATTCAGTATTATCAAGGAGTTGGTGTTACTTACTTTTCAATTACAAACATTTTCTTTGCAGACCACCTTTTTATTAGTGTGCTTGTCATTTTTCTTCACTCTGTTGAATGAATCATTAGCACTTGTATTATAAAATTAAATGATATGCAATCTAAATACAATCTCATTGCCATTATGTACTTCAGATAGCACAGAAGCAGCATCTGCAAGCACCTGCAGGCAATAATGTCTAATTGTTGAGGGATTGCCCGCCCTTTAGTATGCTATGATGGAACACTGAAAATACCTAATGCAAGCATCTGTTGTGCTCTTCTCCCAAATCATGTCTCTCTCTGGCCAAGGAAGTCGTTTACCTTAAGCTGAGATCAGTTTATCGTTGGTGCTCTAGAAAACAGGGATTCACAACCAGGATCAATACGGTAATATTGATTAACGCTGAATAATTCTCAATTCATTGGAGCTGTCTGGTGAGAAAGATGTTACAACAGAGCAGACAGACTGAACTCAGCATCATCAAGACAATAGCTTGTTGATCCAGAGTGGTTTTAGAGCTTGACGTGCCTCACGGTTCTCTGTGATTCAACAAGACTTTCTGGCATCTGTTTGCAGAGGAATGGTGAAAAAAACTCAACTAAAAAGTGTGCTTACCGGGTCCTTGGGGGAAGAAGCCTTTTCTATTTT
Organism: Oncorhynchus mykiss; assembly: GCF_057628025.1. Classification (NCBI taxonomy): domain Eukaryota; kingdom Metazoa; phylum Chordata; class Actinopteri; order Salmoniformes; family Salmonidae; genus Oncorhynchus; species Oncorhynchus mykiss. Next base: position 2,723,978 of record NC_143045.1, read on the forward strand.
TCATTACTGCTTTCTCACAGTACTGGGATTTTTTTGTAATGCCGTAATACCTAAATACTATCAGCATATAATTTGTAGTACACGAGTATCACACTCAACCACTGCTACTAACTTCTGTGATGCATACAAGGCCCTCCCCTGCCCTCCTTAAGGCAAATCTGACCATGGCTACATCTTTTTGCTCCCCTCCTATAGGCAGAAACTAAAACAGGAAGCGCCCGTGCTTAGGTCTATCCAATGCTGGTCTGACCAATCAGACTCCACGCTTCAAGATTGCGTCAATCACGTGGACTGGGATATGTTCCGGGTAGCCTCAGACAATAACATTGACATGTACGCTGACTCAGTGAGTGAGTTTATAAGGAAGTATATAGGAGATTTTGTACCCACTGTGACTATTAAAACCTTCCCTAACCAGAAACCATGGATTGATGGCAGCATTCACACAAAACTGAAAGCACGCACTACTGCATTTAATAATGGCAAGGCGACTGGAAACATGGCCAAATACGAACAGTGTGTAGTTATTCCATCCGTAAAGCAATCAAACAAGCAAAGCATCAGTATAGAGATAAAGTGGAGTCGCAATTCAACGGCTCAAACACGAGACGTGTGTGTGGCAGGGTCTACAGACAATCACGGATTACAAAAAGAAAACCTGCCCTGTCGCGGACATCGACTTCTTGCTCCCAGACAAATTAAACAACTTCGTGCTTTGAGGACAATACTGCAGGGGAACCGGGGAGCCGGAACAGGGGAACCCAAGAGCCGACTCTAACAAGGAGACTGGGATGAAGTAACCAAGGTATACATTGTAACACATGGAGTGCAGGTCAGGGGAAGCTCGGGCGGGTTGCTGGAACCCAGGTGCGGAGGCTGAGGCTGGAGCGAGAGGGGTTGAGGCAGGGTAAGCAGGTCTGGAGGGGAATCCAAGGGGGTAGTAGAGTGGGGAATCCAGGACAGAGTAGCAGTATGGCGAGACGTGAGACTGGAGACAGGGGCCAGAGTCAAAGCGGGCAGAACTGTAGCAGAGAGGAAAACGGCGTCAGGCAAGGGAAAACAGACACAACTGGATAACAGGATCTGAATAGTAACAAACGGCTAGAACCGTAGACTGACTAAGCAGAGATTACGATCTGACAGCGTGGAAGTGGCATGGCTGACTATTTAAGAGGTCTTGATTATGGAACAGGTTGCAGCTGGTGGGGATCTGCTCTGACTCCAGCACACCGGTCTCCACCCACACAATCACACAGACACAAACAGAGGGATGGAGAGTGAGTACCGGGGGAGTGGCGGCAGGTCAAGGAGACACAGGATGAGCAGTAGAGGGCTTTGCAGGAGCAGATATGACAAATACGGTGCCACTGACATGGCCCGCTACCGAAGACTGTGGGCTCTCCTTCTCCATGGCCAACGTGAGTAAAACATTTAAACGTTAACCCTCGCAAGGTTGCCGGCCCAGACGGCATCCCTAGACGCATCCTCAGAGCATGCTCAGACCAGCTGGCTGGTGTGTTTTATTGGCATACTCAATCAATCCCTATTCCAGTCTGCTGTCCCCACATGCTTCAAGATGGCCACCATTGTGCCTGTTCCAGAGAAAGCTAAGGTAACTGAAGTAAATGACTATGTGACGGAGAAGTCTGTCACTGGCCGCGGGCAGCGTTTGGTACACTAACACACACACACACATTCATAGCACCCCCCTGCTCCGTTAACTTGTGTGTCGACCCACATTGTTAACTTCCCTATCTTAGTATATACATTACACACTTTATTCTTACCTCACTTCAGAACAGTTTATGGTATAAAGAATATACAGACAAGCGTTCATGTTTAATTTTAAGCAACGTTTATTGTATTTATCAATGTTATGGATGAGTGCGTTTGTTTGGTTCTGTTCCTCTCTCTCCGTCTCTGTAGCTTCCAGGTATGCTGGGATAAGGACCAGAGCTACGGTAATCGGGATGGCTTTGTAGTGCCTGTCCTGAATGGCTCGTTTGTGTGAATGGGCATATTGGAAAACTCCATGCCAGTAGGGATGGGATTTTGTAAATGTGTTATATTGGTATATTGTATCATGAGAAACATGTTGCAATGTATATAATTCATTATGTTTAGCTGAGTGGAAAATGTAGGCTTTGATTGAGGTAATTGCTTAATTCATTCGTTTTTGGTATGTTCTGATGGGAGGGGCTTCCCCTACAAAATGAGCCTCTCTTTGAGTTCAAAAGGGGGGGGGGGGTCCATTTTGTATTGAGCTGTTGATGTTGGGGGGGAGCAGAACTGTTGTTTTTCTTCCGGATTCACTATGCAAATAAACACCCTTCCACAGAAGTACTTTTTATTTGATAGAGTTTAGATGTTTATTTTAGCCTTCTGGCCTACTCTATGTGGCAGACTATCGCTCCGTAGCACTCACTTCTTTCATCATGAAGTGCTTTGAGATACTATAATTTCACCTCCACCCTACCTGTCACACTAGACCCACTCCAATTTGCTTAACGCCTCAATAGGTCCACAGACAATGCAATCGCCATCACACTGCACATTGCGCTATCCCATCTGGACAAGAGGAATACCTATGTAAGAATGCTGATCATTGACTGCAGCTCAGCATTCAACACCATATTACCTTCAACTCATCATTAAGCTTGAGACCCTGGGTCTTGACCCCGCCCTGTACAACTAGGTCCTGGACTTCCTGACGGGCGGCCCCCAGGTGGTGAAGGTAGGAAACAAGATCTCCACTCTGCTGTTCCTCAACAAGGGCCCCACAAGGGTGTGTTCTCATCCCTCTCCTGTACTCCCTGTTCACCCACGAATGCGTGGCCATGCATGCCTCCAACTCAATCATCAAGTTTGCAAACGACAAAGCAAAGGTAGGCTTGATTACCAACAAAGACGAGACAGCCTACAGGGAGGAGGTGAGGGCCCTCGGAGTGTGCTCTGTCAGGAAAATAACCTCTCACTCAATGTCAGCAAAACAAAAGAGATGATCGTGGACTTCAGGAAACAGCAAACGGAGCACCCTCCTATCCACATCAACGGGACAGCAGTGGAGAAGGTGGAAAGTTTTAAGTTCCTCGGTGTACTGACAAACTGAAATGGTCCACCCACACAGACAGTGTGGTGAGGAAGGCGCAACAGTGCCTCTTCAACCTCAGGAGGCTGAAAAAATGTGGCTTGTCACCGAAAACCCTCACTAACTTTTATGTGCACAGTTGAGCATCCTGTCGGGCTGTATCACCGCCTGGTACGGTAACTGCACCGCCCACAACCGCAGGGCTCTCCAGAGGGTGGTGCGGTCTGCACAACGCATCAACGGGGGCAAACTACCTGCCCTCCAGGACACCTACAACACCCGATGTCACAGTAAGGCAAAAAAGATCATCAAGGACAATAACCACCCGAGCCACAACCTGTTCACCCCGCTTCCATCCAGAAGGCGAGGTCAGTACAGATGCATCAAAGCTGGGACAGAGAGATGATAGAAGCTGTTTTTCAATCTCAAGGTCATCAGATGATCTTCTTCGAGATCGGTGTCCCATCCACAAGACAGTTGAGCTAACGTAGGCTAATGTGATTAGCATGAGGTTGTAAGTAACAAGAACATTTCCCAGGACATAGACAGATCTGATATTGGCACAACCTTAAATTCTTATTAATTTAACTACAGTCGTGGCCAAAAGTTTTGAGAATGACACAAATATTAATTTCCACATAGTTTGCTGCTTCAGTGTCTTTAGATATTTTTGTCAGATGTTACTATGGACAACTGAAGTATAATTACAAGCATTTCATAACTGTCAAAGGCTTTTATTGACAATTACATGAAGTTGATGCAAAGAGTCAATATTTGCAGTGTTGACCCTGCTTTTCCAAGACCTCTGCAATCCGCCCTGGCATGCTGTCAATTAACTTCTGGGCCACACTGATGGCAGCCCATTCTTGCATAATCGATGCTTAGAGTTTGTCAGAATTTGTGGGTTTTTGTTTGTCCACCTGCCTCTTGAGGATTGACCACAAGTTGTCAATGGGATTAAGGTCTGGGCAGTTTCCTGGCCATGGACCCAAAATATTGATGTTTTGTTTCACCGAGCCACTTAGTTATCACTTTTGCCTTATGGCAAGGTGCTCCATCATGCTGGAAAAGGCATTGTTCGTCACCAAACTGTTCCTGGATGGTTGGGAGAAGTTGCTCTTGGAGGATGTGTTTATACCATTCTTTATTCATGGCTGTGTTCTTAGGCAAAATTGTGAGTGGGCCCACTTCCTTGGCTGAGAAGCAACCCCACACATGAATGGTCTCAGGATGCTTTACTGTTGGCATGACACAGGACTGATGGTAGCGCTCACCATGTCTTCTCCGGACAAGCTTTTTTTCCAGATGCCCCAAACAATCGGAAAGAGGATTCATCAGAGAAAAGGACTTTACCCCAGCAGTCCAATCCCTGTACGTTTTTCAGAATATCTGTCTGTCCCTGATGTTTTTCCTGGAGAGAAGTGGCTTCTTTTCTGCCCTTCTTGACACCAGGCCATCCAACCAAAGTCTTTGCCTCACTGTGAGAGCAGATGCACTCACACCTGCCTCCTGCCATTCCTGAGCAAGCTCTGTACTGGTGGTGCCCCGATCCCGCAGCTGAATCGACTTTAGGAGACGGTCCTGGTACTTGCTGGACTTTCTTGGGCGCCCTGAAGCCTTCTTCACAACAATTGAACCGCTCTTCTTGAAGTTCTTGATGATCCGATAAATGGTTGACTTAGATGCAATCTTACTGGCAGCAATATTCTTGCCTGTGAAGCCCTTTTTGTGGAAGCAATTATGACGGCATGTGTTTCCTTGCAGGTAGCCATGATTGACCGAGGAAGAACAATGATTCCAAGTCTGTTATTCGAAGTCAATCAGCATGACAGAGTGATCTCCTGCCTTGTCCTCGTCAACACTCACACGTGTGTTAACGAGAGAATCACTGACATGCTGTAAGCTGGTCCTTTTGTGGCAGGGCTGAAATGCAGTGGAAATATTTTTTGGGGTATTCAGTTAATTTGCATGGCAAAGAGGGACTTTGCAATTAATTGCAATTCATCTGATCACTCTTCATAACATTCTGGAGTATATGCAAATTGCCATCATACAATCTGAGGCAGCAGACGTTGTGAAAATTCATATTTTTGTCATTCTCATCCACACTCCTGTCGGTTGTAGTAATGCACCGTAGAGTTGGTTACCAACCGCCCTATAAAAGTCCAAAAAGGAAAAAGAAGCATGTAGGAAGGAGGAGAGATGACGAGAAACAAATTAGGTTTCTAGTTTTATCTGTGGATGAATTGTCAGAGTAGAGGACCTTGTGCATTTCAGGCAAAATAACAACCCAATGTTTATCTCAGGACAAATTAGCTAGGAACACCAGGACAAATTAGCTAGCAACAGCAAGCTAGCTAAATTGCCTTAAATGTTTAATGCTTTTCGGCCTGTGAATATAATTGGTTCAGAGTTTGTTTTGATATTTCAACCAGCGTGTCCTGACCGCTTCTGGTGTGGGTGAACAAAAATAAACGTGTGAGCGATGCCGGTTTGGTCAGCATGTAAGAGTGTACCCTTGAGAACCAGTTGAATCAGTGGTCTTTATCTTCAACAACAAAAAAAACACATGAGTTCGATGAGTCATCAATGAGAGGGGTTCGTGAATCATTAGGTTTACAGGTTAGAATGCAACTGGGGTCACCCAGATACAATTCCCTTTGTATTTTAAAGTCTTTCTACTTTATTTATAATGTAAGCCTAATCATAGAGACAGCAAGAAACTACGGCATATTCATCAACATAATTTTGAACGGTTCCTCATGGAACTACATTGGGAAGCACTACTACGGGGTCCCAAGTAACCACAGAGAATTAACATAATAAATATAACATTTTGTTCAACCAAAACATGCTGCTTTTACCTACTTTTTTTAGAGGCAAGCTTTTCTCTCCAGAGGTGATTTAAGCCACGACTGTACACTGTCCAATTTACAGTAGCTATTGCAGTGAAAGAATACCATGCTTTTGTTTGAGGAGGGTGCAAATTTTTGAACATTAAAGTTATTAATAAAAAAAATAGGCACATTTGGGCAGTCTTGATAACATTTTGAACAGAAATGCAATGGTTCATTGGATCAGTCCAAAACTTTGTACATACACTGCTGCCATCAAGTGGGCTGGAATAATACATTATGGCATTTCTCTTGCATTTCAAAGATGATGGTACAAAAACAACATTCCTTTCACATTTCCACAAACTTGTGTCCTTTCAAATGGTACAAATAATATGCATATCCTTGCTTCATGGCCTGAGCTACAGGCAATTCGATTTTGGTATGTCATTTTAGACGAAAATTGAAAAAAAGTGTCGGATCCTTTAAGAGGTTGCCACCACTAGCACAGAGAGGTGGTTTTCTACCTACAGACTTGATGTCATTAGCCACTTTAATTGGAACACTAGTCACTTTAATAATGCCACTTTAAGAAAGTTTACATTTCTCGCATTACTCATCTCGCATGTACAGTGGGGAGAACAAGTATTTGATACACTGCCGATTTAGCAGGTTTTCCTACTTACAAAGCATGTAGAGGTCTGTAATTTTTATCATAGGTACACTTCAACTGTGAGAGACGGAATCTAAAACAAAAATGCAGAAAATCACGTATGATTTTTAAGTAATTAATTGGCATTTTATTGCATGACATAAGTATTTGATGCATCAGAAAAGCAGAACTTAATATTTGGTCCAGAAACCTTTGTTTGCAATTACAGAGATCATACGTTTCCTGTAGTTCTTGACCAGGTTTGCACACACTGCAGCAGGGATTTTGGCCCACTCCTCCATACAGACCTTCTCCAGATCCTTCAGGTTTCGGGGCTGTCGCTGGGCAATACGGACTTTCAGCTCCCTCCAAATATTTTCTATTGGGTTCAGGTCTGGAGACTGGCTAGGCCACTCCAGGACCTTCAGATGCTTCTTACGGAACCACTGCTTAGTTGCCTTGGCTGTGTGTTTCTGGTCGTTGTCATGCTGGAAGACCCAGCCACGACCCATCTTCAATGCTCTTACTGAGGGAAGGAGGTTGTTGGCCAAGATCTCGTGATACATGGCCCCATCCATCCTCCCCTCAATACGGTGCAGTCGTCCTGTCCCTTTTGCAGAAAAGCATCCCCAAAGAATGATGTTTCCACCTCCATGCTTCACGGTTGGGATGGTGTTATTGGGGTTGTACTCATCCTTCTTCTTCCTCCAAACACAGCAAGTGGAGTTTAGACCAAAAAGCTCTATTTTTGTCACATCAGACCACATGACCTTCTCCCATTCCTCCTGTGGATCATCCAAATGGTCATTGGCTGGCTTGAGCAGGGGGACCTTGCGTGCGCTGCAGGATTTTAATCCATGACGGAGTAGTGTGTTACTAATGGTTTTCTTTGAGACTGTGGTCCCAGCTCTCTTCAGGTCATTGACCAGGTCCTGCCGTGTAGTTCTGGGCTGATCCCTCACCTTCCTCATGATCATTGATGCCCCACGAGGTGAGATCTTGCATGGAGCCCCAGACCGAGGTTGATTGAACGTCATCTTGAACTTCTTACATTTTCTAATAATTGCGGCAACAGTTGTTGACTTCTCAACAAGCTGCTTGCCTATTGTCCTGTAGCCCATCCCAGCCTTGTGCAGGTCTTCAATTTTATCCCTGATGTCCTTACACAGCTCTCTGGTCTTGGCCATTGTGGAGAGGTTGGAGTCTGTTTGATTGAGTGTGTGGACAGGTGTCTTTTATACAGGTGCAGTTAATACGGGTATTGAGTGGAGAACAGGAGGGCTTCTGGAAAAACTAACAGGTCTATGAGAGCTGGAATTCTTACTGGTTGGTTGGTGATCAAATACTTATGTCATGCAATAAAATGCAAATTAATTACTTAAAAATCATTCAATGTGATTTTCTGGATTTTTGTTTTAGATTCCGTCTCTCACAGTTGAAGTGTACCTATGATAAAAATTACAGACCTCTATATGCTTTGTAAGTAGGAAACACTGCCGATTTTGCAGGTTATCAAATACTTGTTCTCCCCACTGTATATACGGTATGCTGTATCCTTCACTATCTATTCTTACTATCTATTGCATATTAGCCTCTCTGTCACTGCTCATCCATATATTTTATACTTATATATTCTCAACTCATTCCTTTACTGAATTGTGTGTATTAGGTTTTGTTGTGGAATTGTTAGATATTACCTGTTAGATACTGCTGCACTGTCGGATCTAGAAGCATAAGCATTTAGCTACACTCGCATCTGCTAACCATGTGTATGTGACCAATAAAATGTTTTTTGGTTAATCAAATTTTGGTTTGGTTTCCCTTTAATTCTCCTCTGAGATGCAATAGCTTAGGTTGAAAGGCTGCTAAGGTGGCATGTGTTTAAACACAGAGCTGGGGCTAATGAAGACAGAGTACATGCTGGGGAGGGAGCGGTCCTCCCTCTCCGCCTCAGATAGACCCCTCACAAACACATACCTCGCGCACACACACTATACTACTCACTCACTCACTCACTCATATCACTCACATCACTCACTCACACATACAGCCAGGGTGATAGATAGAGACATGCTACAGATATTATCTGCATATGCAATCAGCCATACACACATACAGTTCACATGCTATACTATGGAATTGTCTGTGTTGTTTCCTCTATTGGAAAAAGTGATTACTGCCCCCCCAAAAGTAGAACCAAGGGAGTCTTTGCACTACTTTGTACATGTGACCTCAAACCAACCATCTCACTTTGTTGACCCACGGTTCAATGCCAAATTAATCTGTTATGCCTGGCCTGACCAATTAGGGAGGAGAATGAGGTGCCAGTCTGCAGTAAGAATCCTGGTCATTATCTGGGTACAGTGCAGTCAGAGTGTTGTGGGAACTAAGGAAACCTAATAACTTAACAAAACCACAGGCTGACATCTCATTTGAGCAGTGTCAACTCTTAAAGCACAATGACTCAATCATCAAAGCCCCAATAGGATAAAAATAGTTTTTCTTCCCCAATCCTCCCAATCACTATGGTGTTTGATATGGGATTAATAACAGGTCCAGTGTTTGACGGATTAGTCCAATGGTGCATGTTATGCCTTGTAACGAGAGATAAAATCTCCACTCAAGTTGGATTCTTAGGCACAATGAAAGGGTATGGAAATAGTAGTTATAGAAGATGTAGGCCTAAGCTTTTGAACCACCTTGATCTACAATCAGCGTCTCTTTATTTTGACATTGAAACACGGCACTGCTTTACTTTGTGTCACATACTGCACCACAAAGTGAAGTGGAAGGTCTAAATATACAATAAAAAGACCAAAAGTCAAGTGCTCGAGTCATTACATTTCAAACGCTAAGACAATTTATTTAGTTCACACAGTTATGTAATTGTAACAATGTGTGCCGAGAGTCGGGAAGCAAGTTCAGGGAGTGAGTGTTTCAATAAATAAATTAAACCAACACGTAACACAAACCATGCACAGACATGACCTAGGAACAGAAACAATAACACCTGGGGAAGGTAATCAGGGAGGTGATGGAGTCCAGGTGAGTCTGATGACGCGCCAATGAGCGTAACGATGGTGACAGTTGTGCGCCACAACGAGCAGCCTGGTGACCTAGAGGCCAGAGAGGGAGCACACGTGACAGTAATAATAGTAATTATGGTCTAGTTCTTCAGTATTCAATATGCAGATATGATCCTAAATACGTTAGGTTCTCATTTAGATTGTTTTTTATTACTGAGTGAAATTGTGTATTCTGGCTACTCTCTTCTCTCTCATGGCTTTTCTGAAATGCAATTGACTAGTTAATTTTAAATGTTCTCAATTAGCTTTTCCTTGTCATATCCTGATCTGCAATTGACTCAATAGTGTTGGACTGTTTAATTCCTCTCTCTGGAAATGACCAAGGTACTTTCATTCCAATTCACAAAGTGAGAATTAATGGACTGTGCTTAATATAGGGAATAATCACAGGGGATTTTAACTAAGTGGCTTAAAGACAGACAGCGTGTCATAGGTAGGATGTTTTATGAGCTTCAACATCATGGACATATTTTGTTCAGGCTGAGTGTTGTTGTGCATTTATGATTCACCTGGTCTACTCTCTGTGGTAGAGATTGTAGCCTGGACCAAACCCTGGCAGTGCACTTTGTGGCATAACAGAGTCTTTGCCCTAACCCTAATCCTACATACTACAGACTTTTTAAATTGCACACCATGGGACAGGTCAGGTGTTATTAATGGGCGTGGCCTCTAACAAGATGTCCTCCTCATGTCTTTGTGCACTGAAAGTTGGATGTGGAATCCAGTAAATATACAGTGAACAAAAAAATATAAACGCAACATGTAAAGAGTTGGTCCAATGTTTCATGAGCTGAAATAAAATATCCCAGCAATTTTCCATACGCAGAAAAATATTATTTATCTCAAATGTTGTGCACAAATTTGTTGACATCCCTGTTAGTGAGCATTTCTCCTTTGCCAAGATAATCCAACCACCGGATAGGTGTGGCATATCAAGAAGCTGATTAAACAGCATGATCATTACACAAGTGCACCTTGTGCTGGGGACAATAAAAGGCCACACTAAAATGTGCAGTTTTGTCACGCAACACAATGCCACAGAAGTTTTGAGGGAGCATGCAATTGGCATGCTGATTTAATGTTAATTTCTCTACCATAAGCCACCTCCAACATTGTTTTAGAGAATATGGCAGTACCTCCAACCGGCCTCACAACCGCAGACCACGTGTAACCATGTCAGCCCAGGATCTCCACATCCGGCTTCTTCACTTGTGAGCCCCAGCCAACCGGACAGCTGATAAAATTGTGGGTTTGCACAAATGAAGAATTTCACAAACTGCCAGAAACCGCCTCAGGGAATCTCATCTGCGTGCTTGTCATCCTCACCAGGGTCTTGACCTGACTGCAGTTCGGCGTCGTAACCAACTTCAGTGGGCAAATGCTCACTTTCGATGGCCACTGGCACGATGGAGAAGTTTGGTCTTCACGGATGAATCTCGGTTTCAACTGTACCGAGCAGATGGCACACAGAGTGTATGGCGTCATGTGGGCGAGCGGTCTGCTGATGACAATGTTGTTAACAGAGTGCCCCATGGTGGCGGTGGGGTTATGATATGGGCAGGCATATCATATCACAATTGCATTTTATCAATGGCAATTTGAATGCACAGAGATACCGTGATGTGATCATGAGGCCCATTGTCGTACCTTTCTTCCGCCGACATCACCTCATGTTTCAGCATTGTAATGCACAGCCCCATGTCACAAGGACCTGTACAAAATTCCTGGGAACTGAAAATGTCCCAGTTCTACCATGGCCTGCATACTCACCATACATGTCACCCATTGAACATGTTTGGAATGCTCTGGATCGACATGTACGACAACGTGTTCCAGTTCCCGCCAATATCCAGCAACTTCGCACAGCCGTTGAAGAGGAGTGGGACAACATTTCATAGGCCACAATCAACAGCCTGATCAACTCTATGCGAAGGCAATGTGTCGCGCTGCATGAGGCAAATGGTGGTCACACCAGATACTGACTGGTTTTCTGATCCACGACCCTACTCTTTTTTTGACGGTTTCTGTGACCAACAGATGCATATCTGTATTCCCAGTCATGTGAAATCCATAGATTAGGACCTAATGAATTTATTTCAATTGACAGATTTTTTTTTTTATATGAACTGTAATTCAGTCAAATCTTTGAAATTGTTGCATGTTGCGTTTTATGTTTTAGTTCCGTGTATGATTGTAAAGTTGCCATCTGCATGTTACCTTTGGATTGTTGTGTTCATGACCGTGTTTGGCAGTTTTTTGACTGACGTTTTGATAAGTTTTCTGCTCTCTTTAGTGAGAATTTTATTGATCCTACCAGAAATGCCCCTGTCCTCAAGTACTGGAATTCCTCAAGAGCTTCCAACAATCTGCTCCTACAGCAATATCTCAGCTGAGAAAGATCCTATGCACTGAAGAATGGATGCAAACAACAGTCATTCAACAGACAAGGAGGGGGTAAGACCATCTTGCATAAGTTCAGGACTGTTATTGGTGAATGATTTGACCTCGCTAAGCCCCAACCTTCATCTAGAAGTGCTGATGGTAAATCACAGTCTAACCTAATCAAAGTAAAGTTACTGAACAACAGAGCACCCAACCATGCTATGTTATCACCTTTCCTGATTTACAAGATCCCTTGTAAATAAGATGAGTTTGTTTCAGGCCATTTGGATAACAAACCATGTAAGCCCCATTCTATCCAGGCATGCTATGGCAGTTGAACCTGACCAAACTAGCAGGCCAGTCGAGTTCCATCCATCTTATTTCATGCTCCTTAGCCTAGCCAGATTAAGGTCCCATGTTTCATTGAACTAGCTCAAATTGGTGTAATAAAAGTAGTGAGGCTGTGTTTTACTGCTCCAGACAGTGCTGTGGATGTTACTACATTTAGCTGAAGATAAATGCCCTGGCCCTATGAATAGATCAGTGCTTTATGTCTTTGTGCGCTCTTTTACTGTCTCTTTCCCAGCGGTATTTCTTAAAGCTACGCTTTTACCCTCCGACGGCTCAAAGCCAAAGAAAACTGGTGTGCCTTTAATTAAAAGTGAATGTCTGCATACAAAGATAATTGGGAGTAATACATTTGTACCACCCAGGGGTGAATGAATGGTGGCTGTTCTCTAGCGGTTGACTCCGTTTTGCTGTTGCAGGCGGGCACTTTGGACTAATATTGCTTAACTTAAGGTAAAATATCATACAGATCATGTTGGGGATAAATGGGGAGAGGATCGTCGGATCAGATTGACCTCTAAATTCATCATCCGCCACAAACGTGTGATTTTGTGTTGTGGTTTTTACACAGTACGTACTGTATGTTGGCACGCAAGGTGACCTGCACTGTAGATCAACTGCTTGGGGAGAAGGTCCTGTCCGCCTGACTGGGTATCATTTTTCTCAATTTCGTCCCTTCACATATGTAATGGAGGGTCTACTAAACTTAAGCTGAACATTTCTCTGCACTGTTGGGAGCTAGTAACAAAAGCATTTCGCTGCATCCGCTATAACATTTGCTAAACTGTGTGTGTGACCAATAAAATTTCATTTGATTTACTAGTCACATGGACACTCGCTTTCTCTCTCACGTTTCCAGCATGCACGTGTAGATCTCTTGCCACTCTGTTGGTAGTACAATGCCCCAGGCCTTATATGCTATTGGTGGATGTTTTTATAGCCTGGTGGGTCTATCTCCACCATCTGCCTGCGTATCCCTCCGCCCATGTAATGCCTAGCAGCCACTGATAACTGATCAGCCTAATTTTGTGAAGAAAAGTCCATAGGGCCTATCAGTTCTACGTTACAGGCTAGTTGAATGCATTAATACTTTGATAAGCAGCTAACACTGATACAAAGCACTGCTGGGTAGAGAGAAATACTCCTACCACTTGTTATAATCATGGCTGGGGAGAAGAGATAGGTTGGCAGGAAAGAATGTCCACTAGAACAGCCTGGCTCAATCAGCCCTGAGAGTCGGTAGCTAGCGCTCCACCTCCACTGTGAGACTGTTCCCCTGTTAACCTGTCTCCTGTCTCCTAGACACAGTGACATTTCCACTGCACAGGCCCGTGTCTGACCTTCTCCCGCTGGCTAGCCTCAGGACGGATCAGAACCCTTAGCCGCAGCTCACCGCTCAACCTTGTGTACCTGATTCCTGTTCAAATTCATTAGAGGCAATAGTATGTCCCGCGGCTATATTTCAGTCTGCATTGTATTATTGAGAGGCAAAATAACCCCTTTAATGGTTGATTTTTAAAACCAAAAATGGCCCTGTCGTGTATAACCTTTGAGACAGAAGGGGTTGAATGCCTCAATTTGTTCTGAGGGGATAATTCAATAAAATGTGTTTGTACGACACAACACACATCATACAGTCATGACACATTATTTAAAAAAATAGCAGAGAGGGTGTACCTTATTTCTGTCTATTGAGGTTTAAAGTTGCAGGTTAATGACAGATGCATACCTTTGCGACAGCATATGCAGACATTTCATTGGACGCCATAAACAACAAAACAGCATACCATCAGTCAAAACGACAGAACATACTCAATGTGTGTTATGCCAATGTGTTTGGTCCTTGCAGGATTTCAATGAATTAGCTCGCTGTGACAAGATGTGTCCTTCAGCAGCTCACCGTGGGTGAATCAGAGCTGGCGAGCCTGCCTAAATCCCTCATAAACACCCGTGTGTGAGAAGAAGTGAATCATGCCATTAATGTGTAGGCGATCCATTGTAGGCGGTCCAAGATGCAGGCTCAGTCTTGCTTAATCCTGCCAATGTTTTTCAGGGGAAGAATTCCAGACCCAGTCTATACAGCCATGAGAATATCAATAGAGTAGTGGGAAAGAGATTTTACGGAATGATAACTGACAATGACTCAAGTCTGAGTCATCGGTGAGATTTGGACAAGTAGCAAGGCCAGAGCCTTTTTCTCCCCCTATGCTCACGCACATATGCACGCATGAACTCACATGCATACATAGAGCCATGACTACATGGAACTCTATTCCACATCAGGTAACGGCAGTAGAATCAGATTTTAAAAAAGATAACAATATGCCCTATGGAACAACAGGGACTGTGAAGAGACACACAGACACACACACATGCACATTAAAATAATGTATTATACATTTTATATTGTAGATATGTAGTGGTGTAATAATGTCATATGTTTTATCTTTTGTTTTAAGTGTGTGTTCGTACCCTAGAAAGAGTAATTAAGATCCCTAATAAATACAAAAAATACAAATACATCATGTTAATAGACGTGACGAAGACCTCACAAAGAAGGGCCAAGGAAATAACAGCACTCAGAACATATGGCAATTAAAGATTCTAATGATCCAGATACAGTTCAATCTTGACGTGATTAGCTGTTTGCATCAAACCCCTCCTGCTGTTTACACGTCGTCGTGCCAGATGGCTTCTTCAAGTTTGGCCAAAAGTCATTTAGAACCGATTAGGCATATTTGTGATTTTGTTAATTGCATTGATGTTTTTTTGTTGCTGTTGATGCTGCACGACGTTCCAATTGTGATATTGACATCATTATCTGGCTGGGTCCCACGATGACCTTTTGCGGTTGCCACACACAATTTCACACATTTTGAGGCAATCTTTCCGGGTGTTAAATGAAGTGCAACTTGTTAAATTTGCTTAATAAAATTAAAAATATATATTATAACAACGCTCGGGATTCGCCTCAGTAAAGTTTCTGTTTCGGTAGCTTTACACTGCAATCTTCCTCCACACTGACATCTATTATTGTACCTAAACTGCAGTACAATCTTGCTGGCTCTTGTCGGGTCTCACTGAAAGCTGTGTTATCTTCTCTCCCATCACACCACCCATCCAACTCTCTTGTTACCTCTCTATGTCATGTGCTCGGCTTTGTGGTCATATTGATTGACAGCATAACCAGACAATTCCAGTGGGGGCTGAGTGCTTGTGCACCCTCCTAGTCACTGTACTGTGTATATACCTCAGTGAGGATAGCTTTGTGTATACCAGAGTAAAGAGAACATAGGCCTACGTGTTTCAGATGCTGTCACCGTTCCCTGTTTGAGTGACATTTCAGAGTGGCTTTGATTGGAATGCTTGATACTACATGAAAGGCTCAAAAGGACTGGGTGGGTTGTGATTCTATTAAGGCGAATGAGAACTGCGTTTGTTCTTAGCCCATGGAAGGGGCTACTTAGTGTGATGTTAGCCTGTGGTAAATGTAGATTGTAGACACTACTCTGTTCTTAAGCCAGTGCCCTCTCTTTCTTCTCCTCTCATGTTCCTCCTCTGTCTCTACCCCCTGGTGTTTACCCCTCCCCTCTTCTCTTTATCCCTCTTCCATTGTTCCCTGACTACACCGCTCCTTCATCCATCCATCCCTCTGTACCCTTATCTCACAGCCTCTTAGCTGAGACTTGAATTCCAGCCTACGTTAAGAGTTCAGAGTTGGTCCCTCGCATAAATTCAGAACAGTAATTAGATGTTCTTTCATGGTTACTCTTCCCTTTAAATGGAGGCTTTCGGTTATGTCTCTCTCTCCTCTATCATTTGACATTCTGGGACCCTGAATGTGGCTCTCAGTGCCGGTCTATGGCTATAAAACATATATTTTTCAATGGATGTCTGATGTAGCATGTACACTATAGCGTGAATGTCTGCATATGTACACCGTAGACTCTATTTCCTAATATGTACAGCATACTCCCTAATAAACTCAGCAAAAAAAGAAACGTCTCTTTTTCAGGATCCTGTCTTTCAAAGATAATTCATATAAACTCAAATAGCTACACAGATCTTCATTGTAAAGGGTTTAAACACTGTTTCCCATGCTTGTTCAATGAACCATAAACAATTAATGAACATACACCGAAAGAAAGATGCCCTGCTCATCTGCGTGAACGTGTCTTAGGCATGCTGCAAAGAGGCATGAGGACTGCAGATGTGGCCAGGGCAATAAATTGGCATGTCTGTACTGTGAGACACCTAAGACAGCGCTACAGGGAGACAGGACGGACAGCTGATCGTCCTCGCAGTGACAGACCATGTGTAACAACACCTGCACAGGATCGGTACATACAAACATCACACCTGCGGGACAGGTACAGGATGGCAACAATAACTGCCCAAGTTACACCAGGAACGCACAATCCCTCCATCAGTGCTCAGACTGTCTGCAATAGGCTGAGAGAGGCTGGACTGAGGGCTTGTAGGCCTGTTGTAAGGCAGGTCCTCTCCAGACATCACCGGCAACAATGTCGCCTATGGGCACAAATCCACCGTTGCTGGACCAGACAGGACTGGCAAAAAGTGCTCTTCACTGACGAGACGCGGTTTTGTCTCACCAGGGGTGATGGTCAGATTCGTCGAAGGAATGAGAGTTACACCGAGGCCTGTACTCTGGATCGGGATCGATTTGGAGGTGGAGGGTCCATCATGGTCTGGGGTGGTGTGTCACAGCATCATCGGACTGAGCTTGTTGTCATTGCAGGCAATCCCAACGCTGTGTGTTACAGGGAAGACATCTTCCTCCCTCATGTGGTACCCTTCCTGCTCATCCTGACATGACCCTTCAGCATGACAATGCCACCAGCCATACTGCTCGTTCTGTTCGTGATTTCCTGCAAGACAGGAATGTCAGTGTTTTGCCATGGCCAACGAAGAGCCCGGATCTCAATCCCATTGAGCATGTCTGGGACCTGTTGGAATTGTGATTACGAGCAGAAGGAGTTCCTGGTTTTGGGTTTTTGTCATTGATTATTTGGACGAATCAGGATTGGGTGAAGGCGGTGCTTAAACTGGGTAACTAGCCCTCCCTAGAACAATGTAAAAAAAAAAACTAAGCAATGTTTTGAAAAAAAAATGGTACGTGGAGGAAGGTCATGCTTTGGCGAATAATCTATGAAGGGGGGGGGGATGGTTGGGGGGGGTGCAGTTACCCTGGTAGACGATTATGGCATAGTGTTTCCCACAAGTGTGTAAAAATCAATTTAATCAGTTTTATTAAAAACGTATTCATTAAGTAATACTTAAAAGCTAAGTCTAGCTGTCTTGTTTTAAGTATTTAAATAAAATATTGGGCATGGGGCGGGGGGATGGTGTCACACATGTCACGGCAGGTGACATGGTGGTTTGAGCGTTGGGCCTGTAACCGAAAGGTTGCTGGATCAAATCCCTGAGCTGACAAGGTAAAATTCTGTCATTCTGCCCATGCGCAAAGCAGTTAACCCACTGTTCCCAGGCGCTGAAGACATAGGTGCAGCTGCCATAATCGACATCCATCTGACTCAGAGGTTGGGTTAAGTGCAGAAGACACATGTCAGTTGAATGCATTCAGTTGTACAACTGACTAATGTCTGCACTATGAGGAGATTTGATGTAGGTGGTCTTATTTCCTAAGCCCTTTTCACAGTCAATACAGCTATTTAACAGTAAAATAAAATGTGATGTAATATAAAATAATAAAATAGAACAGAATATTTTTTTCCAGAATGAAAAACAGTTACCCGTATAAAGTGATGCAACTTTTGCTACTTTTTTCATTCTGTAAAAAACATTCGGTTCTTTTTTTATTCTGTTAAATCATTAATTCATTTGACTATTAAATAGCTGTCTTGACTGTGAAAGGGCTCTGGAAATAAGACCACCTTGTCTGGAACAGCTATTCTCAAAGATTGATCATTTGAAAGACAATTTTTTTCAGGGTTACAAACCAAAATCTGTCTTTTCGATATACAGACGTTCAATTTAGTTTATTCTGATTGTTGTTTGGAATTCTCTTAATGGATTAACAATTCCAAATTGAACACTGCATGGGTGATGCATTATGGCCATGATATCTGTTTGGCGAGTGCTTCATGATTCTGATGAAAATATGCTCTTTGACTTTATCAAACTAATGTTTTTGCGCATTTTCAGTGTGGAACCTGTTTATGTTTAAGGGGGTTTTAATGGCACAAACACTTCACAAAGTAGCCTAAGTGGAACATTTATTCCAAAACTGCAGCTCATTGTTGGAGCACATTGCATTTGTGATAAAACTGTCGTCATTTGGCAAGGAATGTAGGTTGTGTATCCCATCAGTTAGATACGTTTTTATTGGCATTTATTTCTGTAGGCCTAACGGGAGCTTGTGTGTGCACTCAGCACACAGTTGTGTAGGGAGCAGTCAGAATGCAAATTAGTGAATTTAAGGAGGATAACTGAGTGATCCTTGGCCCGGTTTCTTTTTTGCTGTGCCCCAGAAATGCACATATACAAAATGTAACACTAGAGTCACAGCAAAATTAACGTTTTCGTCAAGACAAAATGTCACTTGCCTGTTTGGGCAGCCATAAAGCACATTCCACCAAGTAGTTTTTACAGCATTTAAATATTTTTTTTTGTATCTCTAGTTAAAGATCGAGCTTTGACGTCCTTTCAATATACGTAATATTAATGATTCGATATGAGTTTGTGCATGCATTGGGTTACAGAGCTTGTTCTGCTGATCTCAGTGGATTCTATGGGGCTACAGATGACAAAACAATATATATTTTACAAAAGTGTGCGCTGTCTCTTTAAGATGAACTGCGCATCAGTCACTACTGAGGTCATGCACAGCTCCGTTTGCTACTGATGGGAAGTTTGGCTCTTTTTGCTAACTCAGATCTTTTCGACTCGTTCAGTCAAAATAACAACTGTTTCGGCTAATTTTGTTCATTTGAGTCAGTAATGCCCAGAGCATGCATGACGAACTGAAAACTAGAAAGAGTCATGGTTCAAATGTCGTTCACCATAAGGGGCTTATTGAAGCTGTCATTTGTCTGAGACTTTTAAAAGTGTATATTTGTACATTCTTTGATTTCTAGGCATACAAATATGATTATATATATTGATACATTTTAAACAAGGTCTAGTTGTGGCCACAACCGGACTAGTTTATGAACGATATTGGCGGAATGCATTGCTTGACTGCCGAGAGGGTGATAAGCACAATAGCGTTTGCGAACTACAGCCCGCCAAAGTATTTGTGTTTGAGTTTGTTGAGCAGAGGCTGTGTATGTTTTGGTTGTGTATCAATCAATCAATCAATCAATCAATCAAATGTATTTATAAACCCCTTTTTACATCAGCCGATGTCACAAAGTGCTGTACAGAAACCCAGCCTAAAACCCCAAACAGCAAGCAATGCAGACGTAGAAGCACGGTGGATAGGAAAAACTCCCTAGACAGGCCAGAACCCAGGAAGAAACCTAGAGAGGAACCAGGCTCTGAGGAGTGGCCAGTCCTCTTCTGGCTGTGCCGGGTGGAGATTGTAACAGAACATGGCCAAGAAATTTCAAACGTTCATAGATGACCAGCAGGGTCAGATAATAATAATCACATGGTTTGTAGAAGGTACAACAGGTCAGCACCACAGGAGTAAATGTCAGTTGGCTCTTCATAGCCAATCATTCAGAGTTAGAGACATAAAGTTGTGTCCATCATAACATTCAATAATGAATTCATTGAATTCATTCTTGCACCATGTGATCAATTATCAGTTCTAAACATGTCTTTTTCTTCTCCTATGCTGCCTGCAGCATGATCTATTTTCCTGTACACATGCAGTTGAAGTCAGAAGTTTACACACACCTAGGTCGGAGTCATTAAAACTCATGGTTCAACCACTCCACACATTTCTTGTTAACAAACCATAGTTTTGGCAAGTCGGTTAGGACATGTACTTTGTGCATGACACAAGTCATTTTTACAACAGATTATTTAATTTATAATTCTCTGTATCACAATTCCAGTGGGTCAGAAGTTTACATACACTAAGTTGACTGTGCCACGTTCTGACCATAGTTCTGTTATTTTATTCTTTGTTTTAGTGTGGTCAGGGCGTGAGTTGGGGTGGGCAGTCTGTTTGTCTTTCTATGTTGGTTTTTGTGTTCAGCCTAGTATGGTTCTCAATCAGAGGCAGGTGTCTCGTTAGTTGTCTCTGATTGAGAATCATACTTAGGTAGCCTCACTGTTGGTTTGTTGGTGTTTGTCGCCACACGGTGCTGTTTTGGTTTTGGTTTTCATCACATCGTTTATCGTTTTGTATTTCAGTGTTCAGTTCGTTTTTAATAAATCGTCATGAACACTTACCACGCTGCATCTTGGTCCTCCGTTTCTTCTCGCTTCTCCTCCTCAGAAGAGGAGGAGGAATGTCGTTACACTGTGCCTTAAACAGCTTGGAAAATTCCAGAAAATGATGTCATGGCTTTAGAAGCTTCTGATAGGCTAATTTACATAATTTGAGTCAATTGGAGGTGTACCTGTGGATGTACTTCAAGGCCTACCTTCCAACTCAGTGCGTCTTTGCTTGACATCATGGGAAAATCAAAAGAAATTAGCCAATCAACCAAAATTGTTAACCTCCACAAGTCTGGTTCATCCTTGGGAGCAATTTCCAAATGCCTAAAGGCACCACGTTCATCTGTTCAAACAATATAAACACCATGGGACCACACAGCCGTCATACCGCTCAGGAAGGAGACACGTTCTGTCTCCTAGAGATTAATGTACTTTGGTGCGAAAATATCGTACTTTTTTGAGAAATGTCCTCTGGTCTGATGAAACAAAAATAGAACTGTTTGGCCATAATGACCATCCTTATGTTTGGGGGAAAAAGGGGGAGAAACATCTCAAGACATCAGTCAGGAGGTTAAAGCTTGGTCGCAAATGGGTCTTCCAAATGGACAATGGCCCCAAACATACTTCCAAAGTTGTGGCAAAATGGCTTAATGACAACAAAGTCAGGGAATTGCAGTGGCCATCCCAAAGCACTGACCTCAATCCCATATAAAATTTGTAGGCAGAACTGAAAAAGTGTGTGTGAGCAAGGAGGCCTACAAACCGGACTCAGTTACACCAGCTCTGTCAGGAGGAATGGGCCAAAATTCACACAACTTATGGTTGGAAGCTTGTGGAACGCTACCTGAAAGTTAAATAATTTAAAGGCAATGCTATCAAATACTAATTGAGTGCATGTAAACTTCTGACCCACTGGGAATGTGATGAAAGAAATAAAAGCTGAAATAACCAATTCTCTCTACTATTATTCGGACATAACATTTTTAAAATAAAGTGGAATTTTTCCTAGGATTAAATGTCAGGAATTTTGAAAAACTGTGTGTGAATGTATTTGACTAAGGTGTATGTAAACTTCCGGCTTCAACTGTATAGGACAGCCAGTTGTTGGTCGGAGCTTGTCTCTGGAGCCGCTGAGCCGGAGTAGTGTGTATCAATCCGGCTTTAGGACGCGCAGGTCAAACAACAACTGAAATGAACAAGACACAGAAAAAAAACGAATCATGACTCTCTAGTCTGTAAAATTAGTTGTTCTAAAAGATTGAAGTGTTCACTACAGTTTGCAGGTTATGACAAATCATTTAACTCACACTCTTTGCGTGACAGTCAGTTTTAAAATCTGCATATTTTGTGTTATGGTTAGCATATTATCACACATAGGCTAGTGAACTGATGTTAGCTTCAGTTGTAAAATGGATTGTATGCAGCATGAGTTGGTAGCTAGTAAAAAGATGCTGTCGCTCAGAGGTCCCCCAGGATAAGCTAGCTAGCAACAATGAGCTAGTGACGCCAGCTGTAGCTACCACAGCAATTTGACATGAAGCATGGTGCACTCGTGTTATAAAGGGGATGATTATCGGTCATTCTCTAACACACCACACACACTGACACACAATCTTGTCCGCCCTTTCACACACAAACCCACATGCACACACACACTGGTGTGTGACATAGTGCAGTAGTTCAGTCAAATGACTTCCTTTGTCATGGCCTCTTCAGATCTCTTTTTTTCTTATAAACAATTCCCCTCTAACTTCAGGCAACAGCAAGGAGATTCTAATCTTCAAGTGCTTGATTATGGTTTGGCAAACAAATAACTATTCATAGCTCCAGGCCTTGAGAAGACTGGAGTTATACAGCCTTTTCTGTATTGATAATGGATGCATTTAATTAAAGGTCCAATGCAGCCATTTTTATCTCAATTTTTTTGTTTTATTTTTTATTTCACCTTTATTTAACCAGGTAGGCTAGTTGAGAACAAGTTCTCATTTACAACTGCGACCTGGCCAAGGTAAAGCAAAGCAGTGCGACACAAACAACAACACAGAGTTACACATGGAATAAACAAGCGTAAAGTCAATAACACAATAGAGAAAAAGAAAGGCAATCAATAGGCCATAGTAGCGAAGTAATTACAATTTAGCAGATTAACACTCGAGTGATAGATGAGCAGATGATGATGTGCAAGTAGTGATACTGGTGTGCAAAAGAGCAGAAAAGTTTTAAAAAAAACAATATGGGGATGAGGTAGGTAGATTGGGTGGGCTATTTACAGATGGACTATGTACAGCTGCAGCGAATATCAAATAATTTCTGCGTAACAATGAAGTACCTTACTGTGATTGTTTTCAATTAAAATGGTCAAAAAGAAACAATTGCTTCTTAGCAAAGAGCAATTTCTCAAGCAAGAATTTAGCTAGGACTGTCTGGGCGTGGGGAGGGGAAAACTGAAAACTATCTGTTATTAGCAGAGAGGTTTTGGACTCTTTCTTTCTTTTTGGTCTATTAACTCATTTGCTGCATGGTGATATCACCAGGCAGGCCAAAATAAATGTTCACAATTTTACAGTATTATTCCAACCTCATATTGTGGAAAAATATATATAAAACACAGGAAAATCACATTGTGATTATAATCATACTGTAGTCACTGCTATGGAAATTGTTCAGGGCTTTTGTATTAATTCCTTCTCAGTCGTGTAGCTCCTTCTCGATGTTTGCGTACTGTAGGGGTAGAGAGATAAGCTTCTGTTAAACCCTTCTTAATGAATGATCCTGTGGTATTTTTCTCATTGCTGGCTCTCTTGTGTGTGCTGCTTTATTTGGCCAATTTTAGTCTTAGTAATATATTTGTCACGGACAGTATCTTCTCAGTTTATACAGTAAATGTTGTATAGACCACTTTACAAATGTTGGGATGAAACACCTCTCCAAACCTTTAGAAATGGGGTAAGAGATCCCATTCAAATGTTGTTCCTTCTATTTTAGCCTTATTAACCTCTTTCAGTTCCTTATTAATCTTGTGTAAATCCTATTTTGAGCTCCTGCTGCTAATGTAAGCACAGTAACAGAAGGAAGAGCTCCTTTGATTTCTCCTATTTATCATGCCTCTTTTTTTCCCCTTCATCAAAGCGCGGATACAAAAAGGGATTAATGTTCCTGGAAAGCTTCTGCCTTTATGTTCTATATCAAAGGGGAGGCATTAGAATAATCATGAATGATGCACAGATGTTAGCGCGTCTGAGATGGGAGCAGTGCGAATGAGGTAAAATGTGTGGCATGAGAGCAAGGTGACTGTGATACTAGGATGGGCTCTGAAGGGTAAGCATATTTTTTCACCTTTATTTAACCAGGTAGGTAAATTGAGAACAAGTTCTCATTTACAATTGCGACCTGGCCAAGATAAAGCAAAGTAGTTCGACACATACAACGACACAGAGTTACACATGGAGTAAAACAAACATACAGTCAATAATACAGTATAAACAAGTCTATATACGATGTGAGCAAATTAAGTGAGATAAGGGAGGTAAAGGCAAAAAAAGGCCATGGTGGCAAAGTAAATACAATATAGCAAGTAAAACACTGGAAATGGTAGATTTGCAATGGAAGAATGTGCAAAGTAGAAATAAAAATAATGGGGTGCAAAGGAGCAAAATAAATCATTTAAATACAGTAGGGAAAGAGGTAGTTGTTTGGGCTAAATTATAGGTGGGCTATGTACAGGTGCAGTAATATGTGAGCTGCTCTGACAGTTGGTGCTTAAAGCTAGTGAGGGAGATAAGTGTTTCCAGTTTCAGAGATTTTTGTAGTTCGTTCCAGTCATTGGCAGCAGAGAACTGGAAGGAGAGGCGGCCAAAGAAATAATTGGTTTTGGGGGTGACTAGAGAGATATACCTGCTGGAGCGTGTGCTACAGGTGGGAGATGCTATGGTGACCAGCGAGCTGAGATAAGGGGGGACTTTACCTAGCAGGGTCTTGTAGGTGACATGGAGCCAGTGGGTTTGGCGACGAGTATGAAGCGAGGGCCAGCCAACGAGAGCGTACAGGTCGCAATGGTGGGTAGTCTATGGGGCTTTGGTGACAAAACGAATTGCACTGTGATAGACTGCATCCAATTTGTTGAGTAGGGTATTGGAGGGTATTTTGTAAATGACATCGCCAAAGTCGAGGATTGGTAGGATGGTCAGTTTTACAAGGGTATGTTTGGCAGCATGAGTGAAGGATGCTTTGTTGCGAAATAGGAAGCCAATTCTAGATTTAACTTTGGATTGGAGATGTTTGATATGGGTCTGGAAGGAGAGTTTACAGTCTAACCAGACACCTAAGTATTTGTAGTTGGTGTCGTCTGCATAGAGGTGGATCAGAGACTCACCAGCAGCAAGAGCGACCTCATTGATGTATACAGAGAAGAGAGTCGGTCCAAGAATTGAACCCTGTGGCACCCCCATAGAGACTGCCAGAGGTCCGGACAGCAGACCCTCCGATTTGACACACTGAACTCTATCAGAGAAGTAGTTGGTGAACCAGGCGAGGCAATCATTTGAGAAACCAAGGCTGTCGAGTCTGCCAATGAGGATGTGGTGATTGACAGAGTCGAAAGCCTTGGCCAGATCAATGAATATGGCTGCACAGTAATGTTTCTTATCGATGGCAGTTAAGATATCGTTTAGGACCTTGAGCGTGGCTGAGGTGCACCCATGACCAGTTCTGAAACCAGATTGCATAGCAGAGAAGGTATGGTGAGACTCGAAATGGTCGGTAATCTGTTTGTTGACTTGGCTTTCGAAGACCTTAGAAAGGCATGGTAGGATAGATATAGGTCTGTAGCAGTTTGGGTCAAGAGTGTCCCCCCCTTTGAAGAGGGGTATGACCGCAGCTGCTTTCCAATCTTTGGGAATCTCAGACGACACGAAAGAGAGGTTGAACAGGCTAGTAATAGGGGTGGCAACAATTTCGGCAGATAATTTTAGAAAGAAAGGGCCCAGATTGTCTAGCCCGGCTGATTTGTAGGGGTCCAGATTTTGCAGCTCTTTCAGAACATCAGCTGAACGGATTTGGGAGAAGGAGAAATGGGGAAGGCTTGGGCGAGTTGCTGTGGGGGGTGCAGTGCTGTTGACCGGGGTAGGAGTAGCCAGGTGGAAAGCATGGCCAGCCGTAGAAAAATGCTTATTGAAATTCTCAATTATGTTGGATTTATCAGTGGTGACAGTGTTTCCTATCTTCAGTGCAGTGGGCAGCTGGGAGGAGGTGTTCTTATTCTCCATGGACTTTACAGTGTCCCAGAACGTTTTTGAGTTAGTGTTGCAGGAAGCAAATTTCTGCTTGAAAAAGCTAGCCTTAGCTTTTCTAACTGCCTGTGTATAATGGTTTCTAGCTTCCCTGAACAGCTGCATATCACGGGGGCTGTTCGATGCTAATGCTAATATGGACCTACTGAGTTTCGAAACCAGGTTTCCTGGGTGCCATGAGTCTGTGTTGGCCTGTTGAGCTAAAGCCCTATAGGCATTAGTTCAGGGAGCCAACCTAAATCTCCCGGTCTCAGGTTACTCGTGATGGTTACTTGTGATGCGAAGGTGGTTCTGAACCACCTCGGTTTATTCAAACAGCAGTACATGTATGTAAAAACTCTCCCGTAACATATACAAATGCCTGCCTGTGTACGTGAGTATACACGTGTTTGTGTGTACAGTGCACAAATGTTTATGGCGTAAGGAGGGGGAGTTGTTTAAGAGGTGGACTCAAGGGGAGATCTCACCTGCCTAGCTGTCAGTCATTCACGGCCAGCCATAGCGTAGCCTGTAGCCTGTCTGTAGCCCCGGCCTGGCCTGCCTACACTGTGCTGCTCTCTCCGCCTCGCCAGCCCCAGATACACTCAGGTGATGTGTCTGAGATACATTATAAACTCAATCAGTTTTTTTCACTATATTCCCTTTTCAGTCACCAAACAAAATGTCCCTCATAATGGTAACACATTCCGTTTTCAGTTCACTTCAACCTCCGTAGTAATCGGCCTATTCACCATAGACTGAGGCTAAAGCGAACTGTTTCATTCAGCGTCTCTGATTTCTGCCTTCATTTACAAGCCTGTCTTAATGGATGTGAACGGGAAGCTGAAATCAAAGCACTCAGTCTAGTCTGACTGAGGGAGAAGAGGAGGCCACTGCCAATATCAGCGGATTGATTCTCCTCACACATGCCAGTTTGGGTTGCAGTTTGTTTGCCTGTTTATTAAAGTGTCATTGTGCATGATGCCAAAGGACTAACGAGAATAATTTACGGCGGCTTTGGTATAGTATTTGGCGGAAAGACAGTTTAGTATCTCTCTGGATTAAAAACACACAGTCATATAATCACGGCGATTTGTTGGAGAGAGAGCAAGAGAACAAATAGTAAATAAAATAAATAGTCATCTAATTTTGAGTTCTCCATTTAAGATTGGCGAGCTTGGCTGAGTAGGCAATTTAAAAACGGTATGGAGTATAAGCAGACAGAATTAATTCCAAGCTGCATGAATGAACTTGATGTGGGTTTGTCCTGAGAAGTAACCATAGAAGGAGTGTTGCATCATGACTCTCATGCTGTTCAGAGATATGACCTGGACATGGATCTGCATTTCAGAGTCCCTATGGGCTCTGGTCAAATGTAGTGCACTAAATAGGGAATAGGTTTGCCGTTTGGGACGCAGGCTCAGAGGGATTCACAGTGGCCCAGTAGCAGTATAATCTTCGTCTTAACCCACACCACCCACGAGCTGCTGCTGTTGTTGTTGTGCTGGACAGCTAAGGGATTGATGATGAGTAACGTGATTCACTATTATTCATTGTGAAGCACAATGCTCTCTTCTTTAGCTCCTGCTGTACAGCTGCTTCAGTTTGGAAAATAGGCATGATCCTTTCGTAATACAATAGTTAGGATAGTCATATGATGTCATTATATGACTAATTGTCCCCCACGATGAAATCGTTGAGGGGACTGTGGATCTGTCTCCGTCCGTTCGTCAAACAGACAGCATTGGCCTGATTTTGACAAAATGTGTGTGAATGATGTGTCTTGCCATAGAGATCCAGCATATACAAAACTACACTGTTTGGTGAAACGGGGGGGGGGGGGGGGGGGCATTCAATAACAAAGACAAACAAACAAAATTGGGATAATTTTTTCCATTCCTCCTGAGTAGCCAGTGCAATAAATCCATGTCACATAAAAAAGCATCAGATTTTTGTTGAGGAAAAACAAGAAAGCCATTTGATTTTCCTGTGGCTGCTGCTTGGTGAGCGATGAGATGAGCTCCTCTTCTCTTTTATTCGATCCAGCAGAGCACTTACTCACCCCTCCCCTCTATCCCACCCTGCCTACCCTCTAACTCTCCACTCTGTGACTAAATTACACAGTGCCTCATACAGCTATCATCTCATTTCCAAAGTTAGATCTACAAAGCCTGATTTTTCATTATAGATAAACTTCACATATGAATATACTGTACACAAACATGGTGGTATGTTTGCCCCCTGATAGCACTGTATTGATTTAGCTGAGGGAGGGAGGGAGGGAGAAGGAAAGAGAGGGAGCAAGAAGGAAAGAGAGGGAGTAAGAGAAAGAGGGAGGTAGAGAAAAACAATAAATTATGATAGAGGTAGAGAGAAAGGGTAGATCAAGAGAGAGGGAGACAGAGGGAGTAAGCGATGAAACGATCAGCAGCCAGTCTGGGATGTAGGGTCTAGTTTTGCCACGTTTAATCCCCTCGTCATGTCTGCCAATCGCAAGCCAATACTTGATGATGCTTGATGTGAATTTAGTGGGAGTGACAGACCACTTTGAGGGGAGCTGTTCACAATTTGATTAATCCCCCTGCTAAAGTCGGTAAGGATTTATTTATTTTGAAATTACAGAGCACTCCGGGAGAGAGTTGGGAGGGTTGATAATGAATCCTGAGGCGAGGACAGCAAACGTACATATCCTGCTACCTGTGATACATTGTTTTAGTGGAGGCAAAGGTGGCCTGTTATTATCAGCCATCTCTTTGCCCCATGACAGGATGTGGACTGAATCTGAGTGTGTGTGTGTGTGTGTGTGTGTGTGTGTGTGTGTGTGCGCGCATATTTTGACGTCTGTGAAAATATTACAGTGAACATTGCCAGAGGCAATGCTTAGCAACTGCATGTGACTCCTGCTGTGATGTCTTACCACAGGGTGTCTTGCTCTCAAATTGGATGGATTTTTCTGCAAACACTGTTATGCATTCCCATATTTATCCACTGAAGAAGTTACAGCTGAAATGTATCATGCAGTTAGTAGAATATGTATTTGATGTGTTCGATGTTAGTCCTCTTATTGACTAAACCAAGATGGCGCCATGGGGTGAGTGGGGGTGAGTCTGTGGGGACTCATTTGACAACTTAAATCCCAGAAATCCCAGAAAATGCACATGGTTGAAAGTCATGCAAAATTAAATTAATTGTGACAAATGCCCATGACATGGCATCCTGAAGGAACATTCATTACATTATGTATCATCATCGTTAACATGTCTGGTTTTGTGTAAACATGAACTTGAGGTTCGGTATGGGTCCTTGGTGTAATAGTCAGTGAATCATTTCAAATGAGCCCTGCTTACATGATTCATTCTACCTAACTATTGCTAATTGAGTGAGTGTTCCTCATCTCCTCCCAGAATCCCTAAGTAACCAGCAATTGGGTCAGGAAGTCCGGGAACTGAAATACCCATAATGCAACTGTTGATTCGGTCGTACCAGGTGGGAGTTTACTCGCATTGCCCAATGGTCCCCCTGCTCACTTCAATTCCCTCCATTGAAAATGAATGGGGCTCCGTTGTTTCATTGACACCATCTATCAAGGCACAAGGCGAGACCCAAATACAGACACAGGAGGCAGATGGTTGGAGTCTTACAGTGTTTATTAATCCAAAGGGGTAGGGGTAGGCAAGAGAATGGTCGTGGACAGTCAAGAAGGTCAAAACCAGATCAGAGTCAAGGACGTACAGAGTGGCAGACAGGCTCGTGGTCAAGGCAGGCAGAATGGTCAAAGGCAGGCAGAATGGTCAAGGCAGGCAGAATGGTCAAGGCAGGCAGAATGGTCAAGGCAGGCAGAATGGTCAGGCAGGCGGGTACAAAGTCCAGAAATGGGCAAGGGTCAAACCCGGGAGGACTAGAAAAAGGAGAATGAAAAAAGCAGGAGAATGGGGAAAACGCTGGTTGACATACAAGACGAACTGGCACGGAGAGACAGGAAACACAGGAATAAATCCACTGGGGATAACAAGAAACACCTGGAGGGGGTGGAGACAATAACGAGGGCTGGTGAAACTGATCAGGGTGTGACACCATCGTGTTATGTGGAAATGCACTGCTAGTCAGCGCTACACAGTCAGATGAATCTGCAGGCTTTGCCGATATCCTAAAAATCAGAGAGCCAGAGAAGTGCCACTCCGTGCAACTCGGCTCCTGCTAGAGATGTCACTCCACAGGATTAAAGGGGGAGTCTTTTATGTAGAGGGTGTCTGGTTTCACAGGAGCTGTCATGCACCACTACAGTCCTAGAAACATGACAGAACTTTCATTGCGAACAGTGTCTGTTTTGTGAGTGGTTGAAATACATATAGGTGTTTGGTTAGGATCAAATTAAAACAGAGCCTAAACCATTTCATTCCAACCCCTCACCCTAAACCCCAAAGTGTATACTTGGAATGGTGTTGTACCATCGTCACAGCGAGTAAGCCCTTGCTGAGAGAAGGGACAGGAAGGAAGGTAAAATGGCATTAATAGGGATGCACTTAGTTGCACCTGTATATTGAATTGGTCTTTCTTCAATGGTGCTTTGGCCACAAAAAGAGATCAGTCAAGCTATTGCTGCAGTTAAAGGTTTAACTAAAGATGCAGAGGGAATAACCTGCTGGCCTACTGCAGAATATATACTTCATGAATGTATGTAAGGCTGCGTTTACACAAGCAACCCAATTCTGACTTTTGCCACTAATTAGTCTTTTGACCAATCAGATCAGATTTTTTGCCAATATTTGGGCAGCCCGAGAAAAAACAGCCTAATTCTTTGTGAACAGAGGTAGATTGAAGAGAGGGCCCTCTGCCCTGTTAATTTCTAATAGTTAGTTACCTGACAATGGAGTACGCGTTTGAAAAAAACCCAAGGATGATTTGGTCCAAGCCAATCTGTCACACGTTATGACGGAGTTGATACATCTCGTTAGTCATTGGCCAACAGTAGATAATGTCTGTTTTGGCAATGAGAGGAAGGAACACAGACATTGGCATTATGGCAGTCTACATTATCATCAGAATGGAAACTGTAGCATCCTATATTGACAGTAAGTTTGACTTGCCGTCATATTGAAGGTGAATTTTGGATCAAGCCTGCGCTTGGAAAGAATGGAAAGAATTACAGTTTTCCCTTGGCTGGGCTGTGTCGAATAATACGGCCATGGCACTTAACTGTTGTCAACACAGAGGGAGGACAAGTGCAGTGAGAGGACTTTGAATGGCTTGCAGGGGAGG
This sequence comes from Oncorhynchus mykiss, assembly GCF_057628025.1. Taxonomy (NCBI): domain Eukaryota; kingdom Metazoa; phylum Chordata; class Actinopteri; order Salmoniformes; family Salmonidae; genus Oncorhynchus; species Oncorhynchus mykiss. The sequence continues at coordinate 2,755,267 of NC_143045.1, forward strand.
GATACATTCGGTGACTCCAGAACTACTTCATATAGATACAGTGCCTAGAAAGAAAAAGGCAGTGGTTTGTTAGGGGAAGGTGAGGGAGGATGGACAAGCCAGTCAGCCTGGCATGAGGGAGAGCAGCATATGTTGGCCGTTCTCTCCTTTCTCTTTTTCTCCCTATCTCTTTGTCTGATGGCTAGCGGCAAGCATCTGTGGTGGCTGTCTGAGCGACAGGCGGGGTCACACACCTGACAGGCCAGCTCCTTCACCGCGACTCCTGGGGGATTCAATTTATCAGACCTCTAGACTGCAGCCAGGCCTAGACCCTACATCCCAGACTGACCTTGGTGAGGAATGGGGGGGGGGGGGCTAAAGGAAAGAGGGGGAAGAGATATGATTTTGGAATTTTCACCTGTGAAGAGACTGGACTATTGCTGTTTCACGTTAGAAAGTGATTTATAGGAACAAGTTCTTTTTTTTGAGAGGACGGGTGGGGTTGTCCGCTAGTGGGTCATCATTATTTATCTCTTTGCTGTGGCGGTTTCAGTACCTTCGTTCCTCCTCCCACTGTACCTCCTCCCACAGGGAGTAAGTGTCGGTGTGTCTTCTCCCACCCCCGTCCCCTGTTGATGGTCTCTCCCCTCTTTCCATCAGCAGCAGCTCGGTGAAGACATCTACGCGGGGAGCTGGCCATCAGGGCCACTCATTTGGGAGACTAATCACTCCCATCGCCAAAAGGGAGAGGACACTTAATTTAATTACACAACAATTATTAATGATGTTGTCTAAAGAGCTGAAAGGAGTGTATTTTCTACCCTGATTACTCAGGCCATGAAGGAAGAAGAAGGATACTAGCTCCTTGTTTCAGATTATTAGGGAAGGCCATGAACAAAGATGGCCTCGTCTATCAGCTGGGGATAAAGAGAATTGTGTTTTCCTTTTTTTCTAGCCGTTAACTTTGCTTCTTCTCATCTCAATGAGCCGAGCTGACATTTGCTCCTAAATCCCAGTCAATAGTAGGCTTATCTTTATCTTTATTAGCTCGGCTTATAGGAAACTCTTTGTTTGTTTGTGTAGTATAGCCTATCTCTAGGAAACAGTACTGGCCTTTACAAGCATAGGGATTGGAATGCAAGGTTTGACATGCACATGCTGTAATAATGGAACAGCTAACACCAGCCTGTAAACTTAAATTCTGCAAGAATCAAAATTAGTTCTGCTAGTCATAACCGGTATAAAACTCCACCACCCCCCCTTCCCTCGCCCATAGTACAGATTTCAAATGGATCTGGCAGACAGAACAAAACTTAATCTGTCTGACGAGGATCCACATAGACAGAAATGTCACTGTGTTTTTTTAAACCTAATATTTCTTAACCTAATGTTAAATAAAATGAAAAGAGAATCGATGAGGAGCTGTGGCTAGTCCCTGAGTGGTGGTAATGCACAGGGACACTAGACCACCTCCTACTGCTATAGCGGTTAAAAGCTAAACTGCATCTGATTCTTCACAGGTCGTTGGCGACTCCTGCATGGAGTGATTTCACGGATGGAGACATTTCGTCAGATAGAGGGGTAAATTATTTGTCCTCCTTTGTCACCCGTTGAAAGTGCTATCCAGCACGGTAATTATTTCCCAATGGCTAATGACTACTTTGTGAGATAAAAAAAAAACTGCTGGAGTTCACTCAGGTTAATGTACGATACAGACAGCGTTGCCTTGGTAAACGGGATTGTTTATGATTGCTTCTACCATCTCCATGGTAACCACATGTCAATATTTCATTAGTTGAGATTTCATTTAAGTTTTAAGTCACAACAGTTTATTAACCCTTCACCTGCACACAGTCCCAAAGGAGATGTAGCTTAAGTCCAATGCAATCACTCAAACTGAAGAGAACAAGGGGAAATGGGTAATAGAGTTGATGTACAGATACCATGCTGTGTGCATCAGCCAGACTGCTTCCGACAGAGAGGCTTTGGAGTAGTTGATATGCTGTGCAGAGGAGCAAGGCCGAGGAAGGCTAGTACTGGAGCATCAAAGCTGACGAGCAGGTTGTGTTTAGAAAGACTCATGGTCAAGTGGTAGATTAACAACAATGTTTTGAATGAAAGTTTAAACTGCAGTTAGAGAGAGCAGAGATCAAAACTGGCTATCCGGTTGTGTTCAGAAAGACACATTGTTCAATGAAACACCAGGTAGAGAGGGAAGACCAGGTTTGTATTTATTTCTGAGTTGAAATCTGGCTAGTTGAAATCTCGCTGTGTGAATAAAGCAAAAGATAAACAAGATTAAAAAAAGAAGAAGACCCTAAACCCTTAAGCGTGTGTACATTTGATTTATGATCCTATTTTGTAGAAAAGCTCAGCACGGATAAGCACACGGAAAGAGAGTGTAATCAAACTATTGTACGTTTGGGAATCAATCTTTCATGGAACGTGCATGAACTCAATGAAACAAACAGTAGTCCATACATCTAATTATCAGGCGTCAAAAGGGTACCCTTGGTATGGAAATTGTGGGCCAGTCATCTTCGGTAATGAGATGCACAATTACAAAGACTTTTGCCTTTGTCTTCGGCGACATAATTGGCACGCTGCCAGTACCTACCAAATGATTTGTGAGCGGTAGGCATTGCTCACTAGTGGGTTCACAGTGTTAATCACCGTAATAAGAGGAATATAGATGTGTGTGTCTCTTATTGATATGCTGCCTTCCAAAGGGAGTGATCAGCCAAACGAGGATGATTTAATCAGATCAATAGTCTTGTACTCAAGGGTGTATGCTGGGTGACGTACATTCATCCTGTATACATTAGACACGTATCTATAGATGAAGATGCTTGGGACAGGGCCTTCAGAAAGTATTCACACGCCTTTACTTTTTCCCACGTTTTGTTGTGTTACAGCCTGAATTTCACATGGATTAAATGGAGATGCTGTGTCACTGGCCTACACACTATAACCCACATAATGTCAAAGTGAAAGTATGTTTTTCAAAGTGTTTACAAATTCACAAAAAAAAAATGTCAAACTGAAATGTTTTGAGTCATTAAGTATTCAAACCCTTTGCTATGGCTAGCCTAAATAAGTTTGCGTAAGTCACATAACAAGTTGCGTGTACTCACTCTGTGCGCAATAATAGTGTTTAACATGATTTTTGAATGACTACCTCACCTCTGTACCCCAAACATGCAATTATCTGTAAAGTCCCTCAGTTGAGCAGCGAATTTCAAACACAGATTCCAACCAGAGACCAGGGAGGTTTTCCAATGCCTCGCAAAGAACGATACCTATTGCTAGATGGGCACAAAGAAAAAAAACCAACATTGAATATCCCTTTGAGCGTGGTGAAGTTATTAATTACACTTTGGATGGTGTACGATAGGAGAAAACTGAGGATGGATCAACAACATTGTAACCTAAATGACAGAGTGAAAAGAAGGAAGCCTGTACAGAATAAAAATGCTCCAGAACATGCATCCTGTTTGCAACAAGGCACCAAAGTATAATTGCAAAAAATGTGGCAAAAAAATGAACTTGATGTCCTGAAAACATTATGTTTGGGGCAAATCCAACGCACATCACTGAGTACCACTCTTCATATTTTCAAGCATGGTGGTGTCTGCATCATGTTATGGGTATTTTTACATTTACAATTGATGCATTTAGCAGATGCTCTTAACCAGAGCCACTTACAGGGGTGAGTGCATACATTTTCATACTGGTTCCCTGTGGGAATCAAACCCACAACCCTGGCTTTGCAATAGGTGTTTTGGGAGGGATACAAAGAAACGGAATAGATCTAATCACAGGCAAAATCCTAGAGGGAAACCGGGTTTAGTCTGCTTTCCAACAGACAAATTCGCATTTCAGCAGGACAATAACCTAAAGCACAAGGCCAAAAAAACACTGGAGTTGCTTACCAAGACAACATTGAATGTTCCTGAGTGGCCTAGTTACAGTTTTGACTTAAATCGGTTTAAAAGTCTATGGCAAGACTTGAAATGGCTGTCTAGCAATGATCAACAAGCAACTTGACAGAGCTTGAAGAATTTAACCTCTACATGATCGGTGGGTCCCCCGCGGGACAGTTGAGCTAACGTAGGCTAATGTGATTAGCATGAGGTTGTAAGTAACAAGAACATTTCCCAGGACATAGACATATCTGATATTGGCAGGAAGCTTAACTTCTTGTTAATCTAACTGCACTGTCCAATTTACAGTAGCTATTACAGTGAAATAATACCATGCTATTGTTTGAGGAGAGTGCACAGTTATGAACTTGAAAATTTGGGCAGTCTTGATACAACAATTTGAACAGAAATGCAATGGTTCATTGGATCAGTCTACAACTTTGCACATACACTGCTTCCATCTAGTGGCCAAGATCTAAATTGCGCCTGGGCTAGAATAATACATTATGGCCTTTCTCTTGCATTTCAAAGATGATGGTACAAAAACAATACAAAAAAAACGCATATTTAATTATTTGTATTATCTTTTACCAGATCTAATGTGTTATATTATCCTACATGAATTGAACATTTCCACAAACAAGTGTTTCCTTTCAAATGGTATCAAGATTATGCATATCCTTGCTTCAGGTCCTGAGCTACAGGCAGTTATATTTGGGTATGTCATTTTAGGCGAAAATTGGAAAAAAGGGGCGGATTAAAGATTTACGCCAATTCAAGTAAACAGATTAAGAGGGGATTGAGAACAGTTGTCCATTTGACATGGTGGTGTCAGGAAATTAGATGAAATTGTGTGAAAGGGAGATGTGCTTTGCGTGAATGCTGGCGTATTAGCCTCGTCCGCTAGCTAGTGTTAATGCCCTAATTGTCACTACCATGTAATTACAATGTCAGTGAGACCTAGACAGCGGTGAAGTTCACATGGATCGATTAAGTGTAATTTAGCCCCATCGTTAACAGCATCTCAAACAAGACGCATCACTCCTCTCCTGCCCTCCTGCCCTCCTCCTTTTTCTGTTGGGATGCAAGACAGGGGGATAGAAGCAGGCCTCTCCTCCTTTTCCTCTCCTATACTTTCCTCCCCTCGCCTATTTTATCTTCATCGTTTCTCCTTGCCTATACTCTTCTCCCCCCCTCTCCAACCTCTTTTATCCTCCTCTCCTTCCCTCTCCTCTATTTATAATCTTGAGAATGGGGCAGCACAGAGCAGTACCTACAGTACTACAGAAGGCCAGTGTTGTCCTGTCTGGCTGACACAGATGGTGGCTAGGCCTTCAGTATCTGTACGAGGGTCATTCTAGTGTTTGGAGAGCGATCAGACAGACCAGGCCATGTTTATTTACCCTAGGCCTTCAGAAGAATAGAGCATCCTCTTGCTAGAGCAGCCTATGACTCATAGGCCCCGGTTTAGATCCAGGCTGAGTGTTAACCACAGGAGCAATCGCACACACAAACACATTTATGAGCCAAGGGAACTGCTCACAACTGCCCACACTCCATTTCATCGTGCTCCATATTTTATTTTGCCAAAATCAATACGTGACTATGCCCCGTGGAGATGTAGAGGGTCAGTTGCTTAATACAGTACATCACCCTGTGTTGAATCTCCTGGGTCTTAGCTGTTTAATCTGGGAACCTGATACACTTGTGGCACTAAACAGAAGGTTCACATATTATTCTAATGACTGATGGCTTGTCTCTTGGGCAATTCCACGGTCACGGAATTGTGGCAAACAAAAATGTATACATTTAACAAACCATAAAAACCTCTACGGACAAGAATAGCTTTGACAATTTACACTGAACATTTGACAAAAACACACAATTACTTGAAGAACTGTGCATATGCAAAGTTTAGTAATAGAATTTTAGTAAAATCTCCCTCAGTTTATGTGTCCGTTTTCCAAAAGCTACTCCAAATGAAGATTCAATGATGTCTGCAGAAATAATGGGGTGCCAACAATGACATGACATATTGACTTCGAAAAAATCTATTTTGGTTATTGAACAGAAATGCATAATTATCGATGTCATTCTCTTTTATGTTGCTGTATCCTAAATAAGTAAACCAAGGATTTGTCACCCATTTAAATGCTTCGGCGGGCCGCCTACAGTGTAAAATATTTTATTTTATACCATTTTGGGATGGTAAAACACTTTCAGTATAAACTTAAATGACTTAAACCAGACATAAAGTATGCAAAAAATATAATGGACATGAACTCAGCAAAAAAAATAAACATCCTCTCACTGCCAACTGCGTTCATTTTAAGCAAACTTAACATGTGTAAATATTTGTATGAACGTAACAAGATTCAACAACTGAGACATAAACTGAACAAGTTCCACAGAGATGTGACTAACAGAAATGGTATAATGTGTCTCTGAACAAAGAGGGGGCCAAAATCAAAAGTAACAGTCAGTATCTAGTGTGGCCACCAGCTGCATTAAGTACTGCAGTGCATCTCCTCCTCATGGACTGCACCAGATTTGCCAGTTCTTGCTGTGAGATTGTTACCCCACTCTTCCACCAAGGCACCTGCAAGTTCCCGGATATTTCTGGGGGGAATGCCCCTAGCCCTCACTAGGGGCATTCCTTATACCTTATTTACATAAGTATTCAGACCTTTTGCTATGAGACTCTAAATTGAGGTCAGGTGCATCCTGTTTCCATTGATTATCCATTGATTATCCAGGAGTATCTTGTTTCCATTGATTATCCAGGATTATCCAGGATCAGGATTATCCAGGATCAAAGCAAAGATAAACCGAGCAAAATACAGAGAGATCTGTGCGGGGGTTCACCTTCAACAACGACCCTAAACACACAGACAAGACAACGCAGGAGTGGCTTCGAGACAAGTCTCTGAATGTCCTTGACTGGCCCAGCCAGAGCCTGGACTTGAACCCAATCGAATATCTCTGGAGAGACCTGAAAATAGCTGTACATTATTGCTCCCCATCCAACCTGACAGAGCTTGAGAGGATCTTCAGAGAAGAATGGGAGAAACTCCCCAAATACAGGTGTGCCAATCTTGTAGTGTCATACCCAAAGAAGACTCGGGCTGTTATCGCTGCCTAAGGTGCTTCAACAAAGTACTGAGGAAAGGGTCTGAATACTTATGTAATTGTTATATTTCAGTTTTTTTATTTTTAATAAAAAAGCTAACATTTCAAAAAAACTGTTTTTGCTCAGTCATTATGGGGTATTGTGTGTAGTTTGATGAGGGAAGAATTATGATTTAATCCATATTATATAATAAGTCTTTAACGTAGCAAAATGTGGAAAAATTCAAGGGGTTTGAAAACTGTTTTTTTTATACTGTAATGCCTTCATTTAAAAAAAAAAATGACTCTTCGCTTTCATTTGAGACCCAATTTGATATGCTCACATGTTGGTGCTCATGGGTCCTTTTACCTATTTTTGTTAACTGTGGTCAAGGAATCGAAGTGATTTGGACAGGTTGTGTTGTGTTTTAGAAGCTTTTATGTGCTCTTATTGTGTGCGGTGTGGACACAAAGTAATATACTTCTCCTTTGTGATTTTTGTCTGAGTGTGTCTAGATGCGCATCAAATCGAATTATTTATCACATGCGTGTTAACTGCTTACTTATGAGCCCTTTCCCAACAATGCAGAGTTAAAAAGTAAGACAAATGTGCTAAAAATATAAAATAGTAACACAATAAAATAACAATAACAAGGCTGTATACAAGGAGTACCAGTACTGAGTCAACGTGCAGGGGTACGTGGTAGTTGAGGTAATTGAGGGGATATGTGCATGTAGGTAGGGGTAAAGTGACTTGGCAATCAGGATAGATAATAAACAGAATAGCAGCAGCGTGTGTGAAAGTGTGTCTATGTGTGAGTGTGAGTGTGAGTCGACGATATGCATGTGTGTGTGTGTGTTTTGTGTGTGTTTGACTGTTTGAGTGTCCGTGTAATATGTGTGAGTGTGTGGGTAGAGTCCAGTGAGTGTGTATAGAGACAGTGCAAGAGAGTCAGTGCAAAACAAAAAGTTTGTCAATGCAAATAGTCCGGTTAGCCATTTGCTTAACTGTTCAGCAGTGTTATAAGCTTTTTGGTCCCAGACTTGGCGCTCCGGTACCACTTGCCATGCGGTAGCAGAGAGAACAGTCTATGACTTGGGTGGCTGGATTCTTTGAACTTATTTAGGGACTTTCTCTGAACTGTTTGTGTGGGCGTGTTTGTGCCTATATATGCATGTGTTCATTTTGGATACATGTTTACTGGGGGATGCATTTCTTTCTTGTTTTGGACTCATTTCCATATTGTATTGCTGCACTGTAGGAGTTATAAATACAAGCATTTAGCTGCACCATATGTAACATCTGCTAATCTGTGTATGCGACCAATGAGCTTTGATTTGATTTGTGTGTTTGCGTGCATTGTGTTTGCGTGCATGCATATGTGCATGCATGCATTCAGGCGTGTGTCCCTCTCCCGGTATGTTGGGATACTCTACACACCCCCAGCTGGCAGGGTGATTGGCAGGGTGATAGGAACAAGTAATTTCATGTCCTAGTGTCTCTCATACATCACTCATCCTCGCCAGCCGAACTGACAGTCAAATGAATGTGCAGAGGCACAAGCAGGCTGCCATGGATGGTATGAGGTGATGCTTTGAGTCTATTACACAAACAAGGTGCACCGTGAAATCTGAAGTGCACAGGCTTGATATCTGTCTGAGCTTCGTCTCTCGGTAACGCTGATCTGTTGAATGCATCACTGTGACACTTTGAGTTTGAATGATTTAGATGAAGACTGGCTGGCTGACTAACGCGGCTATGCAAATCTGTTTTAGTGGTGTAGCCTCATTGAGCGCCTCACACCAATTCACACTGCACTCGAACTGCCATTAACGGTGTACCTAGGAAGCATGGTCAGCCAAATTATGCTTGACTGCGCCACCCACAGCACCCACAGCACTCACCACTAAACATCCATCTCTCAACTAGGACCCATCCACGGATAGATAACCCTCATGAACGCCCCACCAAGTACTGCTTAACTCATTATAAAGTATTTGCCTTTGGTCAAATTATTTTTCCATTCCCCCCCCCCCCCCCCCCATAACTTCATTGCATACTGCTTGTTGACTCGAGAGAGTTGTGATTTGCCAGTTTGCTCACCTCTCTATTGATAAGCTGAGGGGAATACATCAACTGGAATGGGCTTAGTATCAAACTGCTGATAATGAAAGCCCTTGACGGCAAATAAGGAGGATAATGAATGGAAGTAAACAGCCTAACAAACATAATGTATCCCTGGCCTACTGAGATTCTGGTTAGTCATGTAATCAGCCAATTTCCGTACAAATTGAATCCTGCGTTTGGCCTGAGATGGACAGCCAGATATAGGCCATTAAGATGCAGGCGGTGGTCCGCATGGGAGTTGAAAAAGAGGCAAACGAACGTGCGGTACATCACTCTGTGATCCCTTCTTTCCCATTAAAAGGAGAGGAGGTAGGTCACCTATTTACCCTGTACCTGACATATTCCATACTCTGACATTCTGTTCCCCACGGTTTGTAAAACGTAGTTATCCTCCACAGAGGTAAAACATATTTGAATACATTTTAAAAGCCCACACCAGTAGAAATCCCCTTTTTCAAGCAGAAAGACGATGGCTAGAGTTTACCGATGATGTTGCACTACAATTTAAGCCAATAAGTCATCGTTTTAGTCAAAGTATGATATATTTGGGCTTGAAGTGACTAATCCGAACTGCCACTTTGTGCAAATCCGGATGAATGCTGTGTCTATGATATAACATATTTTCAGCCTATGTTTCGTTTCAGGGCTGGGTTTTATTTGAATGTTACCACCCACCTGCATAACATTGTTTATAGATCAGAAGGTTATTCTTCTTCACAGCTAAGATGAGCCAAACAGCCTTGTGTCAACTTGGCTGCCTGAGCCATGGAGCAAATTCAAATATGGGGTGTGAAATTTATGCTTTTACACCTCCACTTTTTTTACCCCAAAATTCTCATAATCCATTGGATAATTTGCCAGTTTTCATTTATTTTTAAGCTAGTCTGTATAATATATGTGTGAATGGTATAATTGCGTTATATGTTAGCATTTTGCAAACTCTCTTCCCCCGTTGCCCCAAGATGAATAGTTTTGACCGCTGAAGTTCTGCTTCACTGCTTTGATTGGTGTAACATTAGCTAGAAACCAGAAGTGTCTATCCAGAAGGTAAAAAGGCATTCGCAAAAATAAAATTCAAGGAACTTTGTAGTTACATGTCATTTGTGGCATGCATGATTATGAGCAAAGTCATTGTGGCCTATCATTTCATTTCCCCTGTGAGAACCATGAGCACGGGCTGACTTGGCTTTGCTATACCGCAGCCTTAGCCTGCCAGCAGCTTACCATCCAAGGTTGCACCGTGCCCATTACAATGTAGAAAAAAATGCTTATCAGTTATCTTTCAACTGTTATCCATATTACCGTAGCTTCATCTTATTCTTTCTAACTATTTCCATGGCGGTTCGCTGCCGCAATTTATGGAAGATGCCAAAACTTTGGAGATAACAATACATGGCGAAGTCAAAGATAGGCCAGTGGTTTCCATCTGTGGCAAAGTTTTTTTCTCTCTCCCTAAATCAATGCTTGACAAATCCAGCAACAGAACTAGCCATAGTCTTTTGAATACACAACAACAGATAACATTAGCTAGCTAGATAAGGTTAGCAAGATAGGTAGCTAGCTTGATAAAGGTAGCATGCTAATTAGCCACACTGACAGCTGTCAGTGCCCTATTTGTTGAGGTTTATCAACTCCATGTGGAAATTTCCACACCCAATACATAAATATGTGTAAGTAGCAGTGGCCGTCGGTGCCATTTAAGATGAGGGTGGACACATTTTTTCATGAGCATGGTTTTGTTTCTATTACACCATATTAATGACTTCATATTCCCTTCACCCAGCTCAATGTAACATCGATCGGTTTAGGCTTCTACATGATACTCAAATTTTCCATATACTCATCATGAGGTTGCTACAACCTAGCCTATGAATGAAAGTTCACAACATAGGTGCACAGGTTGAGATACATTTTTTTTATAATCAAGGTGACAGACAGTGACACATTCTTGCTGATCTAGGGTGTAATCATTAGTCCATCATTTGCAAACAAGAGTTTCTATTGGACAAATTCAGGAATGTTTATCCCTATTTTGTTCAGTTTGCTTCCATTTAAGACATGTTTTTCCAACAGAATCAACGGAATGAACACAACCCTAATCACCCGCAGCCACAGAGCATGATCACTTTGCTCATTGTATAATTCCTTCCCCCATCTAAGTGCTCTCCTCCTCTCACCTTTTCCCTTCCCGTGTGGACTTCATTGCACAACACAACAGCTTTCTGTGACCTTCATACCATAACCGCTAACCGCTACACACAGACTACATTGTTGTCACCATATTAGCTAATGTCAAAATAGCTACTAGAACTAACTTGTTAGTAAACCAGCTACAATCATGCAGTACAGCAAGCAGTTTAGCAGTTACACAGGCATGACCCAGAGGCCATAAATTAATAAAACCTTACCTTGGAAGAGTTCTAGTGTTGGATAGCCATAGCCAGCTAGCTAACATAGCAACTATCTCTGTTTGCGCAGGGTGTTTGAGTAGGCTAAACCAATCAAATTCAATCAAATTTATTTTATATAGCCCTTCGTACATCAGCTGATATCTCAAAGTGCTGTACAGAAACCCAGCCTAAAACCCCAAACAGCAAGCAATGCAGGTGAAGAAGCACGGTGGCTAGGAAAAACTCCCTAGAAAGGCCAAAACCTAGGAAGAAACCTAGAGAGGAACCAGGCTATGTGGGGTGGCCAGTCCTCTTCTGGCTGTGCCGGGTGGAGATTATAACAAAACATGGTCAAGATGTTCAAATGTTCATAAATGACCAGCATGGTCGAATAATAATAAGGCAGAATAGTTGAAACTGGAGCAGCAGCACAGTCAGGTGGACTGGGGACAGCAAGGAGTCATCATGTCAGGTATTCCTGGGGCATGGTCCTAGGGCTCAGGTCCTCCGAGAGAGAGAAAGAAAGAGAGAATTAGAGAGAGCATATGTGGGATAAACCAGCTAGCTGCATTCGCTAGCAAAGTAAGTGAAAGTGAGAGAAAAAAATATAGCTCTTTCTCACTCGCGTTCTCTCTATTGATTCTCCTTCATTTACATTTTTTTTATTTGTTCAAAACTTGTTTTTCAAAATAAATTAATTCAACTATTGTCTCTCTGAGTCAACTACTCACCACATTTTATGCATTGCGATACTAGATAGCTATAGCTTATGCTTTCAGTACTACTGGAGATTCATTCTCTGATCCTTTGATCGAGTGGACAACATGTCAGTTCATGCTGCAAGAGCTCTGATAGGTTCGAGAAGTTGTCATGATTACTGTGTAAGTCTTTGAAAAGAGGTGAGAACCATGATCCTCCTAGGTTATGTATTGAAGTCAATGTACCCCGACTACACCATGGTGCTTCCCCATAGAGTGCTTTTGAGGCTACTCTAGACCATTGCAAAACAGTGTGTTTTAATAAATTATTTTGGTGAGGTGAATATTTTTTGTATAGTTTCATCTAAAAAGGTTAACTTTTTTAATGTTTCACTTAAAAAAAAAAAATCACTTGGGATGCTCCCGTTTCTCCTCCGAAGAGCCTCCAGCCTTCGTCATTCTTCGGAGGAGGAACCTAAATGTGCATTTCCTCTCTAGGAAATTATGTCTAAATAGTGACAGCAACTTCCGCTGAGGGGGGGGGGGGGTCCTTTAAGAGTGAAGGAGGGCAAATGATCTAAATGTGAATGGCAATAGCGCATTGTGAGATATTACATGTGGCAGTGCAATTTCCATTTCAGAATCAAGAGCGCCCATCCAGTCCGGCATTTAATTTTCACTCATGATTGAAAAACATTTCTCTGTGTGCAGCAGGCAGGGCCATTGCTGTCAGATTAGCTTAGTGAAATTGGCACCTCGTCCCAGCAATATGGTAAATATAGAACAGTTCATATGATCACACTATAGCTCGACAGATGCAGAAAGACAAAGGCTTTTGTCATTTAAGCTGAGACAACGTCTGACATGTCCCCCCCCCCCCCCCCCCCCGTCTTTGGCATGATGCTAGCGTCTAGATTTCCAATATGCTCAGCTATTGTAAAAAAGGCTGGTAAGAGAGAGCAACATGAGAATGACAAACAGGGGAAAACTGTCAAGTAAATAGGCTAAGAAGCCCATCTGGTCAGGCATGGCTTGAGGCTTCTTCTGACTTATCCCCAGGCACCTTCAATTCACTTCAGACACGGGGAAAATAGAAAATGGTTGAAAAAATGTAGCTAGCCACACAAGAAAACGACACAACAGCATCTCATTATCCACTAAATACCAGCAGATTAATTACAATGACAGTGACAGATGGCTCGTTACTGGATCATTGATGCAGGAGCTCGGGTGAGAGAAACACACAGGTATACAAGTGTTTCTGCAGTAACCATATAGATGTACAGTAGTAGTGCAGTTAGTATGAGGCAGTTCGTATCCAATTTGGTGAGTGGCATCATGCTGTTAGTCATATAGCAGCTCTGTCATTGTATGGAGTTGTTGCTTATTGTCTGTTATTGGTAGTTTTGCTCTTCATTGGTTGTTTCTGTCGTATTTTCATTGTATTAGTTTTCATTAAACACTTTTTTTCCCCAGTAAATCTTTTCTTCAGTTTTACTCTTGTTGTGAAAATTATTTGGCAGCTTCTTTTATTTCACCATAAACATTTGTGTAACATTTCACCACTTTTCACTGCAAAGGTGGTAGAATTTAAAAACATGTTCAGGACTGAGGCAGGTATGCAAGTGTTTTTATCACCTCAGACCTACAAAGGTCAGTTCAGACCGCACAGTGGCGTATTAGTAGTTTTCCATTTCAATTCACAGAGCTACCATGTCATTGCGGCCTACCCCACAACACAAGGGACTATTTATAGTATTTATTAGTCAGTAAAAAAATGTTGCTCTACAAAGTCGCATATTTTAGCAATCTTTTTAACCACCTGTTGTAGTTAACTTGCCAATCATCTGGTATGATCAACAAAAGGAGTGAGATAGGTGTGTGTGTGTGTTTACGTTTACCTGTTATAGCATTGGGCCAGAACCTGAAACGTTGTTGGTTCAAATACCTGAGCCAACAAGGTGAAAAAACTGTTGATGTGTCCTTGAACAAGGTACTTAACCATTATTTTCTCCTGGGGTACCGTACTACTATGGCTGACCATGTAAAACATTTCATTGCACCTATTTGACAATAAATCATCATTTCCTATCCTACAGCATACCCAGAAAGCAGTGTTAGTGGATGTGCTTTGAAGCAGGTCTGTTCTGACCTATCTAATGGGAACAGGCTTAACCGTACACAGATGTTACCCAGTCTTTCAGCAGAAATCACTGTGCCAACACAGTTCTAACCTTATCCCTGCCAAGATAACTGTTCACACAAAATATTTCACATGCTATTGAAATTCTCAAGTCAACTGAATGGGTGGGAGGACCGAGGGTAGATTTTTAATTGACTGAGGCTAGCACTGCTTCTTTATATTTCCTAAACAGGTGTTGCTAATTTTTGTGTTGAATGTGTGTTGTTATGATATGGTGGGAAGATTAGTGTCAGGACATAGACAAACGCCACTCTCTAGGATGCACTTCCACATTCAATCCCCCAGGTGGCAGCAACCAGGTCTAGTTGCTGAGCCAAGTCTGTGGTGATCGTCAGTCGTTGTCTGAGCTTGCAAGCCGTGAGGATAGGGCTTTTGTTTTAATGATCATGAGGCCTTTCGCTTGATTTTGAATCGAGGTTTGGGCATGCCTTCGGTATTTTCTTCCTTTTTGTACATATTTATATTTCGCCACCATCTGAGCAGATAATAGTCTGCTTAGACTGGCCGACCAAGGGGTCAAGAGAGACAGAGCTGGCCCTGGACCAAGGTAAGGTTGCAGTTTCTCTGGGCACTTTCAACACAATCCTCAAACACTGATTTCTCACATAAATGCACACGTTCTTTCATGTTACAGACCACGTAACCAGGCCTAGACAAAGCGAGTGCAACAATTATTTGAAATTATTAATTTGAAGGAATTCTTAACGTCTTTCTCATTCAGTATGCTCCATTTCCCTCACCAACTTTAAACATCTGCTATCTGAGCAGCTAAACGATCGCTGCAGCTGCACATAGTCCATCTGTAAATAGCCCACCCAATTTACCTACCTCATCCCCATACTGTTTTTATTTATTTACTTTTCTGCTATTTTGTACACCAGTATCTCTACCTGCACATGATCATCTGATCATTTATCACTCCAGTGTTAATCTGCTAAATTGTAATTATTCGCTCCGATGGTCTATTTATTGCCTACCTCCTCATGCCTTTTGCACACACTGTATATAGACTCTTTTTTTCTTCTTTTTTTCTACTGTGTTATTGACTTGTTAATTGTTTACTCCATGTGTAACTCTGTGTTGCTGTCTGTTCACACTGCTATGCTTTATCTTGGCCAGGTCGCAGTTGTAAATGAGAACTTGTTCTCAACTAGCCTACCTGGTTAAATAAAGGTGAAATAAAAATAAATAAATAAATGTAAATGTTCCCCAATCTACTCCTGTTAATGCCAATCAAATGGCAAATGACATGAATGCCAAGTAAAATCTGTATACATCTGTCAGGCTGGTGACAAAATTGTATGCCGTGTTTGTTACATTAAATTACAGTACTTCCATAATTACACTACAGAGTTCAGGCGGTTAATTATTATTAATATGTTCTGAAGCATTTTAAGTGCTGTGGTATTTTTGCACAGTAAGTAATGCTATTATAGAGAAACTAACTCACAAGTACATAATTTCTCAAAATAGAAGCGCTAAGGTTAGGTGATTTACCCCTGAGAGGCAACTTATTGGGTAGCCGGTAGAGCCGACCCGCTTGCTTACGGCTGCACTAGGGTCGGACAGACTTCCTGTGTAGATTAAGACACTGCAGAGCTGGCCAAGATATGTCTCAGAAAACGCACCTCAATCAGAAGTGTCGCTGCACAGCTTTTTTCAGGTCTCTCAGAGATTGTTAGATCGGTTTCATGTCCGGACTCTGGCTGGGCCACTCAAGGACATTCAGAGACCTGTCCCAAAGCCACTCCTCCATTGTCTTGGCTGTGTGCTTAGGGTTGTTGTCCTATTGGAAGGTGAACCTTCACCCCCAGTCCGAGGTCCTGAGCGCTCTGGAGCAGGTTTTCATCAAGGATCTCTCTGACCTTTGCTCCGTTCATCTTTCCGTTGATCTTGACAAGTCTTCCAGTCCCTGCCACTGAAAAACATCCCCACAGCATGATGCTGCCGCCACCATGCTTCACCGTAGGGATGGTATTGGCCAGGTAATGAGCGGTGCCTGGTTTCCTCCAGACGTGACGCTTGGCATTCAGGCCAAAGAGTTCAATCTTGGTTTCATCAGACCAGATAATCTTGTTTCTCATGGTCTGAGAGTCTTTAGGGGCCTTTTGGCAAACTCTGTGCCTTTTACTGAGGAGTGGCTTCCATCTGGCCACTCTACCATAAAGGCCTGGTGGAGTGCTGCAGAGATGGTTGTCCTTCTGGAAGGTTCTCCCATCTCCACAAAGGAACTCTGGAGCTCTGTCAGAGTAACCATCGGGTTCTTGGTCACCTCCCTAACCAGGGCCCTTTTCCCCTGATTGCTCAGTTTGAAACTTGTTTTCATATAATAATGATGGAGGCCACTGTATTCTTGGGGACCGTCAATGTGGCAGAACAGGCAGTTAACCCACTGTTCCTAGGCCGTCATTGAAAATAAGAATTTGTTCTTAACTGACTTGCCTAGTTAAATAAAGGTTAAAAAAATGTAATAAATTCCTTCAACCTCGTGGGAGGGTTTTTGCTCTGACATGCACTCTCAACTGGGGGACCTTATATAGACAGGTGTGTGCCTTTCCACATCATGTCCAATCAATTGAATTTACCACAGGTGGATTCCAAGTTGTAGAAATATCTCAAGGATGATCAATGGAAACAGGATGCACCCGATCTCAATTTCAAGTCTCATAGCAAAGGGTCTGAATACTAATGCAAATAAGGTATATCTGTTTGATTTTTATACATCTGCAAACATTTTCTAAAAACCTGTGTTCACTTCATCATTATGGGGTATTGATGTGTGCAGATTGATGACGATTTTTTTTTTTTTTTTAAATCAATTTTAGAATAAGGCTGTAATGTAACAAAATGTGGAAAAAGTGAAGGGGTCTGAATACTTTCCAAATGCGCTGTATATGCAGTTAGTCTCTTTTGTTTTACAGAGTACATATTATTATGTTAAGGAGCCTACTGAACATAACTAAAAACGTACATCATTGCAGTGTGAGACCAATGTTGTTTTAACTGGTTCTTGAACCCTGCTTTTCAGACTTGATTGAATAGCTCCCTCTGTATTTATTTTATTCAGTTTTAAAAATTCTAATGGATAAACATGGTTAGTGGAATGACTTTGTTGATTACTTTGAGGGGAACATAACAGTATGATATCCTAACTCCTTCACACTTCATTGGCGCCTGTGTTTGGTAAATGGAAAATAAAAACAACAATATGAATGCAAAAACAGATTAAGGATACGGAGAATGGGTATTTGAAGGCATATTTGTCTATAATGTCTTTGCAATGCTGTGCCCACCTGGTTGGCTGTAATGTATTTTATATCCTTTTTTTCTTCCCACACATCATCTGCTTTCGGGGTGGAAGGCAAGGCAAGTTGATGAAAGCATTTATTGACTTTGATCAATTCGAGCAGTCATAGTTCTATACGTCATAGGGCTTTAATACTTCCTCTCTGGTGGTTTGCATATGATATAATGTGTGAATCTCCCAACATGGACTTCTGCTCTCACAGACTATCCTCTCAGATGTGTAGATTCCGATGAATCTGCAGGGTACCAACTTGCTCAGCGTCAAGAGTCTTGGCCTCAGCCTTATGCACTATCCAAGTATTTTGTTTTCGCCTGGCATGCCAGGCATCTAGACTCTCCTATGTAGTGTTGAACCAAACTAGTCTAATTAACTAGATCGTCTCTGATCAATAGGGCAATCTCGTGAGGAGAACTAACAATGGCATTCTTTCACGTGTCTCTGTATACTCTCCTACGATCCAAAAAATGTACTCCCTTGCGTGGACACAGTCAGCCCTTACGACATGCCAGCCTGCACTAAACCTGGGTGATGTTCAGTAGGCAAACTGTAGAAAAAGTTTTGCAACAAATACCAACATTTTTGTTTAATATTAGAAAAGTTCAGGTAGCACCTCCCCATTTCACTTAGTTTCAAAACGTTTTCTCCCTACTGAACACCATCCAGTTGCGATGGTGATTGGCAGGTATGTGGAAACAGCCAAGGACTGTTGGGACCCTCCAGCTAGTCAAAGCTGGAGGTATCTGGTCCTCATCCAACTCTGCCAGCAGTCACATAGCATTAGAGTGATCTACAGCTGTGCCAGACTAGCCCTGTAGTAAGTCAGAGGTTGCACCTTGTCATTTCTGTGGCTTTTAGTCCCAGGGGGAGGATATAGCAAAGAAAACGTTGAGGATATGGCTCGACAAGCCTTTTACTTTAGCACACTGGGATCTATCCCAAGGTCAGCAAGCTTTTTACTCTTTCAGACGTTATGTACTTTACCGTCATCTCTTCCTCCTCAGTAGTCTTTCCTCTCTTTCAAAAGGCAAGCATTGTTGCCTTTCAACAGAGATCGAGAAAAATGCGAGCGAGGCAAGGACATTGTGAGAGCACACACGACTCAAATAGAAGTTTGGAGTGGTTGGCAGTCAAAATGGGGAACTATGAGAAAGGGATCGCATGGTTCTCTTATGAGGCTTTTATTGTAAGATGATGTTATAGCCTTGATTAATGACTTTCCAACCATAATAGCATTGATTATATCTCACTAAAAACCCAACCAGTAACCCAACCATGGGTCATTGTATATCTGGTTAGATAACTCATCTATATATATATTTTTTTTTTCAATTTAAAGTTTTACCAAGTTTTCTTGTTTTTCAAATCAACCAACACAACACATTCCACATTCACAGATGTGACAGGCTTAAAAAAATAATAATAATAATAATAAATAGTTATTTAAAAAAAATATATGTATATATATATATATACACACACATATCCTACATACATGTACATACACATACACCCAAAGAAGAATAAAAAAATAAACATATATATAAAACTTGCAGCAGCACTATTAGCTATTTCTAGCCTTCGCTGAGACGACGAGCAAATCCTTTGTTTTTAGATTTTACAGCACCTTACACAACATGTTTCTGCTCATTTCCCTAATCTCCCCATTCACTCTGGCCAGTTTGAAATATAGTTGAGTAGTGGAGACCAGAGTCTACCAAACTTGGGCTGTCTCTTGTGGAGGTCATAAGTGAGCTTTTCAAGAGAGAGAAAGTCAACAATCTGGTCAATCCACATTTTAAATGTAGGAGAGGTATTAGAGGCCCACAATAGGAGAATACATTTCTTAGCAAAGTATGTAATAGTCATAAGCATATTGTCTCTGTCAGGATCAAGAACAAAGTCCTGCTGGGCATTAAGAAGATAGATACACGGGGTCATATCACACTGTACATCTAGTATTTTCTGTGCAGAATCTGGCAATCTCACTACAGCTCCAAAACACATGCATATAGGTTCCACTTTCAGAGGTACATCTTTTACAGTTTGGAGACATGTCTGTTTTCATTCTATGGAGTCTCAAAGGAGTGTAATAAAATGTGTACAAAAATGTGTAATTCGATCCTTTCATTTTTACATTAGTAGAGGAGCAGTATACCCTGTCGCATACCTCCGCCCATAACTCATCACTAATACTCAGACCAAGGTCCTTTTCACAGATTATTTTCAAAGGAGTAAAGGAGGAGCCTCCTTTCTCAGAAAGGAGTCTATAGATATAAGATATTTTGCCTTTAGTGGATTGTGCTGTGACAAGAAGGGTTTCAACTTCATTCAACTGAGTTCTAAACCTCCTCTTGGAAGTAAATGAGGAAATGACATGTCTAATTTGAAGATATATTTTTTGAAATGGGGATCTTGGTACATTGAATTCACTGCAGAGCTCTTGAAAGGATTTCAGTGTAGTGGTTTTCTGATGAAATAGGTCTGAAAAGGTCCTGATTCCTAGAGTATGCCAAAGATTAAAGTTGGCATCCCTCAGGGCGTTTGGCAAGTGAGAACATATTTGGGAGGAAATGCCCAGGTATTTCTTACAGTCCCTCCACGCTAGTAGGGTGCTGTAAATCACAAAGGTTTTGGCTATGTTGCCCACTTCACTAAAGTTATTAATGAATATAATTGAGCTTAGGGGCAATGAAACACAGGATTGGGCTTCTATCTGAATCCACGTTGACTCTTGTCTGTGTGATCCATGTTAGCATGTTGTGGATTTGGGAAGACCAGTAGTACAATTGAAGGGAGGGAAGGGCAAGACCACCCTTAGATTCAGGTTTCGATAGAGTGGAGAACTTGAGGTTTTTTATTGCCCCATATACATTTAGTGATGCTTTGGTTAGTTGTTTTGAAAAAGGAAACTGGGAGATAGCATGGGAGCATCTGAAATAAATAGTTCAGTCTAGGGAGGATGTTCATACGGATGACATTAATTCTTCCTACTAAGCTAATTGGGAGGGAGATCCAGGTTTGGAGATGGTTCTTGATTCGATCCAGGAGTGGAAGATAGTTTTCCTTGAAAAGGCTATTCAGATCTCGTGTTATGAAGATCCCAAGGTATTGAAACCCCTGTGTCTTCCATTGGAATGGACATAGTGTCTTCATAGAGCTGGTGAGTGTAATATTGAGAGGGCAGACAGTGGATTTGTTAAAATTGATCTTATAACCTGAAAACTTGCCATAACTGAGCAATTGTGTCTAAAATGGGAGGGATTTCTCAGGGTTGGATATGTAAAGCAAGACATCATCAGCATAAAGCAAAATCTTGTGCTGCAGGCCGACTGCAGAGACACCCATAATACTTGGATTGCTCCTTATCAACTCTGCCAGAGGCTCCGCCTCCAACAAGTAGAGCAGGGGGGACAGCGAGCACCCTTGTCTTGTGCCCCGTTCCAGAGGGAATCTGTCAGAGTTCAGTCCGTTAGTAGCCACCATGGCATTTGGATGAGAGTATAGTGATTTGATCCATTTAATAAAATTTGGGCCCATATTGAACTTTTCTAAGACTGAAAACAGAAAGCTCCACTCCATCCTGTCAAACGCCTTCTCAGCATCCAGTGAAGCCAGCAGGACAGGGGTCTTCTGTGCGTTTACTTGATCAATAATATCAAAAAGACGGCAAATGTTATCAGAAGAGTATCTGTCTCTAATAAATCCACTTTGGTCCACTTTTATTGTTTTGGGAAGAAGAGTGTTTAGTAGTCGAAATCCAACAAGCTTATGGGCCGGAAGGACGAGCAGGATAGAGGGTCCTTGTCTTTTTTGAGCAACACTGTAATGCGAGCTGTGTGCATTGAATCTGGGAGAACTCCGTTTTTGCAAAAATCCTCCAGCATTGGCATGAAGATAGGGCTGAGCTGGGGCCAAAAAGCTTTGTAGAACTCTCTGGGGAATCCATCTGGGCCTGGGGACTTATTAGGTGGCATGGAGGTAATTGCCACCAGGATCTCCTCAGGAGTGAAGGGGGAGTTGAGATCTTCTTGGTCGGTCTCTGATAGTTTAGGTAGTGAGATTCCCTCTAGGAAAGAGTGGAGTTCTTTTTTTAATCTCCCAAGTGGAGTCCAAATTCAGTTTGGCTTTGGCTGCTTTAAGTTGACTCCAGGAGGTGCTGTCTGGGGATTGTTTATGTACTTTTTCACAGCATTCCAGCTCCCTTTCGAGATCTAGCCTGTGTGCTTCCATTGCTTTTTCTTAGAGGAAGCATATGCAATTAGATTACCACATTGTGGCCGGAGAAACAGGAGAATCTTTGTTGTCTTGTGTGTAGTTGTCTATCCATGTATGGAAGGCTTCGTTTGATAACATGGAGGTTGTCACGCTCTGACCTTTATTTCCTTTGTTTTGTCGTTATTTAGTATGGTCAGGGAGTGAGTTGGGGTGGGCAGTCTATGTTTGTTTTCCTATGCTTTTGGGATTTCTATGTTTCGGCCTAGTATGGTTCTCAATCAGAGGCAGGTGTCATTAGTTGTCTCTGATTGAGAATCATACTTAGGTAGCCTGGGTTTCACTGTTTGTTGGTGGGTGATGGTCTATGTTAGTTGCTTGTTTTCAGCACAGTTCTCATTATAGCTTCACGGTCGTTATTTCGTTTATTGTTTTGTATAGTTTGTATTCAGTGTTCAGTGCTTTCTTTTATTTAAAAAATCATCATGAACACATACCACGCTGCATTTTGGTCTGCTTCATACGACGATCCATCCTGTCAAACGTGTTGAATTGGTGTTGAATTTCCTCTCAAAACGGCTGTTGTGTAGGTTTGTGAACACATCAAAATACTTAAAACAAAATACCTGCTGTTAACTTTTAAATGATTGGAATGAATTATCCAAAGAGAGTGTAAAGATTTCCGAATTTCCAACTCTTTGACCTCGGGATGTTTTTGCAGAGGTTGATTGTACACGTGGCTGAATTTATGAAACTCTTTGAGATAAAAATGTAATCTATACGGGAGTAGGTGTTATGGACATTAGAGTAGTATGTATAGTCCATAGATGAGCTATTAGTCTCTCTCCAGATATCTATCAGTCCCATCTCTTTAGTAAGAGAGTTCAACATCTTTGCAGACCTAGGATTTGTGTTGGGGACTTGAGATGATTTGTCTAGGGTTGGGTTAAGGGTACAATTAAAATCTCCTGCCACCACGCCAAAGGAAACACAATGCTCATTGAACAGGGTTATCATTTTTGACATGAAAGCAGGAGTATCTGTGTTAGGGCCGTATATATTTAAGATAGTAATTGATTGACCATACAGTGACCCAGTTATCAAAATTAATCTCCCCTCTGGATCAGATATGTTTTTGTCAATTATGAATGGAACATTCTTATGGATAAGTATGGCTGTACCTCTACTGTTTGATTTAAAAGATGAGAAATACACCTGTCCCACCCAAGCTCTGCGGAGTTTGGCATGTTCAGCATCACAGAGGTGTGTCTCTTGTAATATCGCGATGTCTGCTTTTTCCTTTTTTTAGAGCACATAGTATCTTTTTCCGTTTTATTGCATGACCTAGACCATGGTAGTTCCATGTCAATAGATTTAAGATACTAGTCATCGTCATCGAACAGTAATCGAACTTTAGTGCAAGTCATCTCTGGGTAAAAGTGGATAACAGCTGCATTCACATAAAAGGAAAATAAATGGTGTACATAAAATAACAATCTCTGAACACCCCAGCCGAGTTCCCAAACAACTCGACACATCCCGTTGGATCTATTACCCCCCAGCTCAGTCTCAATTCTGAGTTCCGAAAAAAACTAAAACCGGGAACAGTTAGCTACGCACAACGTCTCCCCCTCCCCACCAAAGAAATGCCTCGTCCTCTCCGCCCCGCATTGAGTAAATGACAACGTAGCCCCCTCCAGACCACATTAAAAGTGGGAGAAAATAAAATCAATAGCCCAGCCTACATATACCTCCCCCAAGGGACATAGGGAACCACAAGTAATAATAGCAAAAAAAAGGGGAAATAAAAGTAGGCTGAAACGTTAGTAGGCCTAGGTTAGGCTAAAGGAAAATAAATATAGATTGGACGGCTATAATGGGTATTTGGATATCGGCTATACAACCTCCTTTAGTAATAGCACTAATCGCATTTAGTCAATTGTCTGTTTCTCATTGACCAGGATTGTCTTTCAAAAAACGTTTTGCCTCTTTGGGAGTTTTGAAGTGTCGCAGGGCTCCTTGGTGAAGAATCCTGAGCTCGTTTGGGTATTTGAATCCCCTGAAGATCCCTCGGTCAATGGAGTATTTCTTCACCTCGTCAAACTCTCGGCGTATTCCAGCTGACAGGTCCTGGTGTAAAGTGAGTTTGGTGTTTCCCACTGTGATGGTGTTGATTTTCGCCGCCTGTAGGACTCGTTCCTTGTCGATGAATCTCAGGAAACGTATGGTGATTGGGCGCGGTGGTTGTCTGGCTGATGGTGGGGGCCTCAGTGCTCGGTGAGCTCTCTCTCGACAGGCTCTTCTATGGGCCTGTCCGTGGACAGGTGGAGCCACTGGGGAAGTTTGTCTTGCAGGTAGCGGATCAGTGGCATGTTTCCCTCTTCTTTTTCGCCCAGATTTAATAGAACACAATTATTCCTTCGCCCCCTGTTTTCCAGGTCCTCTGTTTTCTCTTCCAGATGCTCTATTTTCTTTTTAGCATATGCTATTGTTTCCATGGCATCTGTCCATGGATAGGATTCGCCCCTCTGTCTCGTTCAGGTGCCCCGCGTTTATGGTTATCTTGTTATTGATGTCAGGCAAAACGTTTTCCAGGATTGTCACCTTGCCCCCTATCGCACTGAGCTGAGAGTTAATGGCATCTAATTTAATGTTGAGTTCTGTACGTTGGAATCTCAACTCAGAAAGGATGTCTTTGACAGAGTGCGAGGTTGGCATTCGTTGGGCCTCGGGGGGGAACGGGTCCTCTTGCTCCTGGCTAATGGCGCTAGCTTATTCTGAAGCTAGCTTTTTCTTGGAGGCTTTTTCCGTCGCTAATGCTCGAGTCCGGGTAAAAATGTCACCTGTAGTGTCGCCTTTTGTAGCCGCCATGACTTTTTTACTAAAGCTAAAGGAGTTTAAACTTGAATTGGAAACTACTTGTGCGGAGCTCTTAGTTCACTAGGTCATCTCGTTCAAGGGTCACGTGATCCCCCTCCCTGTATTATTATTTAAATATATTTATTTTCTTATTTTTAAATTATCATCATTAATTGACATCAACCATTAGGTAATTTCCATGTAAAAGGACCCATGAGGACCAACATGTAAAGTTCATAGGAGCATGTACAGTTGAAGTGGAAAGTTTACATACACTTAGGTTGGAGTCATTAAAACTCGATTTTTCAACCACTCCACAAATGTCTTGTTATCAAACTATAGTTTTGGCAAGTCGGTTAGGACATCTACTTTGTGCAAGTAATTTTTCCAACAATTGTTTACAGATTATTTCACTTATAATTCACTGCATCACAATTCCAGTGGTTCAGAAGTTTACATCCACTAAGTTGACTGTGCCTTTAAACAGCTTGGAAAATTCCAGAAAATGATATCATGGCTTTAGAAGCTTCTGATAGGCTAATTGACATCATTTGAGTCAGTTGGAGGTGTACCTGTGGATGTATTTCAATGCCTACCTTCAAACTCAGTGCCTCTTTGCTTGACATCATGGGAAAATCAAAATAAATCAGCCAAGACCTCAGAAACAAATTGTAGACCTCCACAAGTCTGGTTCATCCTTGGGAGCAATTTCCAAATGCCTGAAAGTACCACATTCATGTGTACAAACAATAGTACACAAGTTTACACACCATGGGACCACGTAGCCGTCATACCGCTCAGGAAGGAGACGCGTTCTGTCTCCTAGAGATGAACGTACTTTGGTGCGAAAAGTGCAAATCATTCCAAGAACAACAGCAAAGGACCTTGTGAAGATGCTGGAGGATACAGGTACAAAAGTATCTATAGCCACAGTAAAACGAGTCCAATATCGACATAACCTGAAAGGCCACTCAGCAAGGAAGAAGCCACTGCTCCAAAACCGCCAAAAAACTGCACATGGGGACAAAGATCGTACTTTTTGGAGAAATGTCCTCTGGTCTGATGAAATAAGAATAGATCTGTTTGGTCCTAATTACCATTGTTATGTTTAAAGGAAGAAGAATTCCTTTAAAGCCGAAGAACACCATCCCAACCGTGAAGCACGGGGGTGGCAGTATCATGTTGTGGGAGTGCTTTGCTGCATGAAGGACTTGTGCACTTCACAAAATAAATGGAAGCATGAATGTGGAAAATGATGTGGATATATTGAAGAAACATCTCAAGACGTCAGTCAGGATGTTAAAGCTTGGTTGCAAATGGGTCTTCCAAATGGACAATGTCCCCAAGCATACTTCCAAGTTATGGCAAAATGGCTTAAGGACAACAAAGTCCAGGTATTGGAGTGGCCATCACAAAGCTCTGACCTCAATCCCATAGGACATTTGTGGGCAGAACTGAAAAAGCATGTGTGAGCAAGGAGGCCTACAAATCGAACTCAGTTACACCAGCTCTGTCAGGAAGAATGGTCCAAAATTTACCCAACTTATTGTGGGAAGCTTGTGGAAGGCTACCTGAAATGTTTGACCAATTGAAAGGCAATGCTACCAAATACTAATTGAGTGTATGCAAACGTATGACCCACTGGGAATGTGATGAAAGAAATAAAAGCTGAAATAAATCATTCCCTCTCCTATTATTCTGACATTTCCCATTCTTAAAATAAAGTGGTGATCCTAACTGACCTAAGACAGGGAATTTTTACTAGGATTAAATGTCAGGAATTGTGAAAAACTGAGTTGAAATGTCTTTGTCTAAGGTGTATGTAAACTTCCGACTTCAATTGTGTATATATATAAAAATAACATTCTATTGGTTGCAAGAATTTTGTTTAATAATTGTAATTGAAAAACTAAGTTTTGAATCCGGCATCGTTTTGTGTATCAGTTCATAAACCATGTGCCGTGGAATCGGTACATCGAAAATCTCTTCACAACTATTTTGCAACCTGTATGGTGCAGCTGTACATTTTTGGTCCTTAAATGAAACAGGTGTACTTCCTTATTTTCCACAATTTGTTTTTACCTATTTTGGTCTTTAATGCAGGGCCGACAGACAAGTTCCTGACCTTCTCCCCCTTCCATTTGCCTCCTCCATTTTTGCGGCAAGTCTGCAATCAGTTGGTTGTAATTTTGGATTCAGCAGACATATCCATATATTTTTGTTAACTGCATGTGTGACATAATGCCGACAGTCTTATGATATCATTTACAAATATTATACATTTTTTAAACTACAGTTTAACCGTAATATTTGATGTAATATTTCATCTATCTTTTCTGGTGGATTAAACTGAAATTGCAACCAGATTTCTATGGCTTGTTTTAAAAAATAACATTATTTTGGAGAGGATTTAATTTTCAAATAACCGAAAGTGAGAGGTTGTAATCTGAATAGGCACGACCAGGCATGACGCCAACACCATCATTAAGTTTGCTGATGACACAACAGTTGTAGGCCTGATCACCGACAACGATGAGACAGCCTATAGGGAAGTCAGAGACCTGACCATGCGGTGCAAGGACAACAACCTCTTCCCTCAACGTGATCAGGACAAAGGAGATGATCGTGGACTACAGGAAAAGGAGGATCGAGCACGTCCCCATTCTTATTGACAGGGCTGTAGTGGAGCAGGTTGAGCGTTTCAAGTTCCTTGGTGTCCACATCACCAACAAACTAACATGGTCCAAGCACAGCAAGACAGTCATGAAGAAGGCACGACAAAACCTCAGGAGACTGAAAAGATTTGGCATGGTTCCTCAGATCCTCAAAAGGTTTTACAGCTGCAACATCAAGAGCATCCTAACGGGTTGCATCACTGCCTGATTTGGCAACTGCTCTGCCTCTGACCACAAGACACTACAGAGGCTAGTGCGTACGGCCCAGTACATCACCGGGGCCAAGCTTCCTGCCACCCAGGACCTCTATACCAGGCGGTGTCAGAGGAAGGCCCTAAAAATTGTTGGCAAGCGGTACTGGAGCACCAAGTCTAGGTCCAAGAGGCTTCTAAACAGCTTCTTTACCTACATGTACATATTATCTCAATTACCTCAACACCGGTACCCCCGCACATTGATTCTGTATTTTTATTTACTGCTTCTCTTTAATTATTTGTCATTCTTCTCTCTTACTTTTTTTTTTTTTTGGGGGGGGGGGGGGGTATTGTCTTTAAACTGTATTGTTGGTTAAGGGCTGTAAATAAGCATTTCACTGTAAGGTCTAAACCTGTTGTATCCTGCACATATGACAAATCAGGGAAAAAGCCCATTCTTGAACACGACATGAGACATTCTTACTAATCTGCTAGAGAAGCAGTTCGGATTTAAGTATAGTTTTTGTATGACCGAAGCCTTTAGTGAGAGGTCCAATTCTTTAATATTTAATAATTTCTTCCCTCCGAATTCATATTCATTCTATAAATAGGCCCTTTTAATTTTGTCTGGCTTGCCATTCTAAATAAAGTGAACTATATGTTGCTCATATAATTACAAAAAACAAGTAGTTATGTGCCATAAGTAAATACAGCTGTAGGTAAACTGGGATATGATTAAAGAGTTAATCAGGGTGATTTTTCCACAAATAGACAGGTATCGTCCTTTCCATGACAGCAAGATCGTATCTATTTTGTTTAACTTTAATCATTTCTCTCTGTCTGTCTTTCTTTCTTCCAGAATATGATTACCGAGAATGTCCACTTCACCGTCAGACCATTTTATTGGTAAACTAGACGGTAATGAAAATTTGTATTTTTTTGCGATCCAATACAGAATAATATTAATGATATAATAGAGTACACTAATCATAACTCGGTTGTAATCCAGAGATGTTAGAAAATGTATCTAGATCCTCTGTGAGGCTGTGGAGGGATCCAAATTGCAGATTTAAAACAAAACATGAATCTTTAGTGTACAATTGACATTATTGTTGGATCTGAGTTTAATAGAGTTTTACATTTCGATGGCCATATTAAATAATACATTCACAATGTCTTACCATAAGAAGGTTTCAGCATCCTCTGCCAGGTCACTTGCCCTCTTCTCCCCCTATGACACTTTGTCACTCATACCCCTGTATTTAATAAAACAGGAGGAATAACACTTTTTGTTATTATTTACGCGTGAAGTGATAGATAGATCAATGGATGGATCGATAGATGATGCTCAATGTCAAGAAGTTTAAACCCTAACGTTTATCAAAATTCTGTCTGTCCTAACCTGTCAGCAGTCAGTGAAGCAGTCTGGGGATGAAGGCAGAGGAGGACATTTCAAGCACTTGGGTTTTGCGGGGACAACTTGGGGCTCAGTGCTTTCCTTGGCTACCTGGAGAGCTTAGTAACAGAGATAAGAGTCAAGGCAACAAAAGTATCAGTGCAGTAACAACCAATGCTAAAAAGTTATTAATGCATTTCAATGCAATAACATCCAATGGAATGCAATTCATACATTTCAAAATGTATAGACCTAGCTAGCTAGCATAGCTATCTAAGTTAGCTCGCTGATTTCTGAGCCAGACTCACCTTCATTGAAGTGCCTTGCAAAAGTGTTCAGAAGTCTTTTTCCATATTTTATTGTCTTACAAAGTGGAATCAAAATTGATTTCATTGTAAAAAAAAACAATCTACTCAAAATACTCATGTCAATGTGGAAGACATTTTTTGGAAAGTGTATACAAATGAAATAACAAAAATATAGTCATTGCATATGTATTCAGCTCCCTGAGTCAATACACGATAGAAACATATTTGGAAACAATTACAGCTTTGAGTTTTTTTGGATAAGTCTATGAGAGCTCTGCACACCTGGATTGTGCAATATTTGCCCGTTATTCTTTCTTAAAACCATTTTGCTGTCTTCTATGTGAGCCACTACAGTGTAGATTTGGCCTTTTCATTTGCTGCCACCACCATGCTTGAAAATAAGGAGGCAGTTAGTCAGTGACGTGTTGTGTTGGATTTGCCCCAAACAGAACGCTTAGGCCAAAAAGTGTATTATTTTGCTGTGTTTTTTTGCAGTATTACTTTAGTGTCTTGTTGCATACAAGATGTATGTTTTGGAATATTTGTATTCTCTGTATTTGTACTCTTCTTTTCACTCTGTGGACTCACTACGTTGTTGATCCAGCCTCAGTTTTCTCCCATCACAGCCATTGAACACTGTAGCGGTAAAAAAAAGGGGAAAAAATAATATATATATATATATATATATATATATATATATATATATATATATATACAGTGCCTTGCGAAAGTATTCGGCCCCCTTGAACTTTGCGACCTTTTGCCACATTTCAGGCTTCAAACATAAAGATATAAAACTGTATTTTTTTGTGAAGAATCAACAACAAGTGGGACACAATCATGAAGTGGAACGACATTTATTGGATATTTCAAACTTTTTTAACAAATCAAAAGCTGAAAAATTGGGCGTGCAAAATTATTCAGCCCCTTTACTTTCAGTGCAGCAAACTCTCTCCAGAAGTTCAGTGAGGATCTCTGAATGATCCAATGTTGACCTAAATGACTAATGATGATAAATACAATCCACCTGTGTGTAATCAAGTCTCCGTATAAATGCACCTGCACTGTGATAGTCTCAGAGGTCTGTTAAAAGCGCAGAGAGCATCATGAAGAACAAGGAACACACCAGGCAGGTCCGAGATACTGTTGTGAAGAAGTTTAAAGCCGGATTTGGATACAAAAAGATTTCCCAAGCTTTAAACATCCCAAGGAGCACTGTGCAAGCGATAATATTGAAATGGAAGGAGTATCAGACCACTGCAAATCTACCAAGACCTGGCCGTCCCTCTAAACTTTCAGCTCATACAAGGAGAAGACTGATCAGAGATGCAGCCAAGAGGCCCATGATCACTCTGGATGAACTGCAGAGATCTACAGCTGAGGTTGGAGACTCTGTCCATAGGACAACAATCAGTCGTATATTGCACAAATCTGGCCTTTATGGAAGAGTGGCAAGAAGAAAGCCATTTCTTAAAGATATCCATAAAAAGTGTTGTTTAAAGTTTGCCACAAGCCACCTGGGAGACACACCAAACATGTGGAAGAAGGTGCTCTGGTTAGATGAAACCAAAATGGAACTTTTTGGCAACAATGCAAAACGTTATGTTTGGCGTAAAAGCAACACAGCTCATCACCCTGAACACACCATCCCCACTGTCAAACATGGTGGTGGCAGCATCATGGTTTGGGCCTGCTTTTCTTCAGCAGGGACAGGGAAGATGGTTAAAATTGATGGGAAGATGGATGGAGCCAAATACAGGACCATTCTGGAAGAAAACCTGATGGAGTCTGCAAAAGACCTGAGACTGGGACGGAGATTTGTCTTCCAACAAGACAATGATCCAAAACATAAAGCAAAATATACAATGGAATGGTTCAAAAATAAACATATCCAGGTGTTAGAATGGCCAAGTCAAAGTCCAGACCTGAATCCAATTGAGAATCTGTGGAAAGAACTGAAAACTGCTGTTCACAAATGCTCTCCATCCAACCTCACTGAGCTCGAGCTGTTTTGCAAGGAGGAATGGGAAAAAATTTCAGTCTCTCGATGTGCAAAACTGATAGAGACATACCCCAAGCGACTTACAGCTGTAATCGCAGCAAAAGGTGGCGCTACAAAGAATTAACTTAAGGGGGCTGAATAATTTTGCACGCCCAATTTTTCAGTTTTTGATTTGTTAAAAAAGTTTGAAATACCGAATAAATGTCGTTCCACTTCATGATTGTGTCCCACTTGTTGTTGATTCTTCACAAAAAATACAGTTTTATATCTTTATGTTTGAAGCCTGAAATGTGGCAAAAGTTCATAAAGTTCAAGGGGGCCGAATACTTTCGCAAGGCACTGTATATGTATATATATATATATATATAACCTTTATTTAACTAGGCAAGCCAGTTAAGAACAAATTATTGTGTGTGTGTGTGTGTGTGTGTGTGTGTGTGTCAAAGTGAGTGGAGCATAGCGATGCTCTAAACAACAATGTGACATTGGAGAAACAAGGATGAGGGAGGAGGAGAATTTTCAACAGGAAGCACTAGATCAGAGCCATATATTCAGATGGCTCTGGTCTCCACTAGATAGTCAACATACATTTCAAACATGGAGAAATATAATGATGGAGGGCTGGAGGAAATGTAGTGTTCCTCTCCTGCAATATGATGATACCAGCATAAACCATGATAGACGAGCAAGTTAACCTTTAATTATTGTAATTTAAATTAGATAAATGAGATAACTGACGTGCACACGCATGCAGACATACACACACACACACACACACACACACACACACACACACACACACACACACACACACACACACACACACACACACACACAGAGTCTCAAAGATGCAACCTACTTGCCTTGGTGTGTAAGACAGAGCTTTGATGTTGCCTCCTAAACGGCTGATGCTCACCTGCATCTGAAATCAACATTCAATCATTGAGCGGTTTGTGACTTTTATTCTTTTTTGTACTCTGATGTCATCGATTGGTCTCCATACAGTTTATTTGCTAAAACAGACTTTAGTATGTGAATATGTTGGACATCGACAGGTTGGTATTTTATGCCCTAGTTGTACGTGGTGGGTGTGCTGAGCTATCTGTCTACAAGCTCAGGTGTGTGTGTGTGTGTGTGTGTGTGTGTGTGTGCGTGCGTGTGTGTGCATGCGTGTGCACGTACAGTACTGGACATGCATACAGAGTGTACAAAACATTAGGAACACATTTTCTTATATTGACTTGCACCCCCTTTTAGCCCTCAGAACAGCCTCAATTCATCAGGACATGAACTCTACAAGGTGTCAAAAGTGTTTCACAGGGATGCTGGCCCATGTTGACTCCAATGCTTCCCACAGTTGTGTCAAGTTGGCTGGATGTCCTTCGGCTGGCGGACCATTCATGACGGGAATTACAGCATTACAGTTCTTGTCACACTCAAACCGGTGCGCCTGGCACCTACTACCATAACTCGTTCAAAGGCACTTAAATCGTTTGTCTTGCCCATTCACCCTCTGAATGACACACACACACAATCCATGTCTCAAATATCTCAAGGCTTAAAAATCTATCTTTAACCTGTCTCCTACCCTTCATCTACACTGATTTGAAGTGGATTTAACAAGTGACAGCAATAAGGGATCATAGCATTCATCTGGATTCACCTGGTCAGTCAATGTCTTCATGTCATGGAAAAAGCAGGTGTTCCTAATGTTTTTTTAACACTCAGAGTGTGGGGTGCGTGTGTCCGCGCTTGCACACTTGCAGGTGTTTGTTTGGAGGCACGGTGTCATCTCAGTGACAGATTGTGCCACAGGCTACTCACTTACCTACCCCTTAATCAACTTGTTGCACTCTCTCTTTTTCATTAATGTCTGGTTTCTACACTGTCATCCTCATCCGTCTCCGGTTTTATATCTATATCCGACGTGGTCATCAGCTCATTGGCACTCTCCTGACTTAATTTACATATTTTGGGAATTTCCCAGAAATGAATTGGCATGGGAGGAATCGGTGTCAAGAGCTGGACAATTAAAGAAGTCTCAAAGATGTTTCTTACTGGACTATTTTGAGTGAAAGGAGAGTGATTTCATCATCATTGATTCCTACTTGATTCATTATTTAAAAGATATGCTACAAATGGGTTGTTCTGTGTGAAATTGAATGATGATAATAATCACATATGTTTGGCGATATAGGCTAGTTAAAAAATATATATCATTTTTAAATAAATGATTAAAGTAGGGATATCCAGGCCTCCTTTAAGACGCTATAACTTTTAATCTGTAAATGACACTGAGGAAGTCAATGTGTGATTCTAAACCTGTGCCCTGAAATATGAGCAGCCTTATCCACTTCAATCCAATCCGATGGTCATACAGAGGATTGGATGTTGTCCAACTTCTATTATTAATGGAGGGGCAAGAATGACATTTTCAAAGGCATGGTAGTCATAAGAGTAGAGAGAGAGAGCACTCCTGTGACCATCTTGTCCCACTTTTTAAAATGAACGCTTTTAATGTTCAGACTTAATGCAAATACCGCCATAAAATATGTCAAATTACCCCAGCAGTCAAGTCCAACTACTTACTATCTACACACACTCTGTATTTATTTAAACAGTGAAGCTAAAATATTAGTAGTATTTGGTCCCATATTCTGAGCACGCAATGACTACATCAACCCTGTGACTCTACAAACTTGTTGGATGCGTTTGCAGTTTGTTTTGTTTCGGATTATGTTTTGCCCAATAGGAACTCTACCATAAAGGCCTGATTGGTGGAGTGCTGCAGAGTTGGTTGTCCTTCTGGAAGGTTCTCCCATCTCCACAGAGAAATTCTAGAGTACTGTCAGAGTGACCTTTTGCTTCTTGGTCACCTCCTTGACCAAGGCCCTTCTCCCCCGATTGCTCAGTTTGGCCAGTTGGCCAGCTCTAGGAAGAGTCTTTGTGGTTCCAAACTTCTTCTGTTTAAGAATGATGGAGGCCACTGTGTTCTTGGGGACCTTCAATGCTGCAGACATTTTTTGGTACTCTTCCCCAGATCTGTGTCTCAACACAATCCTGTCTTGGAGCTCTACGGACAATTCCTTCGACCTCATGGCTTAGACAGACCTGTGTGTGTCTTTCCAAATCATGTTCAATCAATTGAATTTACCACAGGTGGACTCCAATGGAAACAGGATGCACCTGAGCTCAATTTCGAGTCTCATAGCAAAGGGTCTGAAATCTTATGAAAATAAGGTATTTCTGTTTTTTATTTTCAATAAATTAGCAAAAATGTCTAAACCTGTTTTCGCTTTGTCATTATGGGCTATTGTGTGTAGATTACTGAGGATTTTTATTTATTTAACCAATTTTAGAATAAGATTATCGTATCAAAATTGTGAAAAAGCGAATGGGTCTAAATACATTCCAAAGGCACTGCATATCTTGGCTTCTCTAGTGGAGAAAGGGGCTGAGATATTTATCCTCAAATAGATGTATCATATTGTATGTAGCTTTGGGCTGAGGCAGAAGTCTCAGTAGACCTATTCAGCAGTCTGTGTTGATCAAGAACTTTGGAACTATTGATACAGTGCCTTCGGAGTATACCCCTTGACTTTTTCCACATTTTGTTGTTACATTATTTTATATGGACAATAAAACACTTATCTTGATTCGATAAGTATTCAACTCCCTGAATCAATACATGATAGAATCACCGTTGGCAGCAATTATAGCTGTGAGTCTTTCTGCTGTGAGTCTCTAAGAGCTTTGCACACTTTGATTGTACAATATTTGCCCGTTCTACTCAAACAAATGAATCAAGCTCTGTGAAGTTGGCTGTTTATCTTTGATAGACAGCCTTTTTCAAGTCTTTCTATAGATTTTCAGACGATCTTAAGTCTATAACTAGGCCACTCATGAACATACAATGTCATCTTGGTAAGCAACTCCAGTGTATATCTGGCCTTGTGATTTTAGGTAATTATTTTTCTGAATGGTGAAATTGTCTACCAGTGTCTGTTTCAAAGCAGGCTGTTTTCTTAGCTCTATTGCGTTTATTTTTATACAAAAAAAAATCCTTAGTCCTTGCCAATGACGAGCATACTCATAACGTGATACAGGCACAACCACACAGGCACCTTGAAAATATGAAGAGTGGTACTCAGTGGTGTGTTGTTGGATTTGCCCCAAACATAACACTTTGTATTCAGGACAAAAAGGTAATTTCTTTCCCACATGTTTTGTACAGGCTTTTTTCTTTTCACTCATTTTTATTTGATTTAACCTTTATTTAACTAGGCAAGTCCGTTAAGAACAAATTCTTATTTACAATGACGGCCTGGCGAAAGACAAAATGCCTCCTGCGGGGACGGCAAGAGAGACAACACAACACTACATAAAGAGAGATCTAAGACAACAACATAGCAAGGCAGATGACAACACAGCATGGTTGCAACACAACATGGCAGCTGCAAAACATGGTAGCAATACAACATAACAACAACATGGTAGCAACACAACATGGTAGCAGCACAAAACATGGCACAAACGGTATTGGGCACAGAGAACAGCACAAAGGGCAAGAAAGTAGAGACAACATATTACACAAAGCAACCACAAGTGTCAGTAAGAGTGTCCATGATTGAGTCTTTGAATTAAGTGATTGAGATAAAACTGCCAAGTTTGAGTGTTTGTTGCAACTCGTTCCAGTCGCTAGCTGCAGCAAACTGAAAAGACGAGCGACACAGGGATGTGTGTGCTTTGGGGACCTTTAACAGAATGTGACAGTAGATATCTCAGATAGGGGGGAGTGAGGCCTAAAAGGGTTTTAAAAATAAGTCTAATTTATTTTAGTTTAGTGGAGTAACTACAATGTTGTTGATCCTCCCTAAATTGTCTCCTATCACAGCCTTTAAACTCTGTAACTGTTTTAAAATCACCATTGGCCTCATAGTGAAATCCCTGAGCGGTTTCCTTCCACTCCGGCAACTGAAGTAGGAAGGGCACCTGTATTGTTTTAGGGCCTGCACCATCCAAAGTGTAATTAATAACCACACCATGCTCAAAGGGATATTTAATGTCGTATTTTTACCAATAGGTGCCCTTCTTTGTGAACCATTGTTTAACTTCCCTAGTCTGTGTGGTTGAATCGGTTACTCCTTATTTAGGCTTGCTATAACAAAAGGGTTGAATATTTATTGACTCAAGACATTTCAGCTTTTCATTTGTTATTCATTTGTAAACATATTTAGATGTTTTACTTTTACCCCCTTTTCTCCTCAATTTTGTTTTATCCAATTGGTAGTTAGTCTTGTCTCGTTGCTGCATCTTCCCTACGGAAGGTCGAGAGCCATGCGTCCTCTGAAACACTACCCTGCCAAGTGTCACTGCTTCTTCACACACTGCTGCATTATGGGTTATTGTGTGTAGATCAGTGACACAAAATCTACATTTTAAATTCAGGCTGTAACACAGCAAGATATGGGAAAAGTCGAAGGGTGTGAATACTTTCTAGAGACACTGTACATGCATCACCCCAAGATAGCGCTAGGCAGGTTTTCTCAGTCAGGGGACATTACCTCATTATCTTCTCTCACTTTGAATGGTTTCTGAAAAGACTGTTACTCTGCTACTCATTAAAAATTCCATTAAGCTAAGACAAGCACACACATTACACAGAGGAAGGATTAAATGGAGGATGTGTCAGGCTATACAAATGACCTTTACTAAGATTGTCCCCAAACAAGCCTTGGTTCTCTCTTTTGCCTAAATTTTGCATCCCTTTTTATTGCTTATCACCAACACTCAAATTTTAACTATGTTGTTCCAAGCTGTCTTGAAATGTTAATACAGGCGGTAGTGTCCCAATATAGTATTTATGATTATATCATGAATTATATTCTTTATTTTTAACTGTACATTTAATGGGACATTAAAACTGTAATATCTTATGTTTCACCGAGTCATGGCTGAACGACAACATGAATAACATACAGCTGGCAGATTTTACGCTGTATTGGCAGGATAGAACAGCCCCCTCTGGTAAGACAAGGGGTGGCGGTCTATGTATATTTTGTAAACAACAGCTGGTGCACAAAATCTAATAGTAAGGAAGGAATGTTTTGCTCGCCTGAAGTAGAGTATCTCATGATAAGCTGTAGACCACACTATTTACCAAGAGAGTTTTCATCTATCTTCTTTGTAGCTGTCTATTTACCACCCCAAACTGATGCTGGCACTAAGACCGCACTCAATGAGCTGTATACACCCATAAGCAAGCAGGAAAACGTTCATCAAGAGGCGGCGCTCCTAGTGGCCGGGGACTTTAATGCAGAAAAACTTAAATCTGTTTTACCTCATTTCTACCAGCATGTGCAACCAGAGGGGAAAAAAATTATAGACCACTCCACAGACTCTATTCGGCAAATCTGACCATAATTCTATCCTCCTGATTCCTGCTTGCAAGCAAAAACTAAAGCTTGAAGCACCAGTGACTCAGTCAATAAAAAAGTGGTCAGATGAAGCAGTTGCGAAGGCATTGAGGAGTACACCACATCAGTCACTGGCTTCATCGATAAGTGTATTGATGACGTCGTCCACACAGTGACTGTACATACATACCCCAAGTATTCAACCCCTTTGCTATGGCAAGCTTAAATAAGTTCAGGCTTAAACATTTGCTTAACAAGTCACATAATAAGTTACATGGACTCTGTGTGCAATAATAGTGTTTAACATGATTTTTGAATGACTACCTAATCTCTTTACTCCTCACATACAATTATCTGTAAGGTCCCTCAGTCGAGCATTGAGGCCATTGGTTACTTTAAAACAGTTTAATGGCTGTGATAGGAGAGAACTGAGGAAGGCTCTACAAGATTTGAGTTACTCCAAAATACTAACCTAATTGACAAAGTGAAAAGAAGGATGCGTGTACAGAATAAAAATATGGATCCTGTTTGCAACAAAGCACTAAAGTAATACTGCAAGCAATTACATTTTCGTCCTGAATACAAAGTGTTATGTTTGGGTCAAATCCAATACAACACATTACTGAGTACCACTCTCCATATTTTCAAGTACAGTAGTGGCTACATCATGTTATGGGTATGCTTGTTATCTTTAAGGGGTCGTCAATTCTGGGTTAAGGTGTTAACTTCTTATGGCTGGGGGTAGTATTGAGTAGCTTGGATGAATAAGGTGACGTGAGTAAACTGCCTGCTCCTCTGGCCCAGTTGCTAATATATGCATGTTATTAGTAGATTAGTAGAAAACACTCTGAAGTTTCTAAAACTGTTAGAACTCATATGGCAGGCAAAAACCTGAGAAAAAATCCAACCAGGAAGTGGGAAATCTGAGGTATGTAGTTTTTCAACTCTTTGCCTATCGAATATACTTTATATGGGGTCAAATTGCACTTCCTAAGGCTTCCACTAGATGTCACAGTCTTTAGAATGTTGTTTGATACTTCTACTGTGAAGGAGAGGGGAATGGGAGCATAATGAGTCAGTGGTCTGGCAGAATGGTATGAGCTGGTCACGTAAGTTCATGTGAGAGTTAGCTTGTGTTCCATTGCATTTCTGATGTTAAAAACATCCTAAAGATCGATTCTATACTTCGTTTGACATTTTCTACAGACTGTAACGGAACTTTTTGACTTTTCTGGCCTGCACGTCATGTATTTGGATTAATGGGCTAAACGTGCGAACAAAAAGGAGTTATTTGGACAGAAATGATGGACTCGAACAAATCACAACATATATTGTGGAACTGGGATTCCTGGGAGTGTATTCTGATAAAGATCATCAAAGGTAAGTGAATATTTATAATGTGATTTCTGACGTCTGTTGACTCCACAACATGGCGGATATCTGTATGGCTTAATTTGTTGTCTGAGCGCTGTACTCAGATTATTGCATGGTGTGCTTTTTCGATAAAGCTTTTTTGAAATCTGACACAGCGCTCGCATTAAAGAGAAGTGTATCTATAATTCCATGCATAATAGTTGTATCTTTTATCCATGTTTATTATGAGTATTTCTGTAAATTGATGTGGCTCTCTGCAAAATCACCAGATGTTTTGGAACTACTGAACATAACGCGCCAATGTAAACTCTGATTTTTGTATATGAACTCTATCGAACAAAACATACATGTATTGTGTAACATGAAGTCCTATGAGTGTCATCTGATGAAGATCATCAAAGGTTAGTGATTCATTTCATCTCTATTTCTGCTTTTTTTGACTCCTCTCTTTGGCTGGAAAAATGGCTGTGTTTTTCTGTGACTAGGTGCAGACCTAACATAATCGTTTGGTGTGCTTTCGTCGTAAAGCCTTTTTGAAATCGGACACTGTGGTGGGATGAACAACAAGTTTATCTTTAAAATGGTGTAAAATACTTGTATGTTTGAGGAGTTTATCTATGAGATTTCTGTTGTTTTGAATTTGGCTCCCTGCACTTTCACTGGCTGTTGTCATATCTATCCCGTTAGCGGGATTCAAGCCGTA
The DNA here is from genome assembly GCF_057628025.1 of Oncorhynchus mykiss. Classification (NCBI taxonomy): domain Eukaryota; kingdom Metazoa; phylum Chordata; class Actinopteri; order Salmoniformes; family Salmonidae; genus Oncorhynchus; species Oncorhynchus mykiss. The sequence continues at coordinate 2,795,142 of NC_143045.1, forward strand.
AGAAGTTTTAAGAAGCTCTGTTTTGGCTTGTTGACATTTTAGAGATTTTAGATTCTTCAAAGTAGCCACCCTTTGCCTTGATGACAGCTTTTCACACTCTTGTTATTCTCTCAACCATCTTCATGAGGTAGTCACCTGGAACTATTTTTGTGTGGTTCCCACCGTGAAGCATGGAGGAGAAGGTGTGATAGTGTGGGGGTGCTTTGCTGGTGACACTGTCTGTGATTTATTTAGAATTCACGGCACACTTAACCAGCATGGCTACCACAACATTCTGCGGTGATACGCCATCCCATCTGGTTTGCGCTTACTCTCAATTGTTTTTCAACAGGACAATGACCCAAAACACACCTCCAGGCTGTATTTGACCAAGAAGGAGAGTGATGGTATGCTCAGCATATGTGGAAACTCCTTCAAGACTATTGGAATAGCATTCCAGGTGAAGCTGGTTGAAAGAATGCCAAGAGTGTGCAAAACTGTCATCGAGTCAAGGGGTGGCTATTTTGAAGAATCTAAAATATATTTTGATTTGTTTAACACTTTTTAGCTTATTACATGATTCAATATGTTATCTCGTAGTTTTGATGTCTTCACTATTATTCCACAATGAGGAAAATAGTACAAATAAAGAAAAACCCTTTAATGAGTAGGTGTGTCCAAACTTTTGACTGGCAGAGTACGTACATAAAACACAGAAAAATCAAAATTTTGACTGCACTGTGCCTTTAAATTAAGACCAGAAAGCATATTATTGTAGCCAATTTTGACTTTGTACCTGTGGATTCTGACTTTGTTTTATTTTTTTATTTTTTTTATTTCACCTTTATTTAACCAGGTAGGCTAGTTGAGAACAAGTTCTCATTTGCAACTGCGACCTGGCCAAGATAAGGCATAGCAGTGTGAACAGACAACACAGAGTTACACATGGAGTAAACAATTAACAAGTCAATAACACAGTAGAAAAAAAGGGGAGTCTATATATACATTGTGTGCAAAAGGCATGAGGTAGGCAAATAATTACAATTATGCAGATTAACACTGGAGTGATAAATGATCAGATGGTTATGTACAGGTAGAGATATTGGTGTGCAAAAGAGCAGAAAAATAAAAATAAATAAATAAAAACAGTATGGGGATGAGGTAGGTGAAAATGGGTGGGCTATTTACCAATAGACTATGTACAGCTGCAGCGATCGGTTAGCTGCTCAGATAGCAGATGTTTGAAGTTGGTGAGGGAGATAAAAGTCTCCAACTTCAGCGATTTTTGCAATTCGTTCCAGTCACAGGCAGCAGAGAACTGGAACGAAAGGCGGCCAAATGAGGTGTTGGCTTTAGGGATGATCAGTGAGATACACCTGCTGGAGCGCGTGCTACGGATGGGTGTTGCCATCGTAACCAGTGAACTGAGATAAGGCGGAGCTTTACCTAGCATGGACTTGTAGATGACCTGGAGCCAGTGGGTCTGGCGACGAATATGTAGTGAGGGCCAGCCGACTAGAGCATACAAGTCGCAGTGTTGGGTGGTATAAGGTGCTTTAGTGACAAAACGGATGGCACTGTGATAAACTGCATCCAGTTTGCTGAGTAGAGTGTTGGAAGCAATTTTGTAGATGACGTCGCCGAAGTCGAGGATCGGTAGGATAGTCAGTTTTACTAGGGTAAGTTTGGCGGCGTGAGTGAAGGAGGCTTTGTTGCGGAATAGAAAGCCGACTCTTGATTTGATTTTCGATTGGAGATGTTTGATATGGGTCTGGAAGGAGAGTTTAGAGTCTAGCCAGACACCTAGGTACTTATAGATGTCCACATATTCAAGGTCGGAACCATCCAGGGTGGTGATGCTGGTCAGGCGTGCGGGTGCAGGCAGCGAACGGTTGAAAAGCATGCATTTGGTTTTACTAGCGTTTAAGAGCAGTTGGAGGCCACGGAAGGAGTGCTGTATGGCATTGAAGCTCGTTTGGAGGTTAGATAGCACAGTGTCCAAGGACGGGCCGGAAGTATATAGAATGGTGTCGTCTGCGTAGAGGTGGATCAGGGAATCGCCCGCAGCATGAGAAACATCATTGATATATACAGAGAAAAGAGTCGGCCCGAGAATTGAACCCTGTGGCACCCCCATAGAGACTGCCAGAGGACCGGACAGCATGCCCTCCGATTTGACACACTGAACTCTGTCTGCAAAGTAATTGGTGAACCAGGCAAGGCAGTCATCCGAAAAACCGAGGCTACTGAGTCTGCCGATAAGAATACGGTGATTGACAGAGTCGAAAGCCTTGGCAAGGTCTATGAAGACGGCTGCACAGTACTGTCTTTTATCGATGGCGGTTATGATATCGTTTAGTACCTTGAGCGTGGCTGAGGTACACCCGTGACCGGCTCGGAAACCAGATTGCACAGCGGAGAAGGTACGGTGGGATTCAAGATGGTCAGTGACCTGTTTGTTGACTTGGCTTTCGAAGACCTTAGATAGGCAGGGCAGGATGGATATAGGTCTGTAACAGTTTGGGTCCAGGGTGTCGCCCCCTTTGAAGAGGGGGATGACTGCGGCAGCTTTCCAATCCTTGGGGATCTCAGACGATATGAAAGAGAGGTTGAACAGGCTGGTAATAGGGGTTGCGACAATGGCGGCGGATAGTTTCAGGAATAGAGGGTCCAGATTGTCCAGCCCAGCTGATTTGTACGGGTCCAGGTTTTGCAGCTCTTTCAGGACATCTGCTATCTGGATTTGGGTAAAGGAGAACCTGGAGAGGCTTGGGCGAGTAGCTGCGGGGGGGGGGGAGCTGTTGTCCGAGGTTGGAGTAGCCAGGCGGAAGGCATGGCCAGCCGTTGAGAAATGCTTGTTGAAGTTTTCGATAATCATGGATTTATCGGTGGTGACCATGTTACCTAGTCTCAGTGCAGTGGGCAGCTGGGAGGAGGTGCTCTTGTTCTCCATGGACTTCACAGTGTCCCAGAACTTTTTGGAGTTGGAGCTACAGGATGCAAACTTCTGCCTGAAGAAGTTGGCTTTAGCTTTCCTGACTGACTGTGTGTATTGGTTCCTGACTTCCCTGAACAGTTGCATATCGCGGGGACTATTCGATGTTAGCGCAGTCCGCCACAGGATGTTTTTGTGCTGGTCGAGGGCAGTCAGGTCTGGAGTGAACCAGGGGCTATATCTGTTCTTAGTTCTGCATTTTTTGAACGGAGCATGCTTATCTAAAATGGTGAGGAAGTTACTTTTAAAGAAAGACCAGGCATCCTCAACTGACGGGATGAGGTCAATGTCCTTCCAGGATACCCGGGCCAGGTCGATTAGAAAGGCATAGAAGCCTTTCTATAGAAGCTAATGAAAACCCATAATGGGTGGACTGGCAGCCTTTGCGAGTGTACCCATAGGAGCAATGCAGGAAGTAAAAGCAGGAAGTGTACCCATCAATATGTGCTGTGATTTGTTGATTCAACTCAACTGACTTGACAAAAACTACATTCCATGGCATGAGCCACATCAGTTAACATCATTTGAATTAACATTTTACATTTGAACAAGGAGCAATAAAGTTTCACCACATTTACAGCAGAAACGGACTCAACATAACCAATGCACCGCCGTCCCTTTTTCGTCAGCTGTTTGTTCCACACAAAAATATCAGAAATCTAAATAAAATTAAAAATATGGTTATTTTATTTTCATTAGAGTGGAGGAAAATCAATTACTGTCAGGCAATATGCAATTGAGACAATCAAATTAATAGGTAGACATTTTTCTCCTATCACTGGGGGAGCAGGGGAGCAAGGGGGTACAAGGTCAAATGGAGATTACAGATAGCTCGCACTTCTTCATCCACACAACTGCAGGAGGGCAGGCTAAGAGATACTAGACGAAAGAACAAAATGAATTAGGATTGCATTGAGGGAACACTTTAATTAATGAACATTTATTCCATTTAAGATTGACATAAGCTCACTAGAGTCTGTAAAATTGAAATGAATTGTTATTATAACATTCATCAAAAAGCCATTTTTTTCCAGAAATGTGTTGAACATGGAAACAAGAGCTTTCAAGAGGCCACACTGCCCTTTCCCACCTGGACAAAAAGAACACCTATGTGAGAATTCTGTTCATAGACTACAGCTCATTGTTAAACACCATAGTGCCTACAATGCTCATCACTAAGTTAAGGACCCTGGGACTATACATCTCCCTCTGCAACTGGATCCTGGACTTCCTGTCGGGCCACCCCCAGGTTGTAAGGGTAGTCAACAACACATCTGCCATGCTGATCCTCAACACAGGGGACCCTCAGGGGTGTGTGCTTAATCCCCTACTGTACTCCCTGTTCACTCATGACTGCGTGGCCAAGAATGACTCCAACACCATCATTAAGTTTGCTGATGACACAACATTGGTAGGCCTGATCACCGATAATGATTAGACAGCATATAGGGAGCAGGTCAGAGACCTGGCAGTGTGGTGTCAGGACAACGACCTCTCCTTCAACGTGGGCAAGACAAAGGAGGTGATCGAGGACTACAGGAAAAGGACGGCTGAACACGCCCCTATTCAGATCAACGTGATGTAGTGGAGCGGGTCGAGAATTTCAAATTATTTTGTGTCCACATCACCTAAAAACTATTATGGTCCAAACACACCAATACAGACATGAAAGAGCACGACAACACATTTTCCCCCTCAGGAGACTGAAAAGATCCTCAAAAAGTTCTACAGCTGCACCATCGCGAGCATCACCGCCTGGTATGGCAACTGCTCGTCATTCGACTGTAAGGCGCTACAGAGGGTAGTGCGTACGGCCCAGTACATCACAAGGGCCACGTTTCCTGCCATCCTGGACCCACAGTTGAAGTCGGAAGTTTACATACACCTTAGCCAAATACATTTAAACTCCGTTATTGTTATTTAAATGTGTTACTTTTTATAAATGTTTTCCTTTAGTTTATTTGGTAAACATTTTCTTAACTCTATTCCTTGAACGACATTGTTGGTTAAGGGCTTGTAAGTAAATATTTCACAGTAAGGTGAAATGTTGTATTCAGCGCATGTGACAAATAAAATTTGATTTGATAAGATTTCAATTTCACCCACATTGATTTTTCCGTAACGACAGAGACGGAGTGGATTTTTTTTATTTGGAGCACAAGGCTGCTGCCGTGCTTGTGCACTTGTCGATGTACATTGTGTGTGAGAGACTATTGATTTAGTATACAACCATGGTCCTTGCAATCTAATGTGAGGCACTTCAACATTGCCTTCAACCTGTAAAATCAGAAATGACCGATACCTCATTCTGTACTGTTCCGCTCTTGAATCTTCATAGTGCATTGTAATGAGTCCGTCGACATCATCGGCAATATTTTTATGGATGAATAAATTACTGAAAATTCAGGCAGTGGCACTGGCCAGGGGCCAACCGAGGCCTCGATGTCAGGTTCAGCGTCTGGTTCAATTGCTGTCACCTTCTAGCCAGGTTACATTTTATTAGCCAGGAGGTGAACAGCAGGTTTGGGAACTGAATGTAATATCCTGAAATCGAGCTCCGGGAAAAATGAAAAGAACTGAGACATGCTGAAATCAATAGACACATTGATGCTTTATGAAGCCCTTGGCGCATTTAGCTCATAATGATCAGGAACCATATAAATTAGTTTATGGCACGCGGAGAGCTTCTAATGAGAGAGTGGTTCTGACACTGGAGCTGAAGTAGGGGGAGATGAAATATCTTCCCTCATAACAATAAAAATCGTTAATTGAAGCACTATTTATTGTCTGGGCCTACTTGATATCCACATAGTTCTTCGGCGGTTGGTGACCCCTAGCTTGTGATATTTATCTTAGGTCTGTAATTGTGGGTGTCCTCTGTAGTTCTTAATAATGCCTCTTCTTGACACTCCAGGGATTGGTTCCCATGCTGGAGAACATTAGTCTGCTAAGCTACAATTTAGGAATCTGGCTTCTAACTTCCACACAGTATAAGCCACTACCTCACAGCATTTGGAATTACATTGACGTTAGAGTGGTTTTGACAAGCTATCCATCACAAAGTCCTGTAATTATGCATTTCAAACTGTCAGCCTTCTACAAGATCTCTCTCCTTCTGTAGCAATGATCCTCAAGAGACATTCCCCTGAGTTATCTTGTTTCATTGTCCCTATTGTTGTTATGCATTTTATTTTATGGAAATACCCCATGTATTCGACTGCCATATGGAAATAAAAGTCAAGTAAACTCTTCTTTGACATTTATCTACAAACATAATATTGGAAGAGAACTGCATCAGAGGTTCATGTCCTGACAGACAATAACTTGTTACCCCAGGGATAGTTCCAAAAGGTTTGGCTGCTAAAGGTACAGACTGGAAGGATCTGTCTGGCAAAGGTTGAACTGAACTGATTTCAGTGAGATTATCGCTCTCTTCTCTGTCTAACCTTTTGCAGTCTCCCTGAGGATACTTCAGAAACTAACTCCAAAGGCCTGTTCAGTGACCATCTTTTTCTGGAGGTGACATTTTTTAAACACTAGAACTGCCAACTAAGTCATTTGAACTTTATGTGTATTAGATAAGATGACACCGAAGAGGTTGGCTTGACGTTTTACACGCTCCTAACCAACTGTGCTGTTTTGTTATTTATTTTTTGCGTTGTTTGTAACTTATTTTGTGACTTATTTTGTACATAATGTTGCTGCTACCGTCTCTTATGACCGAAAATAACTTCTGGACACCAGAACTGGGATTACTCACCACGGACTGGAAGAATCTTTTTCTTTAACAACTCCGACGAGAAGTATATACGGCTTTCTCGGGAACAGGTCCAAATCCCCGTCATTTGCGCGAAGAAAAGATGGAGGAAAAGGGGGCGCAGGTCAAGCTGCCTTCTGAGAATCCGTAGACGAGCGATTAAACTCCCACTGCCCCATTGGCTAATGTGCAATCATTGGAAAATAAAAATTAATGACCTAAGATTTAAGATTATCCTACCAACGGGACATTAAAAACTGTAATATCATGGTTCACCGAGTCGTGGCTGAACGACGACACGGATAATGTAGAGCTGGCGGGATTTTCCATGCACCGGCAGAACAGAGAAGCTACGTCTGGTAAGACGAGGGGTGGGGGTGTGTGTCTATTTGTCTATAACAGCTGGTGCACAATGTTTAATATTAAAGAAGTCTTGAGGTATTGCTCACCTGAGGTAGAGTACCTTATGATAAGCTGTAAACTACACTATCTACCAAGAGAGTTCTCATCTATATTATTCATAGCCGTCTATTTACCACCACACACTAAGACCCCACTTAATGAGCTGTACGCGGCCCTTAGCAAATAAGAAAATGCTCATCCAGAAGTGGCACTCCTCGTGGCCAGGGACTTTAATGCAGGCAAACTTAAATCAGTTTTACCAAATTTTTACCAGCATATTACATTTGCAACCAGAGGAAAAACAACTCTAGACCACCTTTCCTTCACACACAGAGATGCATACAAAGCTCTCCCCCGCCCTCCATTTGGCAAATCTGACAATTCTATCCTCCTTATTCCTGCTTACAAGCAAAAACTAAAGCAGGAAGTACCAGTGACTTGCTCAATAAGGATGTGGTCATATGACGCGGATGCTACCCTACAGGACTGTTTTGCTAGCACAAACTGGAATGTGTTCCCGGATTCATCCAATGGCATTGAGGAGTATACCACCTCAGTCACTGGCTTCATCAATAAGTGCATCGACGACGTCGTCCCCACAGTCACCGTACTTACATATCCCAACCAGAAGCCATGGATTACAGGAAACATCTGCATCGAGCTAAAGGCTAGAGCTGCCGCTTTCAAGGAGCGGGACACTAATCCGGATGCCTATAAGAAATCTCGTTATGCCCTCAGATGAACCATCAAACAAGCAAAGCGTCAATAGAGGATTAAGATTGAATCCTACTACACTGGCTCTGACGCTCGTCGGATGTGCCAGGGCTTGAAAACTATTACGGACGACAAAGGGAAACCCAGATGCGAGCTGCCCAGTGACACAAGCCTACCAGACGAGCTACATGCCTTTTATGCTCGCTTCCAGGCAAGCAACACTGAAGCTTACACAAGAGCACAAGCTGTTCTGGAGGACTGTGTGATAACGCTCTCGGTAGCAAATGTGAGCAAGACCTTTAAACAGGTCAGCATTCACAAAGCCACAGGGCCAGACGGATTACCAGGACATGTACTCAAAGCAAGCACGGACCAACTGGCAAGTGTCTTCACTGACATTTTCAACCTCTCCCTGACCGAGTCTGTAATACCTTCATGTTTCAAGCAGACCACCAAAGTCATTGTGCCCAAGGAAGCGAAGGTAACTTGCCTAAATGATACCGCCATGTAGCACTCACGTCGGTAGCCACGAAGTGCTTTGAAAGGCTGGTCATGGCTCACATCAACAGCATCCTCCTGGATACCCTAGACCCACTCCAATTTGCATACCGCCCCAACAGATCCACAGATGACGCAATCTCAATTGCACTCCACACTACCCTTTCCCAACCGGACAAAAGGAACACCTATGTGAGAATGCTGTTCATTGACTACAGCTCAGCATTCAACACCATAGTGCCCACAATGCTCATCACTAAGCTAAGGACCCTGGGACTAAACACCTCCCTCTGCAACAGGATCCTGGACTTCCAGACGGGCCGCCCCCAAGTGGTAAGTGTAGGCAACAACACATCTGCCACACTGATGCTCAACACTGGGACCCCTCAGAGGTGTGTACTTAGTCCCCTCCTGTACTCTCTGTTCACCCATGACTGCGTGGCCAAACACGACTCCAACACCATCAATAAGTTGACACAACAGTGGTCACTGACAACGACCTGATCACCGACAACGATGAGACTGTCAGAGAACTGGAAATGTGGTGACAGGACAACAACCTCTCACTCAATGTGAGCAAGACAAAGGAGCTGATTGTGGACTACAGGAAAAGGCAGGCCGTACAGGCCCTCATTCACATCGACGGGGCTGTAGTGGAGCAGGTCGAGAGTTTCAAGTTCCTTGGTGTCCACATCAAAAACAGACTATCATGGTCCAAACAGACCAAGATAGTCGTGAAAAGGGCACGACAAAACCTTTTCCCCCTCAGGAGACTGAAAAGATTTGGCATGGGTCTCCAGATCTTCAATATGTTATACAGCTTCACCATCAAGAGCATCCTGACCAGTTGTATCACCGCCTGGTATGGCAACTGCTTGGCATCTGACCGTAAGGCGCTACAGAGGGTAGTGCGTACGGCCCAGTACATCACTGGAGCCTAGCTTCCTGCCATCCAGGGCCTATACTGTATAATAGACGGTGTCAGAGGAAGGCCCATGCATTTTTCAGAGACTCCAGTCACCCAAGTCATAGAGAATTTTCTCTGTTACCTCACAGCAAACGGTTCCGGAGCGCCAAGTCTAGGACCAAAAGGCTCCTTAACAGCTTCTACCCTCAAGCCATAAGACTGCTGAACAATTAGTCTGCTGGCTATTTGATTATTTACATTGACCCCCCCCCCCCCCCCCCCCCATTTGTTTTTTACACTGCAGCTACTTGCTGTTTATTATCTATACATAGTCACTTCACCCCTACCTACATGTACAGATTACCTCAACTAACCTGTACCCCCGCGCACTGACTCGGTACCGGTACCCCCTGTATATAGCCTCGTTATTGTTATTTATTGTGTTACTTTATATTATCTTTTACTTTAGTTAATTTGTTAAATATTTTGTTGATTAAGGGCTTGTAATGAAGCATTTCATGGTAAGGTCTACACTTGCTGTATTTGGCTGATGTGACAAAGTTTGATTTGATTTTGATTTGAAATTGTAATATCTCTGCCATTTTTAAAGTCATATACATCAAATGGCTGCCGTTTCATGATATTCAGTATTTTATATCTTAGAATGGTGTAAAAACATTTGATGAAAGAGGAGGAATATATCGTGTGGTGGTTCATTTCTTTACCATTAAATTAGGAGAGACACATTTTTCACACAAGTCAGAGTTATACTTAAACTAAATCTTTATACACTTATTAATAAGGGAGCAGGTCAATACAACCCACGCATATAAAGTAAATCGATTGAGTGCTCTATGTTAATGATGGCTGGTCGACGAATCACCCTCAGATGATTCTTTGAGAGCCCCGAGACAAAAGTACAAAGGCATTTTATAGCCAAGATACACCCCCTTCAGGCTACACGACAAACAACAGCTGTATGGAATGGGTCGCACGGTTAAGATTTGTATGAAAGGTACTTATAATTCACAGCAGACAGTATCTCATTGTGTAGAGACCAGGGTCTGTCCCTGGAGTCATCTCTCCCTGGTACCTTGTAGAACAGAAATATTAACTCATGCTCTGGAATGCGGTATCACCCAAAGACATCGTACATCTTCCAGAGGCCCATCCTCAGTAGAACACACACAGATGAGCGTTCTAGCAACCCCTTATTCTGTTGCATAAAACAACCATTTGATGCAATAACAGCATTATAACATAATCTTGCAATTTCTCCACCATAACCGTAATAGTTATGATTTATACATTAATCTCTGCCTGTCCACACTTAGCTGGTAAATGTGTGAGATGTAGTGCTAATGGCTGTCATTCCTTACCCAGGGCGTTTAGTTTACTTTCTGCCTCCATTTCCAGAAGTACCATTGGACGACTATGACCCAAATGGGGAACTGAATTAAATTTGCCCACCATTTAATTACAGTATATCTACTCTCTTTGAATACTGAAATAATCTTTGGTGGGGGAGTTGGAGAGAGATAGTACAGTGACTGTGTCTGTCTGCATTTTTTAGATGCACTTGTGGAAATGTGCTTACTTGTATGCAGTTTATTGGTTCTTTGCTAAAAGCGCACATCAGCATTCCATTCCACTCTTCATGGGATGAAGATATTTTTGCTTTGAGTACTCATCCGATGTTGAAATATGTTGCTTGATATGGATGTTTGGATATGGCCACTGGACAGTGGGTTATCAAACTGCAACCAATGGAAATGTTGCTACAGAAGTATACTTTGGAAGCAATTCTTAAAAGTAGGCATTTTACCGTGTTTTCCGCTATTGAGAACCAACCACCAGCAATGTTGTGGTCCACCAAACTCACTGCCATTGTTTGAGTCACAATTCACATCGTGGTTCAAACAGTTTAAATGCATTCATGTCCACCAAACTCACTGCCATTGTTTGAGTCACAATTCACATCGTGGTTCAAACAGTTTAAATGCATTCATGTCCCATGGGACCAAGATTATTCACCAAATGTACATGAACAAGTACACTGCATGAACACCTAGTGGTGTTCTATAATTGGCCTAGGCTAGGAGGATTCAAAGTCATGGTCATGTTGCTTACCTAATGTACATTAGTATGATACCTTTGGGATTCCCACAAGGACACACTTAGTGTAGATCCTTTAGCCAGGGTCAAGGGTCAGTGTATCTGGCTGGAGTCTGTCTTTGGGGGCTGGGGCTGATTGTGGTGCTTGTGCCTCTCCCCTAGAACGAGAGAGACAGAGGGAAAGTGAGAGCATCACCAGTCACACCCCAACCAGCTAAGACCACCCCAAGCATACCCTGGCCACACCCTATATAGGCCCCACATATCAGACCTATGCTCCTTCTTCCCACCACAAGGACCTCAACATGACAGCAGGACATACTGTATGCCCAGGCCGCGAGCAGAGCAGCAGGCCCAACCCCCACTATTACACCTGCCCAAGCCCCATCCCGCGACCTTATAGGTATGTATCAGATGCTCAACATGCTCTGATCACACTTACTGTGATGGTCTAGGCCTAAAACCACACAAAAAAACACTAGACACTATGGAACACAAAGCTTTTACTCTCTCATCCTGGAATATACAAGGTCTGAGGTCGTCTGCCTTTGGCCTAAAGAGCAGGAACCCAGACTTCCTCAAAGAAATTGGAAATACAGACATTGTCATCCTACAAGAAACATGGTATGAAGGAGACGGACCCACTTGTTGCCCTCTAGATTACAGAGAGCTGGTAGTCCCATCTACCAAACTTGTGAAACAGGGAAGAATCAGGGGGTATGCTAATTTGGTATAGAGCAGACCTAACACACTCTATTAAATTAGTCAAAACAGAAACATTTTACATCTGGCTAGAAATGAATAAGGAAATTATCTCAACAGAGAAAAACTATATCCCACCAATAGAATCCCCATACTTTAACAAAGACAGCTTCTCCATCCTAGAGGGGGAGATCAACAATTTCCAGGCTTAGGGACATGTACTAGTCTGTGGCGACCTAAATGCCAGAACTGGAACGAACCTGGCACCCTCAGCACAAAGGGGGACAAACACCTACCTGGAGCTGACAGCATTCCCTCCCCCAATTGCCCCCTAGACACAACTACGGCAACATAACCAACAAAAACGGGTCACATCTCCTGCAGCTCTGTCGGACGCTGGGTATGTACATAGTCAATGGTAAGCTTAGAGGGGACTTCTATGGAAGGTACACCTATAGCTCATCTCTTGGCAGTAGTACTGTAGACTACTTTATCACTGACCTCAACGCAGTCTCTTAGAGTTCACAGTCAGTCCACTGACACACTATCAGATCACAGAAAAATAACACTCTACTTGAACAGAGCTATGCTCAATCATGAGGCATCAAAGCCAAAGGAACTGAATAATATTAAGAAATACTATAGATGGAATGGACATTTTGTGGAAATCTACCAAAATACAATTAGGCAACAACAAATTAAATTCCCTCTAGACAATTTCCGGGACAAAAGGTTTCACTGTAATAGCAAATGTGTAAACTTGGCAGTAGAAAACCTAAACAGTTTATTTGACCTTTCAGCTTCCCTATCAAATCTAAACATTTCAAGCAGACAACCTATGACAAATGGTTTGATGAAGAATGCAAAAACCTAAGAAAGAAATTGAGAAACCTTTCCAACCAAAAACATAGAGACCCAGAAAACTTCAGAAATACACTACAGAAAAAGAAGGAACAGCACGTCAGAATTCAGCTCAATGTAATTGAAGAATCCATAGAATCTAACCTCTTTTGTGAAAATTGGAACCACTCAACAAAGAACAACAGGAAGAGTTATCTATCCAAAACGTAGATGTATGGATAAACCACTTCTCCAATGGTTTTGGCTCTATAACAAAGAACAAGAACAAACAGCAAAAACATATTCATGATCAAATACAAATCTTAGAATCAACTATTACAGACTACCAGAACCCGCTGCATTCTCCAATTACATTGAATGAACTACAGGACAAAATACAAACCCTGCAACCTAAAAAGGCATGTGGGTATCCTAAATTAAATTATAAAATATACAGACCACAAATTCCAATTGGCTATACTTAAACTCTTTAACATCATCCTTAGCTCTGGCATCTTCCCCAATATTTGGAACCAAGGACTGATCACCCCAAAGTGGAGACAAATTTGACCCCCAAAAACGACTGTATGTGCGTCAACAGCAACCTTAGTAAAATCCTCTGCATTATCATTAATAGGAGATTCGTACATTTCCTCAGTGAAAACAATGGCTTTTTACCAAATTACCATACGACAGACCACGTATTCACCCTGCACCCCCTAATTGACAAAGAAACCAACCAAAACAAAGGCAAAGTCTTCTCATGCTTTATTGATTTCTATAAAGCTTTTGAGTCAATTTGGCATAAGGGTCTGCTACACAAATTGATGGAACGTGGTGTTGGGGATAAAAAATATGATATTATAAAATCCATGTACACAAACAACAAGTATGTGGTTAGAATTGTCAAAAAAACACATTTTTTCCACAGGGCCAGGAGATGAGACAGGGAGGCAGCTTAAGCCCCACCCTCTTCAACATATATATCAACAAATTGGCGAGGGCACTATAACAGTCTTCAGCACCCGGCCTCACCCTATTAGAATCTGAAGTCAAATGACTACTGTTTGCTGATGATCTGATGCTTCTGTCCCCAACCAGGGAGGGTCTACATCATCACCTAGATCTTCTGCACTGATTCTGTCAGACCAGGGCCCTGAGAGTAAATCTCAGTAAGACAAAAATAATGGTGTTCCAAAAAAGGTCCAGTTGCCAGGACCACAAATACAAATTCAATCTAGACACCGTTGCCGTAGCACACAAAAAAATATACATAACTCGGCCTAAACACCAGCGCCACAGGTAACTTTCACAAAGTTGTGAACGATCTGAGAGACAAGGCAAGAAGGGCCTTCTATGTCATCAAAAATAACATAAAATTTGACATACCAATTAGGATCTGGCAAAAAAATACTTTCAGTTATAGAACCCATTGCCCTTTGTGGTTGTAAGGTCTGAGGTCTGCTCATTAACCAAGAATTCACAAAATGGAACAAACACCAAATTGCATGCAGAATTTTACAAAAATATCCTCCATGTCCAATGTGAAACACCCAAAAAATGCATGCAGAGCAGAATTAGTCCACACCCGCTAATTATCAAAATCTACAACCACCTAATAGGAAGCGATTCCTAAATCTTCCATAACAAAGCCATCAACTACAGAGAAATAAACCTGGAGAAGAGCCCCCTAACCAAGCTGGTCCTGGGTCTCTGTTCACAAACAGACCCCACAGAGCCCCAGGACAGCAACAGAATTAGACCCAACCAAATCACGAGAAAACAAAAAGATAATTACTTGACACATTGGAAATAATTTACAAAAACAACAGAGCAAACTAGACTGCCATTTGGCCCTGAACAGAGAGTACACAGTGGCAGAATACCTGACCACTGCGACTGACCAAAAATTAAGGAAATCTATGTACAGACTCAGTGAGCATAGCCTTGCTTTTGAGAAAGGCCGCCGAAGAATTTGAAAAGAAATCCAATTTTGATAAACTCCCATATCTATTGGTTGAAATACAAGTGTGCAATCACAGAAGCAAGATTTGTTACCTGTTGCCACAAGAAAACCAGTGAAGAACAAACACCATTGTAAATACAACCTATGTTTATCTTTATTTATTTTCCCTTTGTACTTGAACTATTTGCACATCATTACAACACTGTATATAGACATAATATGACATTTAAAATGTCTTTATTCTTTTGGAACTGTTTACTGTTATTTTTGGGAGGGTTTATTTCACTTTTGTTTACTATCTATTTCACTTCCTTTGCCAATAAAGCCCCTTAAATTGAAATTGAATTGAGAGAACATTGGATAAAGAGGGAGACTGAGAGAGGAAAGAGAGGGAGAGGGCTGAAAGAGAGCAGAGACAATTTGATAAATAGAGATAGAAATAGTGGACGAGAATGAGCCTAGAAAGAGAGAGAGAAATAGTGGACAAGAATGAGCATAGAGAGAGAGGCAGAGAGGAGAGAGGCAGAGACTGAGGCAGCTGCTGGCAGGACCTGGCCAGGCTCTGCTGATTTAAGGACCCAGGCCACAGGAAGGGACTGCTCGACACGCCAGGCACGTCCCCTCAGCCACTGCTAGAGGAAGCACTACTGCCATTCAGCTCTGCAGACGCCTAAATGAGTCTGTTCTGTCCTGCAACGGGCCCTGGCAACGTTCCACTGCTTCTCTCTCTCTTTCTCTCCCTCCGTCTCTCCCTCTCACTCCTCAGATCACAAGATTTCCTTTTCTGTGGCACTTCATTCCAATTGCTTCCTGCCCCACCACTAAACTGTGATAAATTACTGTCCTTTTACTATAGAAAGCCCAGTAACCCAATGTTCTTTTTTCTTCAAGACATTGTATGCTTCTTTTTCTATGTTCCCTACCCCACTCTATTCTCCTGATATCTCTCTCTATGAATGTTTTTTGTGCTTTATTGGTTTTTAACAGAATTGCTCTTACAAACCCTGAAAACTCAAACAATCGCTTTAGTTAAAGCTTTCATTTACTATCCAAATGGTTCAGAAACACACACATATGTAATCCCATACAGTGCATTTGGAAAGAATTCAGACCCCTTCGCTTTTTCACTTTTTGTTATGTTACAGCCTTATTCTAAAATAGATTTTTTTTCTCATCAATCTACACACAATACCCCGTAATGACAAAGCAAAAACACACTTTTAGAAATGTTGGCAAACTTGTAAAAAAATTAACTTAAATATCACATTTGCATAAGTATTCAGACCCTTTACTCAGTACTTTCTTGAAACATTTTTGGCAGTGATTAAAGCCTTGAGTCCTCTTGCGTATGATGCTACAAGCTTGGTATACCTGTATTTGGGGAGTTTCTCCCGTTCTTCTCTGCAGATCCTCTTAAGCTCTGTGCTTAGGGGTCGTTGTCCTGTTGGAAGGTGAACCTTTGCCCCAGTCTGAGGTCCTGAGTTCTCTGGAGCAGGTTTTCATCAGGGATCTCTGTACTTTGTTCTGTTCATCTTCCCCCCGATTCTGACTAGTCTCCCAGTCCCTGTCGCTGAGAAATATCCCCACTACATCATACTGCCACCACCATAGGGATGGTGGCCGGTTTCCTCCAAATTTGCTACTTGGCATTCAGGCCAAAGAGTTTTAGGTGCCTTTTGGCAAACTCCAAACGAGCTGTCATGTGCCTTTTACTGAGTGGCTTCCATCTGGCCACTCTACCATAAAGGCCTGATTGGTGGAGTGCTGCAGAGATGGTTGTCCTTCTGGACAGTTCTCCCATCTCCACAGAGGAACTGTGGAGCTCTGTCAGAGTAACAATCGGGTTCTTGGTCATCTACCTGACCAAGGCCCTTCTCCCCCGATTGCTCAGTTTTGCCGGGCGGCCAGCTCTAGGAAGAGAGTTCGTGGTTCCAAACATCTTCCATTTAAGAATGATGGAGGCCACTTCAATGCTGGAGGGACCTTCAATGCTGCAGACATTTGTTGGTACCCTTCCCCAGATCTGTGCCTCGACACAATCCTGCCTCGGAGCTCTACGGACAATTCCTTCGACCTCATGTCTTGGTTTTTGCTCTGACATGCACTGTCAACTGTGGGACCTTATAAAGACAGGCGTCTTTATAAGTGTGCCTTTCCAAATCATGTCCAATCAATAGAATTTACCACAGGTGGACTCCAATCAAGTTGTAGAAACATGTCAAGGATGATCAATGGAAGCAGGATGCACCCGAGCTCTATTTCGAGTCTCACAGCAAAGGGTCTGAATACTTATGTAAATGTATGTACAGTACTTATGTCATTATGGGGTATTGTGTGTACAATGATGAGGAACATGTTATATTTAATCAATTTTAGAATAAGGCTTTAACGTAACAAAATGTGGAAAAAGTCAAAGGGTCTGAATACTTTCCGAACGCACTGCACACACACTCGCTATCACACAGACAAGCACACAAACACACACAAGTACACACCACTCCCTGATACATTACACTTCAATCAGTGTACCGTTTTTAATTTCACAACACCATGCGTACACACTAAGGTAAACAACCAGAGACAGATATTCCCCCACTGAGTTGACAGATCCCCGAGTTAATAATAATCTCTGATCTCTTGGCTGTCGTGATGACAAAACGAGCCGACCTAACCATGCGTTGAAGTGGCCAACCCAGGTTCCTCCCTGTTACTTTGATCAGGCCAGATGTTGAAGAAACATGTCTCCCTGTGAGTGTTGCTGTGCTGCTGTTCCCAAGCTAGGGACAGATATTAATTCCTCACATGTTCTGTTTGTTCTGTATGCGCTTATCTATTTGTCTGTGTATTCTGTGTCTGTGTGGGTCTGTGTCTATGTGAGTGTATTTGTTTGTGTATTATGTTTCTATGTTTTGGTCTGGTTATGCTTGGGGGGTTTTCAGATACCTCCATACCGACATTGTGCCATCCTGTGATATTTGGTATTACCGGAACTGAACACAAGGGGCCCGGTTTTCAAACGTCACTTAGCCTCTGTAATCTGAAGATTAGCCATGCTGACAAGTACATGTGAAATCCCATAGCGAAAATGTTACACAGTCTCTGACAAACTATTTGCAGGACAGACAAGTAAGTAAAAAATGCTACTCACAGTTTGCTGCACACACAAAACAAATATTAGATAGCAAGGCTCTTGATCCAGGAGGGGGATTCTCTGCTGTTACCAAGAGAAGCTTGATTTTGCAAGAAGCTAACCACTAGATAATTAGCTACTAATTTAGCACTGTAGAACATTTAGCACATTTTAGACAGTTAACTTAATAGTTATAAGATATCTAGCTTGCAAACATTTAGTTGTGAATTCCATACTGTAACTAGATCACCTGGTGGGTGCTGCACAACAGTGAGTGACTCACAATGCCATGGTCTCTCACCTTTGTGTGCTTGTAAACAAATAATGTGACTGGTGACTACCGGTAAGCTTCATAATGGGACTAGAAATAAACAAAGAATGCAGTTTGCTTTATCTCCTATTGCACAAGTTGACTGCAGGTATTTACTTAAAAAAGTAGTTTCAAATGTATAAAAAAAACTTCAAACAAATAGTTTCAACGGTATTGGCGCTCTTAGAAAAAACATCCTGTAGCTATTTCCAAATACCTTGATATACAGTATACCACCCAAGCCTAGTCTGTGTCTCTGTGAGTCTATTTGTCTGTTTATTCTGGGTCTATGTGTTGGTCTGTGTCTGTCTGTCCACGCCTGTGTGTTTGGTTGTGGTGTACATTATTTTATGAGATGGTAACTCATACAGTCACTAATTCCACTTAGGGAGTAAGTATAAGGGGTTGAGGGGGGGGGGGGGGGGGATGAGTTGAATGCTAATGACTTTATCGGACCCCTGCAGCTTGGTTGGACTCAGAGTCTGTTTTCATCCTGTGCAGTGCATTGAATAGGCCTCTTTGGGGTTACGGTTCAGATTGATAGGAAACTGTAGTCCTTCATGACTGGAGGGGTAGAGCTATGGAGTCCAGCGGCAACGCGCCTTGTGGCCACCAGACCAGATTGGCAGGCGGTCTCAGCGGTATCAAAGCGACTCGCAACCTTCCGCAGCTTTGCCTCATTTTTCCAAATTTATGGATTAACAATGGAGATTGATGACAATGCCTAAACATTTCTAGTTTCTTTAACCCTTTACGTGTGCCATTGATTTTGTTCAGAAATATGAATTTGTGGACAGTGCCTTCAGAAAGTATTCACACCCCTTGACTTTTTCCACATTGTTGTTGAAGCCTGAATTTGAAATGGAAATGTTGTGTCACTGGCCTACACACAATACCCCATAATGTCAAATTGGTATTTTGTTTTTAGAAATGTTTACAAATGAGTTAAAAATGAAAAGCTGAAATGTTTTGAGTCAGTATTCAATCTTAAATAAGTTTAGGAGTAAAAATGTTGCTTAACAAGTCACATAATAAGTTGCACTGTCTCCCTCTGTGTGCAATAGTGTTTAACATGATTTTTGAATGACTGCTTCATCTCTGTACCCCACACATGCAATTATCTGCAAGGTCCCTCAGTCGAGCAGTGAATTTCAAACACAGATTCACCCTCAAGGACCAGGGAGGTTTTCCAATGCCTTGTAAAGACGAAATGGTAGATGGGTAAAATAAAAAGTAGACATTGAATATCCCTTTGAGTATGGTAAAGTTATTAATTACACTTTGGATGGTGTATCAATACACCCAGGTACTACAAAGATACCGGTGTCCTTCCTAACTCAGTTAATGGTGTGGAAGAAAACTGCTCAGGGATTTCAACATAAGGTCAATGGTGACTTTAAAACCGTTGCAGAGTTTAAAGGCTGTGATTGGAGACAATTTAGGCTGTGATTGTAGAAAACTGAGGATGGATCAACAACATTGTAGTTAATCCACAATACTAACCTAAATGACAGAGTGAAAAGATGAAAGTCTGTGAAGAATAAAACATATTCAAAAAAATGCATCCTGTTTGCAATAAGGCACTAAATTAAAACTGGAACAAATGCTAGACATTCGTCAAAAAAAATGTATTTCATATCCTGAATACAAAGCGTTATGTTTGGGTCAAATCCAGCGCACCACATCACTGAGTACCACTCTTCATATTTAAAAAAAATGGTGGTGGTGGCTGCATGGGTATGCTTATCATCGGCAAGAACTAGGGAGCTTTTTTGACATAAAATTAAACGGAATAGAGCAAAGCACAGGCAAAATCTTAAGAAAACTTGGTTCAGTCAGCAGGACAATAGCCATGAACAATATGCCACTCGGGAGCCATAGACAATATGACCAATATATATTATCCTGCAAATAACAGGGTTAATAACATATCTGTGAGAATATCCAACAGGCTTTAATATAATTGTGAATGAAAACTAACAATTATAATAATCGCTTTGTTTAAAAACTAACATCTTTGAGATTATTTCATTTTCAAATAACGTAAAAGGAGCGAGAATAAGGCCATTCTTGAACATGGGGTGAGACATTGTTACTAATTTGTAAATAAATACCAGTTTGTTATTTTGAATGATTTATTTCTGTTTTTAGAGGGAGAGAAACCAAGAACCTACAATCATCTCATGGGTTGCCCAGTCAAGGGCGGCACGGATATTGAGCCAGCAACTGTTGCAACACAACAGGCGCTGTACAACATGACTGGTCGAGAGTGGCCTACACTACTACAGTAAAACCAAAATAATCCTAACAAAATAAAATAATAAAAACCTTAGTGTAACAACAGTTTTAGTAAGTAATACTGAAGTCGTGCACAATTCTCAGTTTCTATTTAGTTTTTTTTGTCACCCATTCGTTGTCAGTTAGAGACACAGTAGGACCCAAATGCATAATCAGTACTCTAACTCCCCCTTGCTCTGGTCTGGAGTAATGAAGTGGTGACGCAGGGTACCGTACTAAACCACAAATGACCTCCAAGTCCTGCGGTGTAAGTGCGCAATTTTTAAAGGAGAAACCACTGTATAACACAAGGCCAAATATACACTGGAGTATAAATACGCTGCTTTCCAAGACGTCATTGAATATTCCTGAGTAACCTACTTAGTTTTGACTTAAATCATCTTGAATATCTATGGCAAGACTTGAAAATGGCTGTCTAGGAAGGATCGACAACCAACTTGACGGCGCTTGAAGAATTTTGAAAGGAACAATATTGTACGATCTTGGTGTGCAAAGCTCTTCGAGATTTACCCAGAAAGAGACTCAGCTGTAATCACTGCCAAAGGTGATTCTAACATGTATTGACTCAGGGGTGTGAATACTTACAGTACCAGTCAACAGTTTGGAGAAACCTACTCATGTTTTTTCTTTATTATTACTATTTTCTACATTGTAGAATAATAATAGTGAAGACATCACAACTATGAAATAACACATATGGAATCACGTAGTAACCAATAAAGTGTTAAACAAATCTAAATATATTTTATATTTGCGATTCTTCAAAGCCACCCTTTGCCTTGATGACACTGCCTTGACATTCTCTCAACCAGATTCACCTGGAATGCTTTTCCAACAGTCTTGAAGGAGTATGCTGAGCACTTGTTGGCTGCTTTTCCTTCACTCTGCTGTCCAACTCATCCCAAACTATCTCAATTGGTAAAAATAAAAACCCTATAATGAGTAGTTATGTGTTAACTTTTGACTGGTACTGTATGTAAATTAAATATTTCTGTATTTAATTTTCAATACATTTGCAAAGAAATCTAAAAATGTTTTTATTTCAGTCCGTAACAACAAAATGTGGAATAAGTCAAGGTGTATGAGTACTTTCTGAATTCACTGCATATTTGTACATAGAGAAAGAAAGAAATAAAGAAAAATAAAGAAAAATGCTATTTTTATAGGAGCTTTTTACTCTTCCGATTGAAAATACCTCTGGTTTTATGCGAAGCCATTAAGGACCGAAGGCCTGCTGAAAATACATCACCCCTGCACTGGCATGCAGTAAAAACATATTTAATGAGCCTCCTTTAATTCCCCGTGTAAACACACACATTTAGGAATATTGAGGAGAGAGTAGACCTGTAAAGGTCCTGGGAGGGGCTGGAGGCCAACTTTACCGTTGGCAACTATGGCAAAACAAAATATCTCCAAAATTACATCAACCTCTATAGGCATTCCTTCTTAGCTTTGAACATGTTAAGTCCTGCATGTCAAAAATGTTTTAGCTGTCACAGCCTGTAATTTACCAGTTACTGACACCGCTGTGTTGCTATTAATATGGATACATTTTTTTTGTTGATCTGCTGTCATCAAGTCATCCTGTAAATTCAGAAGTTCACTTGATAAAGGGCAAATAATGTCTAGTAAGTTGACAGTTTGTTTCACAGAATTCTTCATCGTTCCCCTGCGTGTCAACTGGGAGGAAACTGGGAGTGTCACGCCCTGACCTTAGAGAGCTGTTTTTATTTCTCTATTTGGTTAGATCATTGTGTGATTTGGGTGGGAATTCTATGTTTTCTATTTCTTTGTTTTTGGCCGAGTGTGGTTCCCAATCAGAGGCAGCTGTCTATCGTTGTCTCTGATTGGGAATCATACTTTGGCAGCCTTTTTCCCACCTAATGTTGTGGGTAATTATTTATTTTCTGTGTGTGTTTGTGTGCGCCACGGTTGCGTCACGTTCGGTTTTTGTTTACCTGTTTTTTTTGTGAAAGTTTCACTTTATTAAAAGATGTGGAATTACATGCACACTGCGCATTGGCTCATCTATGACAGGGAATTTGAAGACAGTGAACGCAACAAGGAGTCTAGTCCTCTTTGTCATTGTGTTTTCTATGACCATGTAGAGAGACAGCGAGAGAGAGGACATTTTTGTCTCGCTGACTGGTGGTAAAATATACTCTGGGGAGTCCGTGCTTCACTTGGTCCCAAGGGTCAATGTTATTTTGGTGGGAAAGACCTTGACTGTGCATGAGTCCGGTATGGTTCTTAAATGATTTGGATAGACGAGATTCACATGCACTATGATCGATGGTTACACTGTCATGTTAAGACTAACTTTCAGTCGGAGAATGATTTTTTAAAATCAGTTTACAGCGAGTCAATGAGCCTCGAGGCTGTGGTTTCTCTGTGCAGATGGTCCAAAATGCATGAACACAATTTTGCAAGGTCTCTTTTAATATAGCATTTGCAATGCACCAGTTATGTGTGTTTTAAAACATGCCCCGCAGCTACCCAGGCAATGGTGCCTTCATGAAATTCATGAATAAACCAACTGCAGATATTTGTCAACGAACACGGCAGTCAATTTTATCTTATCAGTAATTGCTGATTTTCCCCAAAAACATAATTGCGTGCATACGTCTTGGTGTATTGGCAGAAGTGTGGAAACAAGTTTGATATTAATCTCTTCAAACACCCCAAATGTTAGTTTGATTTAATCTCTTCAAACAACCCAAATGTTAACGCCTAATCAAATTAGTATTATTATTATTTAAGTTCGCTTGCATCTAATCAAAAGGAAAGTTTGCTGAACCATTTGCTCACGATGAAAGAGGTTTATGGCTTGGCTGGTTAATGTTTTCTTTAAAATGAGGTAAGAAGTTAAAGGGACAGTACAGTTCAAAATCAGGTGTTTTCAGACCTGAAAAGTATTCTAATGTCATGATGTGTTCACAACCCAGGTGTTCTGTTTTTATATCCAGCTTTATGCCACAATGTAAAATGTATGTAAAACGTAAACCCCATGTGATGTTACGGTGCTTATATTCTCCATTCATTGGGGTTAACGCATGTAGACATGTATCTACACATCCAATGACGTGGGATGTGGACTCATATTGACATTACACTGCTTTGGAGGTCTGGAAACATCAAACAAACTTAGATTTCAGAGGGCCATGTCCTTTTAAACCCCCAATGCCAACCCCAGTCAGATTACTGTTTTGCCTATAATTTGTGCTGTACTCAGACACCCTTTTGTCACATAGAGTTGCAATTTGGAGAAGTTTAACCTCTTTAATGTACTGCACTCAGCCAGTCCTGATGCTTTTAGCCTGTACATCTACAGCCCTTTGTGTCATTATTTCACCCAACATTTAATCTCATACTTCCCTTTCTTTATGTTGTGTCACACTATGCTTTGAGCCACTTGCAGGCTAAGTATAATCAATTTTTTGCTGTGGTAGATTTAGTAATACTGTACTTGGCTTACTAAGCAGGGATAGAGCTCAAAGCATGCTGTACAGTAAACTTTTCAACAGTATGGGTGAGTGAGCTACAGATAAAAGACTGAAGTTGTCCTTTGGGATGAGTGATACAAGGCTGAATGGTGTCAGTAGCTGTTGGGCTAAAAAACACAAAGTTAAACTATCTCTGTAGCTCCCTTACCAAAAAAATGACTTCTTACAAACAGTTGTGGCAAATCTTTGGCCCATTTGCCATACATTTACGGCAAGCTCATATTTTCACATGCAAATTGGTTTTGCGGCAAACTGTTGCGGCCAATTTGCAAGTTGTAAATATCTGGCAAGCAATTAGGGGAATTTTGTGGCGAACATTCTACTGTTCGCGGCAAACTTTCTTCAAACTCAGTATGAATATGCAAATTAGATCAGGTTTTTGGTTACTGTGTGTTAACACCATTGAAATGTTGTATCTGCATAAACCAAATCACATAACTTTAAATGAACTTGCATCTCACAGAGAAAACTAAATGTACTAAATATACTAAACATGTATTCAACGCCTTAACAGATAAAAATGAAAACTAAATCAAACCCTATTGCCTTTTTGGTGTGATAACGGCCTGGTGGAAGTCCTTTGGTCAAAGCTTGTTGAATGCATGCACTGAAACAATCAGAAAACTTAAAACAAATTAGTATACTGAAAACAATCACTGAAATCATGTTATATTTTGTCATCTTAAAAGGTAGACTTAGCGGCTGATGGGACGGTTTGTCTTTGGAAAAATGGGGTCAGCTGTTACAAAGTTGCCTTGAGGTTGCTTGCTTCTCACTGATACTGGTATTCTATATATTTTTCAGCAAGGAAACAATATTTCTGCCTTGTATAAAAGCTACAGTGCCTTGCGAAAGTATTCGGCCCCCTTGAACTTTGCGACCCTTTGCCACATTTCAACTTTGCGACCCTTTGCCCAATTTTTCAGTTTTTGATTTGTTAAAAAAGTTTGAAATATCCAATAAATGTCGTTCCACTTCATGATTGTGTCCCACTTGTTGTTGATTCTTCACAAAAAAATACAGTTTTATATCTTTATGTTTGAAGCCTGAAATGTGGCAAAAGGTCGCAAAGTTCAAGGGGGCCGAATACTTTCGCAAGGCACTGTATATAAACAAACCATGTAGCTAGCATAAACTGGGACTTACTAAATCAACTCTTAAATCTGTTCCTAGATTTGAATTAATTTAGCAAAAATATGATAGTTAATGTTAGCTAGCTAAGCGCTAGCCAGTCAGTGGTGCTGACAGATGGAAACTGGTATCAACAAAATGTGTTTCACTCTATCTCATAAAACATGACATTGCTAACTAGGCATCAATTAGCTAACACAATTTAAATGTTTATTAGGAAGTTGAATTCATATGTTTAAGTAATTAGTTCCAAGACCAGGTTACTGGTCTTCTGGTGAACTTATGTGTTCACCAGAAATGACTTCTGGTAAACTGTTTGCCACTAGTGGAGAATAAATATTGTTGCTTCAGGTTTACTGCAGATTCACCACTAGTGACAAACATTTTCAAACTTCTGGCAACATTTTGTGGCAAACTATTTAGTTTGCAGCAAATCTGCCACAAACTTGAGGGAAGTTTGCCACAACAAACTCCCTTTTGTAAGGGCTATCTCAATGTTTCACAGACTATGAAGACCAGAGGGAAGTTTTATCACCAATATATAATTTCCTCTGAGACTTTGGATCTGTCAGGACAAGTACATTTTGCACTTGCAAAAGTTCTCCCTATTTTTACTTACATATCCTCGAACCGTATTAAAGCTGTTCAAATATTCATTTGATCTATCTCCTCCATGCTTACTGTACATAGTCTCTTGATAGATACCTTAAATCTCTTAACAAGACATATTGGACAACTTTTTAGCCCGGACAAAAACATTTTGAAAACCGCAAACTTTCTGGGGTTTTTCTCCCCTATCCAACCCCAGTAGAATTGAAAACACCTCAGGTTAGGATGCTCTGTCTTAAACGATACCAGTCAAATGGCACGCCTTCTTTGACTTGTGTTTAGGATCTGGATACATGTCAAGGCTATTGAAGTAACAGTGTTTGATATATTCTTTGGCCCTTTGATTATGTTTCATTGGCTTAGACCAGGGCTCTCCAACCCTGTTCCTGGAGAGCTACCGTCCTGTAGTTTTTTTTTCCGCTCCAACCTTTAATCACCTGATTCTAATAATTAGCTGGTTGATAAGCTTAATCAGGTTAGTTACAATGGGGTTGAATCGAAAACTACAGGAGGGTAGCTCTCCAGGAACAGGGTTTGAGATTCCTGGCTCTGTTTGACATGTTTCCTATAGTCCTATTGAAGGCCTACTGTGCACGCTTTCCTTCTGATCATGCTTCGATGTTTGTAATGGTATAAGGGTAATCAGTAAACCAGGGAGTGTAATTTATCAGTAGAGTCCAGAAGGAATCAAGGATGCATGAAGGAATAAGTCACAGGTGTTGCTGTGTCGAGCATTTCTTTTGTCACAGTTCTAAGTGATCAGGTTGCCCTCTAAGGAATTTGAATATTTCTCCTCCGAGAAAGATGCGCTTTTAAAATGCAATGACATTTGATTCATGTTTGTCTTGTAAATTACATTTACCTTCTCATTTACCATGAAACAATTTGCAATATTGTGGCGTTGTCTTCTTTATGATGCTGATCAGTTTCAAAGATCCAGGATATGCACAAAGGCTAGTGCTGAGCAATTAACCTAAATGTTGTTTCTGACATCGGATCAATTACTTGAATTCCATTTCGTTTTTTTTTAATGAGCACAATGAGCCATTTCTCTAGAGAGAAATCCAATCAAGCACGAGAGACATCAAATCAAGAATGAACTGTGGGACGCTGTAGGGAGTTGTAGTTTTTAATAGGCAAATATTCTACCTAGTTCAGCGCTAGAAATGTGGTAATTAACTATGATGACCAGAATACATTGCGCATGTTCTTCCCGGCACCACACCCAGATGACATGAGAGAGGAATGTACACAACACAGCAATGAGAGGGATATAGACAGTTCTGGAGGTATACAGTGTATTCGGACCCCTTCCCTTTTTCCACATTTTGTTACGTTACAACCTTATTTTAAAATGGATTACATTTCAAAAAAAATCCTCATCATTCTACACACAATAACCTATAATTACAAATCCAAAACAGGTTTTTAGAATTATTATTATTATTATTAATCATTTTTTGGTACTTTTACCGCTTTTTCTCCCCAATTTCGTGATTTCCAATTGACAGTTACAGTCTTGTCCCGTCGCTGCAACTCCCCTACGGACTCAGGAGAGGCGAATGTGAGATACTTGTGTCCTCCGAAACACGACCCTGCCAAGCCGCAGTGCTTCTTGACACACTGCTCGCTCATCCCGGAAGCCAGCCACACCAATGTGTCGGAGGAAACATTGTCCAACTCGCGACCGAAGTCAGCTTGCAGGTGCACTGCCCACCACAGGGAGAAATCCCAGCCGGCCAAACCCTCCTCTAACTCAGACGATGCTGGGCCATTTGTGCACATAGGTCTCCCGGTCACGGCCGGCTGAAGCATCACTACAGCCTGGGATCGAACCTGAAAAAGAAGTCTGCAGCATTGAAGGTCCCAAAGAGCACAGTGGCCTCCATCATTGTTAAATGGAAGAAGATTGGAACCACCAAGATTCTTCCTAGAGCTGGCCAACCCGGCTAAACTGAGCAATCGGGGGAGAAGGGCCTTAGTCAGGAAGGAGACCAAAAACCTGATTGTCACTCTGACAGATCTCCAGAGTTTCTCTGTAGGGATGGGAGAACCATCTCTGCAGCATTCCACCAATTAGTATTTTACAGTAGAGTGGCCAGACTGAAGCCACTCCTCAGTAAAAGGCACATGACAGCCCACTTGGAGTTTGCCAAAAAGGCACCTAAAGGACTCTCAGACCATGAAAAACTAAATTCTCTGGTCTGATAAAACCATAAAATCTTTGGCCTGAATGCCAAGGGTCCCGTCTGTAGGAAACCTGGCACCATCCCTACGGTGAAACATGGTGGTTACAGCATCATGCTTTGGAGATATTTTTCAGCAGCAGGGACTAGGAGACTAGTCAGGATCGAGGGAAAGATGAACGCAGCAAAGTACAGAGAGCTCCTTGATGAAAACCTGATCCAGAGAGCTCAGGACCTCAGACTGGGGTGAAGGTTCACCTTCCAACAGGACAACGACCGTAAGCACACAGCCAAGAAAACGCAGGAGTGGCTTCGGGACAAGTCTCTGAATGTCCTTGAGTGGCGCAGCCAGAGCCTGTACTTGAACCAGATTCAACATCTCTGTAGATGTTCCCCATCCAAACTGACAGAGCTTGAGAGGTTCTGCAGAGAATGGGAGAAACTCCCCAAATACAGGTGTGCCAAGCTTGTAGCGCCATACCCCATAAGACTCGAGTCTGTAATTGCTGTCAAAGGTTCATCAACAAAGTACTGAGTAAAGGGTCTGAAAACGAATGTAAATGTTTTTGCATTTGTCAGTACGGGGTATTGTGTGTACATTGATGGGGGAAAAACAATCTGAATACTTTCGGAATGCACTGTAGCTCTACTACCCAATTGTTGGTTGTAGAAGTCTTGAAAGTATGCCTTATATACTTTGAAGAACTACTAAAATAGTGATTTTGTCAGAAGCCTTGCAGCATTTGCAGCGGTGGCAACCAATAATCAGGGGCTACTCTTTTCACTAGCCATGGGGAGCACATAAATAATGTGAGATGGTTGTCTGAATGTCTGGCTGCTACTACCTGAGCAGAGATGAGATGTTGACTAAGAAATGAAGTAAAAGTCCTAATAAAAAAAAAGTTATACACAACTGAAAGTAAAGTAATGTGAATAAATGATGGTTAATAAGTGATATGCAGTAATGAGCAGTCACTACCATCATGGGTCTCTCATTAAAGATGCAGCATGTAACTTTATGGGCGACCCGACCCTTCTCATTGAAGGCAAGTCCAAGAAGCAGTAGACATGTTCTATGTGTGCTATAACTTTTCCATTTTATTTTTATTTTTTTACATACTTTTGCATATTGCACTTTTAACTGCTTTATTCTGTGTTGTTAGAGACAATGGATTTTTGTTTTCAATGTTTTGGCAATTGACTGAATTCCAATTAAAAAGCTCTAAAATAATTAAGGTCATATTTCATAATGCATTTAATGTTTAAAAAAAAAAAGGATGTTATTTATCCTGCATGGTTTATTTGGTCTGGCAAAGGTGTAATCTGGCATAGGTGTAATCTGGCCTAGCCTATTCTAGACCCATGTGAAACAGTGGAAAATCCTAAATACACAGTATTTAATACTTTCTTAATAGTGTCTAATTCTGTATTATGAGGACATTACATTATGAGGCCTTTTCATGCAGTTGATATTGTGACGTGGCAGACTACCACTTCTAAAGTGATGTTTAGTTAGCACCAGACTGTTTATCCCTGGGTTGTCCCCTGTGTCTTGCAGCGTGTCAGCAGCAGTGTGACCCAGCATCCTGCAGAGTGGTGAGGGTGGTGTTTGGGATGCGGAGAGCCGTATAGGAGCTGAGTGGGCACCTCACCTCAACGCCGTCTGCTTCCTGTGCCGCTTCAAGATGGATTAGAGACTAACGCCTCCGGAGATCAAAGGTACGTTATGTAACGTAATCAGCCGCTGCTCCACTGCTCTCCTCAATAAGGCTTTGGCCCGGGAGTAGAGGAGTATAGAGGAGCAACAGAGGGAGTGTGAAGTCCCCCTGTTGTTTGTCTAGTGTAGTACAGTGGGCTACATTGTGGTCGGCCATTACTCCCCATTGAACATGTATGAATGTGACAGAGGGGGCTGAGAGAAAGAGCCAGGCTGCTTTAATTCTGTAAATTGTGCTGCAGACATCACACTTTTCAAGGATGGGGAATTAAGAAAGACAGGACTGCAGACAGGACCTTACCTGGTCACAGGAAACCCTTTGAAGATTTTTTAGGAAGACGGAGTTCTCTTGTTCACTGACTTGCAAAGCAAGCTGCATGGGAGGGATGGGAGGACTAATATACGGTAGCACCACCTCTGAAGTGCCGGAGGGAAGGAAATTATTTGTTTTCCGTGAAGCACAGTTGTTACAGTTTAAACATGGGTGAGATGTACTGTACTATCAGTATTCGCTGGAGATTGTCACGCCCTGACCTTAGAGAGCCTTTTTATGTCTCTATTTGGTTTGGTCAGGGTGTGATTTGGGGTGGGCTTTCTCTGTTTTTGTTTTCTATGATTTTGTATTTCTATGTTTTGGCCTGGGTATGGTTCTCAATCAGGGACAGCGGTCTATCGTTGTCTCTGATTGGGAACCATACTTAGGTAGCCCTTTTCCCTCCTTTCAGTGTGGGAAGTTAATGTTGTTTGTGGCACATAGCGCTTAAGCGGCACTGTTATTGTGGATTATTATTTGGTCCTATTCATTCGACGGCCGTGACAGAGATATTCTCCCTCTTGACTTTTCCACTTTGTTTTCTTCTGTCGGAATCTTCCTGCATGTGTTTGTTGCTGTAGTATAGCGCCAAAACAAGCCATTACCCTTTTCACACTATTGTGCAGAGCTAAACCAAACTGTGCTGCCTCGCATATCTTATTTGTACATTCTTCTTTTCAGCATGATTCCAGCCAATGTGGGCAGCAGGTAGCCTAGCGGGTAAGAGCGTTGGGCCAGTAACTGAAAGTTTGCTGGTTCCATTCCCCGAGCTGACAAGGTGAAAAATATGTCAATGTGAGCAAGTCACTTAACCTGAATTGCTACTGTATGTTGCTCTGGATAAGAGTGTCTGGTAAAATGTAAACATGTAAATGTCACCAGCTCCTGTACAGCTTGGCTTGGTTTGGCTCAGTAGTGTGAAAAGCCCTTATGAGTCTGAAGAAACAGAACCAAAATTGCCTCAGTTATGTTTTTTTTTTGTTGAGAAAGGGACTTTGTCCAAAATCACATATGGTGCTGAGTGTAGCAGGAGATCAGGATTTTATGCAAAGGCATTTTTATTCCCGGGAAAATAATATAATGCAGCCGGCAGATCATACAGAGGCTGTCTCCATTATCCACCTGCTGTTCTGGGCCAGGGAAAAACAACCACATTCAAAGGAAGCTTAGATTGACACAAAGAGGATCTGAATTTCCCCAAACCTGCAGATACTGTATCTTCCAGATGGCAAACAATGGTTATGTGGAGTCAATCACAGTGAAAGGGGTTAAGTATTTTAGAGCTGCCTTCCTCACCTGTGAACTTTTCACCCAGCGTGCATTGTCTGGTATATCTTGTGTTATGTACTTTTTCCTCATACACACAGATGCAGATGTGCACACAGACGTACACACACGCTCACTTGCCTTGAAGAAAATATGGAAAGTGAGCGTGGAACAAACTGTTTACTGTATATGTGGATGAAATTTCAATACAAATTAATGCACTGCATGACAGCCTTTTCATATTTTTTTTAAGTAGCCCCAGTCCTCCCACAGACTGCATTGGTATGGTCTGAATACAAATGTAAGAATACACAGTCTGCTCAGAAAGCATAGCATCGCTCTGAAGTACTGGCCCTGTGAAATCCACTGGGAACTGAATTTGACTTAGCCGACTTTGGCCCAGATATTTTTCAATTTCATAGCATACTGTATGCATTCTTGCATGAGGTGCACGTATATCACTCTGCTGCAGATCCTGCAAAAATATCCCTCCACTGTACATAAACCTCTGCTTTTATACCGGATCCTAAATCACCAGAGTGGATTTATTTTTACTCAAGCGTGTTTATCATCTTCATTAAAATGGCCATACTTCATACTGTTTACCATTCAACTTTGTTTACCATGACTTTCCTAGTTAAATATAGGTTCAATAAAATCAAATACAAAATCATTTTAACCGCTCTCAGCGATGCTCCAGTAACAGCATTGTGGTGCTCCATCCTCAAACTATTCCTGTGTGAGCCGTGCAGCAAACAGAGTTGAATCTCTCCAGCCTGTCCTGCAGTGTGTGTTCACTGAACTCATCAGGTCCAGTCTGCCGCTGGGGTCTCCTGCCTTTATCCATGCACCTGAGAGTTGGAGATAAGCGACACTGATTTTTGTCTGCTGCTATGTAACAGATTATTTTGTGAGACAGGCATCAATGACACAGGAATCACTGGAGGGGATGTCTGGGCTGGCCAGAGAGAGCACTGTGAGTGTTGTTAGAGAGAAACTTATTATCTCAGAATACAATTTGAATGAGAAACAGCGGACGTGTATGTGTGTGTGTGCGTGCATGAGTGTGTGTGTGTGTGGTGTCCTCCCAGAATGGCTACATGGTCATCATTCCAGTTGTGCCCCTGTCGAGGCTTGGATTAATGCATAAGGTCATTGACTTGTGGGTAAGGCTGTGTAATCAGCAGCTTTTACTGCTGCTATAAACCGTTTTCACAGTTTTTTTTTGGTCACAGAGTACAAGTTCTCTCACTTCATCAAGAGAGCGAGTGGGAAAGGGCACGGGAGAGAGAGTCATGCGGACTGAGTGCGTGTCACTGATTCGCTTCCACCCATCATGCCATTTCCCTAAAATTCACTGTCAGTTTTCTTATCAGGCAAAGATCATATTTTCAGACAGATGCTCAGCTTGTGCTTATTCGTGGTTGTGCTGAGTTTTCTGTTGTCCTTCCAGGCGATCGTCCTATTGCCCATTGAAATTCAGTTTTATTCACTTATGTTTGATCAGTGCTGTTTAAATAGCTGTCTCAATATTTGTGGGCCCAATTGTGAAGATGCCTGGCTGTTTGGCTTCATCAGTGGAATTGAAAGTGTTCCTGTTTCCCCATGTAGTAGACGGGTCCTCTCACACTCTGACAAGTCTAGCGGAAAATGAAATTAGGAGAGTAGTACCAGTTTGAGACATGACTCCCAGCTATCCAAGTTCTGCCTGTGTTGTACATTAAATATACAGTACAGGCAAGTACTGTATAGGGGAATTCAGAATCAAGGTGATTGGTATGCGATGACCGTACATGTACGCACTGAAACGTACGACTCATCAACTTTTACGAATTCAAGAGATGTTGACCTTGAGTAACTCGTTAGAAAACCACTTAAATTATATGACCTGTGTTACTGTTGTGCTGTTGCTGTCTCTCATATATACACCATGTAATTCACAAGAGTACACCCTCTGCAATGTGTACTCCTATATACCCCATGTAATTCACAAGAGTATGCCCTCTGCCATGTGTACTCCTATATATCCCATGTAATTCACAAGAGTATGCCCTCTGCCATGTGTACTCCTATATACCCCATGTAATTCACAAGAGTATGCCCTCTGCAATGTGTACTCCTATATACCCCATGTAATTCACAAGAGTATGCCCTCTGCAATGTGTACTCCTATATACCCCATGTAATTCACAAGAGTATGCCCTCTGCAATGTGAAGTAAACAAAACTGCCCAGAACTGCAGATGCACTGTTGAGGTCCTTTTGCTTCAGTACCTTTGTGAATTACATGGTGTATGTATGAGTACACATTGCAGAGGGTGTACTCTTGTGAATTATATGGTGTATATATGAGTACACATTGTAGAGGGTGTACTCTTGTGAATTACATGGTGTATATATGAGTACAATTTGTAATGCTAACAACAGGTCCCACTACTCTAGGCTTTACAGAGCACTCTCACTTCCAGCCATAAAATAATGTATCATGGCCAGCTCCGTAGGATGTCTTGTGTAATGAGACCTGTAAAGCTCATATGGGGAGAGAGCTTCTTCCATGCTTCGATGTGCTCTTTTCACTACCTTTTCCAGTCTCAAACAAGCCTGCAGCATTCCTACCTGTTCGACTACTTTCAACAACTTCAACCTATGTCATTCACATGATTTGATTTTACTTTTCACCTTTAGCTTCTAAAGGTGCTGATTAATTCAAAGGATGCCCACATACTTGAGTACAGCTGTGGGGCTTTCACAAGTCTGAATTTCTTATTGCCCAACTTTCGAGACGTCAATGTACAGCAACATTTTTAGATGTCATTGCAGAACACCCACCATATGCATATACACACATACTTAGCTGTGGGGCTGTAATCAATATAGCAGTAGAACAAATATCACAATTTCAGAATAGAACTTCAAATAAAATAAATCATTGTAGACTACAGCAGAACACACATATGAGAATATATAGGCCTCCTGCCTATTTAATAATATAAAGCACATTCAGGTTAACTTCACAGTACAGGAACAAGTTTGTAAAGGGAAAAAAACCCTACCTTAGTTTTCAAAATCTCCCAGAATGACTCTTCCCATGTCAAGTCCATTTTAACTCCTGACAGTCAATTTCTTGCTCAAAGCTATAAGCGCGCCTGTGGCTGTGAGGTTAAGCCTCCTTCTGAGGCTGTTCGGGAAGACTCTGGCTGTAGTGTCTATTTTTTTTTATTTTGAGTGTTAGCTATAATCTGGGTGTCCTCTTTATCCTTGTGTACAATGCTTGCTGCCACCAAATGTGCCTTGGTTCGGGCCTGTTAAAAAAATATTTATTTCTGAGGGCTCTTTGTTGGTGTTTTTGACGTCGGAGGCAGAACTGTTCATGTACATTCCGCCCACTCTTTTGCTAGTTTAATCCCTCCAGTCATTTCAAGACCCAAACTCCTTACCTTTTTGCATGTTGTACAGCTCAGCATTGAATTCTGCATGACAAGCCAGGGGTTATTCACTGAGTCTTGACTCGCTAGTAACCCTACTAGCTAGTGTAGGTGCCGCTGGAAAGACTCGCTAGTAGGGTGGTGGTGATTTTTGGACTTGATAAAGGTAATCAAACTCGATTGCCTTTTCTTAACCATTTTTTTAAAATCTGGCTTTCCCCACAGTTTAAAATTCAGCAAGGAGACGACTAGGCTACGTGACGTGTTTACGTTGGGACCTCTTCACTAGCCGACCACCACTACCAAGACCTGTGTCAAGATCAGTTACTAACCCCACCGGCCCTCCTCATAAACTCTATGTGCAAATAAGAGAACAGGTCGCAAATCAGTGTAGCAGGATAGGATGATTTACACAGAAGGATCACCGTGCTTTTACGTGATGGTCTTGAACTTGATTTAACACTGATCGTGTTTATTAGAATGTTTACAGTTGCGAACAGTGAAACAATGAATAAATCATGCTGTGAGAGGTACCGGATCCGGGCAAACAGGTGCCGGAACGAACTAGTCAAATCTGAGAGGCGCCAGATCCGCTTCAATTTAAGCACTGGCAACAGGCCACTCTGTATCAGGCTTAACCTGTTCTAGCTGAACGGACACAGGTAGAGGGCAAGACTGCACAGCCCCCCCCTTGAGAAACCAAATCAAATCTCTCTAACAGGAGCTCAAACAGGTACATATCAGCACTTGACCCCTCCCAGGACCATACAATTACCCAATTGGCAATTACAACCAATAAAATGGTTCTACAATATAAAAAGCAATTCCTACATCCATTTTTACATTGATACATTTGTCTCAACCAGACTTACTGATTATTAGCCTAATGGTGTTTTATCACCATTCATACGTGGAACAATCATTATCTCTTATTCAACTCCAAAGCGTGGTGGGTGCGTAAGCCGCGTGCACATCCAGAATGACAGAAGCATTGGACGCGGTGCGTTTAAGAAAAAAAAACAAGAAAATAACCTTTGAATAATGACACCAGTGTTCTTCAGGTCGGAGCTCTAGAAAGATGCCCGAGTTTCCAACTTGAATGACCATTCAAAAGATTCTTTCCCCCAGACGGAGCTCGAGTTCCAAGTTGTGGTTGAAAGCACTGAAGTCAGAAGTCTGAGATTTACCAGTTCGCAGTTGTTCTGAACGTGACAACAGACACATGGAACTCCGACCTAACCCGGAAGTATTATACAAATGATACATTGAATTAAATAAACAGAACTTCTACCTCATAACTCTTGCGAACGTTCATGTGCACAATAAACATCATGCCCACTCAGAGGGTAAGAAATGGTCAATTAAAATGTATCGTATCAAACACGAAACAGACATGTCTAAGTGTTGCAATAAACGGTACGGGATGAAACGATGAAACACTAGCAGTTATTCTAGGAGTAGATGGAATATAGATTTGCCCACAGGAGGTTGGTGGCATCTTAATTGGGGAGGATAGGTTTGTGGGAATGGCTGGAGTGGAATCGGTGGAACGGTATCAAATACAGCAAACGCATAGTTTCCATTCAATTTACTCCTTCCAGACATTATCATGAGCCGTCCTCCCCTCAGCAGCCTCCACTGAATTTGCCACGTTATACATTTACCCATGTGAAAAGCAACAGCAAACATTTAACCCACCTGTGTTCAGTGACAGTTTGCTGGTCCAATCGAGTGTGCGTTTCACTAGCCAATCTGTTGCAAGAGGGATTCTGCGGCTACTGTCTCCAAGCTGTGTGGAGAGGAATCCAGGAATCCACAGTGACAAAACGTTTTGAATCCCGGCCAGCTCATTTCAAGTCATAAATCCAGTCCAGAGGCTCCAAGCCCAAGTCAGGTCACAAGTTATTTTATATCAAGTCGAGTCTCAAGTCATAATATTTGTGACTCAAATCCAAGTCACGTGTCTAGAGTCCACAACTTTGCTCGTCTATACGGTTGCCGTTTTAATATTTATGAACCTGCACCGCAGTTCCTTCTATTTCAATAAGGCTGTAAGTACAAAAGATGTACTATTGTGTATTCATATTTTACAATTGTCTCGGCCGCATGTTGACCCGGTGCCATGTGCTGCATCTCTGTAGATGTGCTTGTTGCTGTGAATGAATCTTGCAGCAACTTGTGTTTACGTTTGCTTTGAGAGTGAGAGAGAAGGGAGAGAGACGAAATGAACCATCTCGAGATGCGTAAAGAGAGAAGGGATGGGATGGGGTTGGGAGGGAGGGAGGGAGGGATGAAGAAAGACAAAGACGGAGAGAGACAAATGGAGGGGCAGAATGAGACCATGCCATTCTTACTGATCTAGTCAGAGTAGAGTGGAGGGAAGAGGCCTGTCGGGCCCAGGCTACAGTAGCATCTGGTTCCAGTGGAGTGTGGTGAAGGGTGGCTTTGCTAGAGCTTGGTAAACACCATTTAGGATGGAGGAGGGGGGAACATCAGTAAAAAGCCAATGTCCTCTTGCCTGATTGATAGAACCACTTTGTTCTGTATTTCTATTATTGCAGTCTGATGAGATGTGGGCTGTGGAGGGTGTGAAGGAGAGGAGGGCAAGGGGGGTTTTGTGCCCATATCTATGCTTTGTCTTTTTCTGTGTAACATTTAAGTGAGCAAGCAGTTCCCAGATAGCAAAATTATTATGGCCCAAATCCAGCCCCCCAATACCAGGTAATGTGACCAGATCTGGCCCACAATCGTCTGCTATCTGGGCTGTAGCCTAGCTACCAGTCAGAGCCTCAAGATTAACAGAGCAAGGTTTTGTATAGGTCAACACTGTGACATTTTACACAGCTTTCCTTTCTCCATTGTACCTTTAAGCCTGCACCGAGGCATGAACATTTCTCCCACTGGCAGACAGTGTATTGTGGAGCTGTGGAATGGGTGAAGACAATTTGCTCTGAATAACCCTGTGTATGGGCCCCGACAGAGTGACAGCTCCTTATCACTGCTACTGCCGACTAATCAAAGTTGAAACAGGGTCAGGCTGAATTTAAGAGCAGCTAATTAAAATGTCCGGGTTACACGCAAAGCGGCGCTTCGTTTATCTTCTCATGCAGAGTCGGATGGAGATATGGGCCGCGTAATATAAGGGGGTCTGAGTATTACTTCCAAGTTCAACAGCATCAGATAGCAGGAACATTCCAATGTCTTCATGGGGGGGGGCTAAATCTCTAATAGGAGCTATATCTAGACTATTCCCATGTTTCTGTACATCTGCCATTCCGGTGTGCTGTGCCAAGGCCTTTTCCAAAAAGTCGTTTTCACAGGCTGCTTGAGAGGAGCTGGTGTTGATGGGAAGGCAGCAGTGGGGTGTGAAAAAGGTCACCCTTACTCGATCTGCCTCGCTGTCCCCTTGGCTATAGTACTCTCCTCTCGGGGGAAAGCCATTTTACACCCAGTGACACTTCCCAAAATAAGCACATGCTATTGACGAATGATGGATGCTGAGCCATGAAAAAAGGATAATCAAGTGCCTTGAGATCTTATCTCCATTGTCATCTGCTTTGCTTGCAGAACAAGACAACCTCAATTGTTGAAAACACAACGAGCCCAGTACTCTAGATGTGCATGAGCACTTTCCGTAAATCCATCAATGGGTAGTTCACAATTTCTGGGAGCGTTTTTTTCAACCCCAGTGGAATATTTTTTTGATATGTAAAAATTGCTCACCCCTTTTAATCTTTGCCGGGGCGGCAGGGTAGCCTAGTGGTTAGAGCGTTGGACTAGTAACCGGAAGGTTGCAAGTTCAAACCCCCGAGCAGACAAGGTACAAATCTGTCGTTCTGCCCCTGAACAGGCAGTTAACCCACTGTTCCTAGGCCGTCATTGAAAATAAGAATTTGTTCTTAACTGACTTGCCTAGTTAAATAAAGGTCAAATAAATATAGAATTCTAAATCAGAGTATATGGAGAGCTTTGTCTAGATTTTTTATTGTTTTATTTATTTTACCTTTATTTAACTAGGCAAGTCAGTTAAGAACACATTCTTATTTTCAATGATGGCCTAGGAACACTGCAGGTAAACTTGCTGATTGAAATGCAGCCATGTTTCAGCCATGGTAGAGGATATACCTCAGAGAGAAAACGCTTAGATTGACGAAGGCAATCTCTATGGCCCAGATAAGAAGCATCAGCATCCGGCCTCTCAACATCAGCATCCAAGACAAGTCATTCCCTCTCAACCCAAATGACCCATGACTTTCTCACGAAAATCATTTGATGCTTCCCCCGCTTTTAGTGAGCAAAAAATTAGCTTCAGAAGCTCTTGAACTTAAAATCTCAACCTATTGACCCAAAGTGTTGATTACCCTGGTAACCTGTCTCTTATCTCTCTAAGACCCTGTTTAAAACAGATTAAGGGAGCCTATTATCTGGAAATCTTTAGATTGTGCATAAAATGCTCAGCATGTTTTAGTATTCCTTATCTTAATAACAAGCGTAGCGAGGGGAGTTTGGAAGCAGCAAAGCTGATCACGGAATGGCTCATTTTCTTTGTGTGGCCCACCTTAAAGTGTAATTTCTCATCAGCCGCCGATGAGAAGCATTAATCTGGGCTGGGTTGGTCGCCTCCTGGCTTGGCCATGATCCTGAGAGGGGTGGATCTGGGGGAGGTGAGCAACAGCAGGTGTAATATCTCAAACCGGACAGGCCATGAAGTCTGGAGATAGTAGTATTCCTCCTCCACACAGCCACAGAATAACGGCACCACGAATTAGTTTACTGCGGGCCCTGAATTTACTGCCCTCCCTGCCAGTCGGTTAGCCCACTTAGTATGCGTCTCCAGCCCCACACCGTTTTCAGAAGCAGGCCTCCGAAAAAGGCTGCTCTGAGGGCAGTCTCTGCTCAGGATTTGATGTATAGCCTTCCATAAAGCACTTTCTGGCGCTCATCGTTTTTTGTTTCACATTTTAAGCACACCATTAGACCTTTCGTCTCTCAACTCTCAGCCTACAACAACCACCGTATATTTTAGTAGCTAATGAGTAGCGATGAGCCCCCTTCGTTTGGATTGTAAAAAAGTGTGAATTTATCAACTCCAATATTTTATCCGTATCGGCATAAATCAACATTGTTGTAATTAACCTTGAAATGTGTCTTGTCCGCATTGGACTCTACATCGGATAGTTGATAAGAGATAATAGAATTGTAAATCAGAGTATATGGAGAGCTTTGTCTAGATTTTTATTTATTTATTTATTTTACCTTTATTTAACTAGTCAGTGATATGATACAGCGGTCTTTCTATGACCTCAACTGTATCATCTTTTGTGATGATTGAGAATAACAAAGTTAACAGCACACTAGCTACCGAAACGAAATTGTACATTCACCATTTACGTTTCAGCAATAAGATATGACAAAGAGGTTGGGTTCCGAGCGAACTAATAAACGTACGTGCTCTTTGAGGACATCCAATTTGCCATCTGCCGCTGGTGATATGTGTCCCCCGTCGTACTCCGTACCAAGAGTGATCGCTTCCCTATGACTTCTGTAGAGGTTTTTGCTTGCATCTTCAAATTGAATTAATCAATCTAATAGGGTGTGTGGTGACACCACAATCAGATCAGAGCACTGGCAACAGGCTCTGCAAATAGGGAATCTAATTGTCTTGTGCAGAATAGTTCTGGGGGCCCAGGTAATGCTTCTCTAAAGGGATCTATCCATCGTCTTAAATGTGGGCCCTGCCAGACAACCTGGCCGCTGTGTCCTTGAGCGTGAAGTATATCGCTCGGGAAGAAAAGTGAAACGCGTCTGATCTTCTTTGTTATTCAGTTAGCATTATAATCATATTTTTCAAGTTTTTTTTTGATCACTCGCTATCGGAGCTCTGAAAGATATTTCTCAATTGTATTAGGCAGTACCGCAGAGGCTGTGGTGTTATCTTGTAAATTAATCATTGCTACCCCGCTGTGGATGTGTGACTACCCCTACAATGATTCATTCGAGAATACTCAAACTTGGCCTGCACTTTTTATAATTAGTTGTCTTCAACATAAGCATTTGTTTGAGAGGGTTACAGTATATTTCACCTTCCGTCAAACAACTTTTGGCTATTTATAGTCAGAAATGAATCCGCTATTTAAGATCTATTTCCTTTTGACACTTTTATTGGCGGCTTGGATCACAATTGTGATGCATATCTTTCAATTGGTGAAAATAAAATTTTTGCCAGAATGCCGTCATCACTTATCCCCTGTTGATGGAAATAACCATCTTGGTTTCTGACTCGCTTTTGACCTTCAGACAGTGACAGAGAGCATACTGTAGCCTAGCCATTAGCTCATAGAAGATATGGCCCTATGTGATGAGGTCAGTATGACACAAGAGAGGAAGGAAACTGATCCCCATTCACTGAGTAATGGCTGTCAAAGCTGACCCCCGCCCCCCCACCCCATTATTGCACCCCTGCCTCACAAACATGCCTGCAAAGATTTATCCCGGCCGTAAGTCTGGCGGAACTGGCATTGCCAAAAAATTTCCCCCTCCCCCTTTCCCAGTCACCCTCCCTCCTGTCCCATCAGTCTGGTCGTGTTTGAGCAAGAGTCCACTGCGGGGGAAACTATCGCAGCTCCACATTGCCCGTGCCGCACAATGTGGCACCTGCATTAATCACAGTGTAGAGTCTATCTGCTCTGCTCCGCATTTTGGGGGGGAGAGGAGAGGAGAAGAGATTTTGGGGGGGGGGATTTGTGATAGGGGGAGAGGGACTGGGGCTGCAGCATAAGAGGAAGCAGGGAGTCAGCAGAGAGCTACCAGGATATGAGATGGAAGTGAAGCGGTAGGGAAAGGGAAGCAAGGGCTGGGCCAGTGGATGGGGGCGTGCTGGGCCCCGCAGTGCATTTGTTTACTCTACTGCTGTTGATTCATTTATGGAAATGGGGGGGGGGGGGGGGGGGGTAGAGGTGAGTATATGACAGAGCAACAGAGGAGTCATGCCTGGGCTCTCTGGCTCTCTGAAGCTAGCTTGCTAGCAGACACACTACAAGCAGAGCCTTTACTCTACTGTCAGAGTACAGCTGTGTCACTGTAATACACTGATGGCCAGAGATAATATTGCAGCTTACCCACAGCGTCAAAGACCATTGTATCCCCTGATCTACACTGCCTTCAGAAAGTATTCATACCCCTTACTTTTTTTCTACATTTTGTTGCAGCCTGAATTCAAAATGGATTAAATAAAAACATTTCTCACCCATCTACACACAATACCCCATAATGACAAATTGAAAACATGTTTTTTAGCCGAGAGTCTTTCTGTGTAAGTGTCTAAGATCTTCGGACACATGGGTCATACAGTATTTGCACATTATTATTAAAAAAAAATATTCAAGTTGTTTAGTTAGTTGTTGATCATTGCTAGACGGCCATTTTCAAGTCTTGCCATAGATTTATGCCGATTTAAGTCAACACTGTAACTAGTCCAATCAGGAACATTCAATGTCGTCTTGGTAAGTAACTCCAGTGTAGATTTGGCCTTGTGTTTTAGGTTATTGTCCTGCTGAAAGATGAATTTGTCTCCCAGTGTCTGTTGGAAAGCAGACTGAACCAGTCTGCTAGGATTCAGTATTATTTTGGGTAACAGTAGTTTCAGTGTCATGTTGGGTTATAGCAGGTCAAGAAGAAAAACAAACAATCAACACAAATGCATAATGAGAGTATTGACTTTAGATGTTATCAGACGTCTGCCAATGGCAGGGCAAATGGATAGTTATTTTACAGGTCCTGAGTGCATTTAGCGAAGGCCACTTTGTCCCCCAGGCAGGGCTTGGCATGCACAGAGAGAGAGAGAGAGAGAGAGACTGACCTCTCCCCATCTTCATGATGAATGGTGCGACTGCCAATTCATTTCTCGACTCTTTTTGAACGTGTGCCAGGCTATCAAGGCATTCAGGCAGTGTTTTTGAAATATTCTTTCAATTTCCATTCACACAAACATTGTTTTGGAAACATTTCAAAGAGCATTTGTCATGGTGGGACTGGCGAATTGTTCAACTTAGATCAGAACAAAGTGACATGTTCCGGTCCCTATACCCCGCAATGTTGTTCTGACCAGCCACGTCCAATAATGTCCATTATTGGATCATTTTTGGGTCAACGAAGGAAAGTGTTCACACTACATTGTATATCCCCACACACCCACCCACTCTCAATCATCCACAGCGTCTGTTGAAACATGACTTTTAAATCATACCTCTTCTGCAGTTCATTAACAGTCGAGGGGCTCAATCAAATAAAGGCAAAAGCTACCATGGTGATTGTTTCATTCGACACTGCTACCCCCCCCCCCCCCCCACCCCCATCAATACTTACGATGTGAGTCTTCCATGGCATGACTTGAATAAACATGTTGATCATGTCATGAATTGACCATTTGTTGTAATTAGCGGGAAAACAAACACATGTTTTACACCA
The DNA here is from genome assembly GCF_057628025.1 of Oncorhynchus mykiss. Lineage (NCBI taxonomy): Eukaryota > Metazoa > Chordata > Actinopteri > Salmoniformes > Salmonidae > Oncorhynchus > Oncorhynchus mykiss. The sequence continues at coordinate 2,838,370 of NC_143045.1, forward strand.
ATCTGACACCTGACAAAATCACTTTAGGGCTAGCTACCATATCAGCGATGTTCAATGGAATGAGTGGAACATTATTTATGACCCCCCCCCTCCCATACTTTATGATGCAGTTAGATGGTCACAGTGTTGTCCCCCCTGTCTTATTTTATAAGGCAGTACGCTGCATTTATAATGGATCTGTCCATCCAGAACTTTTCCCCCGTGGCAACGACATAAGGTTTCCCATCCTAACAGCCTCACTGAAATGAAAGGATATCACATCGCAAAGAGGTGCCACTTTTTTATGAGTCGGTACGTCTGGCAGCCAGAGTCCAGCGGCATCTTATCAGCTCAGCACTTTCTAGTTCTCTTAAATATGAGATGCACTAACTTTATAATGTCCATATAGAATTCTGTTGGGTGTTGTGCATTTCCTTGCCTATATTACTTGGCTAGCTATTTCTGTTTATCTTACTTTTATACCCAATTTTGTGTTTCTAGAGCTTCAACTTTTACTAACCATATAGAAGACCTCAGTTGGACAGAGTCCAAATGGTCTGTCTACTTAGCTCGTACTTGGTTTAACTTACCTCAGATATGCCCCAGCCATACTGTAGAAACCAGTGAACAGCACTTTAAAAAAAATATATGTAGTCAGTTTACAATATTTGGATAGAAAACGTCAACAGGAAAACAACATAAATTTGAACATCAATGTCATAAACAGATGCGATAGAGGTTTTGCAATCAGACTTTGATAGTCTACAACAGGTGTATTCAAATCATACCATAGAGGTCCAGAGTACTGCTGGTTTTCTGTTCTACCTGATAATTAATTGCATGCACCTGGTGTCAGAGGTCTAAATCAGTCCCTGTCCAGAGATAAAAAAAATTTAAAGAAGAGGAACTGGCTTCACGGTCCAGATTTGAATTTGAAGGGTCTACAATATAACTGGGTACAAAATAGTTGTTTGCGCCAGGGGGACATTTGCGTTTTCCCCTAATCTGAGATGACTCACATTTTGCCTCGATCTCTGTGGGAATGCACTGAAGTACTAAACAGTGAAGGGAAGCGCCATGTGTGGCAGTTTAAGTGGATGTGGCTACTTAGTGTAATATCTAGATGCATTTAGCAACAAAATTGCTCTACTTCGAGTCTAAGGAATAAAGATTATGGGTATTTATTAATTTACACGTCATTTTGACTGTCAGTTTATGAGCAGATCTCTTGCTGACTGTAATATGGCAACTGCTGAATGGAATAAAGAGTGACATATCGTATCAGCCATGACAACAATTCACCTAGGTCTTATTAGCCTAGTAGAAGCCCAGCCTGAAATCAAATCAGATCACATTTTATTGGTCACATACACATTTTTAGCAGATGCTGTTGCAGTGTAGCGAAATGCTTGTGTTCCTAGCTCCAACAGTGCAGTAGGATCTAACAAAAAAGCAACAATACACACATCTAAAAGTAAAGTAATGGAATTAAGAAATATATAAATATTAGATTGAGCCATGTTGGAGTGGCATTGACTAAAATACAGTAGAATAGAATAGAGTATATACAGTGCCTTGCGAAAGTATTCGGCCCCCTTGAACTTTGCGACCTTTTGCCACATTTCAGGCTTCAAACATAAAGATATAAAACTGTGGGACACAGTGGGACACAATCATGAAGTGGAACGACATTTATTGGATATTTCAAACTTTTTTAACAAATCAAAAACTGAAAAATTGGGCGTGCAAAATTATTCAGCCCCCTTAAGTTACTACTTTGTAGCGCCACCTTTTGCTGCGATTACAGCTGTAAGTCGCTTGGGGTATGTCTCTATCAGTTTTGCACATCGAGAGACTGAAAATTTTTCCCATTCCTCCTTGCAAAACAGCTCGAGCTCAGTGAGGTTGGATGGAGAGCATTTGTGAACAGCAGTTTTCAGTTCTTTCCACAGATTCTCGATTGGATTCAGGTCTGGACTTTGACTTGGCCATTCTAACACCTGGATATGTTTATTTTTGAACCATTCCATTGTAGATTTTGCTTTATGTTTTGGATCATTGTCTTGTTGGAAGACAAATCTCCGTCCCAGTCTCAGGTCTTTTGCAGACTCCATCAGGTTTTCTTCCAGAATGGTCCTGTATTTGGCTCCATCCACCTTCCCATCAATTTTAACCATCTTCCCTGTCCCTGCTGAAGAAAAGCAGGCCCAAACCATGATGCTGCCACCACCATGTTTGACAGTGGGGGTGGTGTGTTCAGCTGTGTTGCTTTTACGCCAAACATAACATTTTGCATTGTTGCCAAAAAGTTCAATTTTGGTTTCATCTGACCAGAGCACCTTCTTCCACATGTTTGGTGTGTCTCCCAGGTGGCTTGTGGCAAACTTTAAACAACACTTTTTATGGATATCTTTAAGAAATGGCTTTCTTCTTGCCACTCTTCCATAAAGGCCAGATTTGTGCAATATACGACTGATTGTTGTCCTATGGACAGAGTCTCCCACCTCAGCTGTAGATCTCTGCAGTTCATCCAGAGTGATCATGGGCCTCTTGGCTGCATCTCTGATCAGTCTTCTCCTTGTATGAGCTGAAAGTTTAGAGGGACGGCCAGGTCTTGGTAGATTTGTAGTGGTCTGATACTCCTTCCATTTCAATATTATCGCTTGCACAGTGCTCCTTGGGATTTTTAAAGCTTGGGAAATCTTTTTGTATCCAAATCCGGCTTTAAACTTCTTCACAACGGTATCTCGGACCTGCCTGGTGTGTTCCTTGTTCTTCATGATGCTCTCTGCGCTTTTAACGGACCTCTGAGACTATCACAGTGCAGGTGCATTTATACGGAGACTTGATTACACACAGGTGGATTGTATTTATCATCATTAGTCATTTAGGTCAACATTGGGTCATTCAGAGATCCTCACTGAACTTCTGGAGAGAGTTTGCTGCACTGAAAGTAAAGGGGCTGAATAATTTTGCACGCCCAATTTTTCAGTTTTTGATTTGTTAAAAAAGTTTGAAATATCCAATAAATGTCGTTCCACTTCATGATTGTGTCCCACTTGTTGTTGATTCTTCACATCAAGGGGGCCGAATACTTTCGCAAGGCACTGTACATATGAGATGAGTAAAGCAATATGTAAACATTATTAAAGTGACTAGTGTTCCATTATTAAAGTGGCCAGTGATTCCATGTCTATGTATATAGGGCAGCAGTCTCTAAGGTGCAGGGTTGAGTAACCGGGTGGTAGCCGGCTAGTGAATAGTGGTTATTTAACAGTTTGAGGATCTTGAGATAGAAGCTGTTTTTCATATCCTGGAACATCAAACAATATAAAGCATGGATTCTGATTGGTCAGACCAGCGTTAAATAGACCTTAGCATGGGTACTTCCTGTTTGAGTTTCTGCCTATAGGAATGTAGGAGCAAAATGGAGTTGTGATCTGACATGCCGAATGGAGGGCCTTGTAAGCATTTCGAAAGGGGGAGTAGCAGTGGTCGAGTATATTACCAGAGTTTTCCTCAAATGAGCTTTTTTTAAAATGTATTCAGATTCAGAAATAAATAATGTACATATGATGTACATGTATGACATATGGAATGTACAATACAGTGAAAATTCCACACTATGCTACGTTTAACATTGTATGCTCTTCATATTTGAGTATGATTACATTATTTTCACACCTTTAAACCAAGCGGTTGATGCTAATGCTAACATGTTTCATATAGTATGGCAAAAGGGCAATAACGTAAGTCAGTAGCGTTGGTAAAATCACTGGGGAATCCACCCCACCCATATTACAACCTATGTGTTGTGGTAATTGTGTTGTCTGCTCCATAACCTGTTCATTCATATGCCTTGCGACTGTGATATATAGGCCTAAAGGCCGAAATAAGAAGAAGACACAGTGTCAGAATAAATTCAACCACACCTTTGTTTTATCACAAAACCGGATAGCAACCTCTGTCTGGTGAAGTCCATAAAGCATATTGCATATACTGTAATGCCCTACAGCATGGTCAAGGAAGTTAATGTTTCTGACATTTTCACACTACTGAACAACTATTGATTTAGAACCACAGAGAGTTACCGCAAGTCGCAAAGAAAACAGGAGCTGCCTCCACTATTCCAGCACCATTTCAACTTCAACATCATCAAATCATCTCTGCTTAGTCTAATACAGTGACAACTAAAAGATACCAAGAACAATTTAGTCCAATCAACAGTAAGCTAAATATGATGTGGCTGTCCATGGTTCTAATTTCTGTGTGTGTGTGCGCGTGCGCCTTCATGCAAGTAGAAAAACATGTTGACTCACCCCACTGCCATCCTCTTCTCTTTCATGTTGACGAAACGGTCTATTACTCTGTCATACACTACACGCTTATTTTTTGTTGTCCTAGGCTACCTGGCTAAATGCTTGCTCGCTAGCCTAACTTCCAGTCATGGGCAACGTTAGATAACATTAGCCTTCTACATCTAGCTACATATTGAACTTCCATTCTCTCAGGCCAGGGGCACAACAATGTATGAATTAATGGTTGGATCAGAATTGCTGTTATAATCATTGGCCAGTACGGAGAATTAAGTACAACCACAAGTCCAAATTCATATCTCCATCAGTGGCAGTCAGTGCCGTTTAAGATGAGGGAGGACAAAAAAAAAAATCATGACCATCGCCTTATTTCTATTACAGCATATTGGATGACTCATTCATATTCTATTCACCAAGTTCAATGTAACAGTGCTAGGTTTAGGCTACTACGTGATACTCTAATTTTCCCTATACCCATCCTGAGATTGCTACAACCTAGCCTATGAATGAAAGTTTACAATGTAGGTGCACACATGTCAAGAGACACATTTCAGGTGACAGACAGTCATCTTGCACACTCTTGCCTGCATCTAGCTGACATAGTGTGCAATCATTAGTCCAACAGTTGCACAGGAGAGTTTCTATTGGACAAGTTCAGGTATGTTTATCCCCTTTTTGTTCCGTTTGCTTCCGTTTTAAGAATCGTTTTTCAACAGAATCGGCTGAATGAATATACCCCTGATCACGCATAAACAGTTCACTCTTATAACAGACACGTTGTATTCCTTCTCTTCCCTTCACTTGTGGACTACAGCTGATGCACAACACATCAGCTGTATGTGATTAGGCGAAAAAACCTTTCCAAGCCAGACTGCTACACACAGCCTACATCGTTGTCACCATATGAATTAAAGTAATGTCATAGTCAGCTAATAGAACTAACGCGTTAGTAAACTCGCTACAATCATGCAGTAACGTTAGTGTACAGTCCGTAAGCAGTTACACTGGGGGGAGCCACTGTTGCAATAAGTTAGTAATACCAAATGCTTACCTTAACTTGGAAGAGTTGTTGTGTTGGAAAGTCAAAGCCACCTAGCTAACATAGCATCCCTCTGTTTGAGCAGGGTGTTTCAGTAGGCTAAACTAGTTAGCTGCATTTGCTATCTATGTAAGTGAAACTGAAAGTGAAAAAAATGACACACACACTCTCTCTCTATTTCTCTCTCGCGTCTCCTTCATTTTGGAAGAAATTAATTTGTTCCAAAACTGTTCAACTATTGTCTTTCTCTCTCTTTGAGTCAACTACTCGCCACGTTTTATACACTGCAGTGCTAGCTAGCTGTAGTTTATGCTTTCAGTACTAGATTAATTATTATCTGATCTTTTGATTGGGTGGACAACATGTTAGTTCATGCTGCAAGAGGACTGATAGGCTGGAGGACGTCCTCCGGAAGTTGTCATGATTACTGTGTAAGTCCATGGGTCTCCTACCATGGGTCTCCTACGTTTTATATTGAAGTCAATGTACCCAAAGGAGGACGGAAGCTAGCTGTCCTCCGGCTACACCATGGCGCTACCCTACAGAGTGCTGTTGAGGCTACTGTAGACTTTCTTTGCAAAATTGTGTTTTAATCAGTTATTTGGTGACGTGATTATATTTAGTATAGTTTTATCTAAAAATGATTACTTTTTAAATGTTTTACAATTGTTTATTTTATGAAATTCACTGAGGAGGATGGTCCTCCCCTTCCTCCTCTGAGGAACCTCCACTGACGTATGTGGCTGTGTAAGATTGCTTGTCTCGGCTCCTGGTTGAATATTAACCATGGCCTTGTATAATCCTGCCCTATACAGTATGTATGGCCCTGTGCTAAGGAGTACTTGTGTATTTTCAAATATGAACATGAATCATGATTTTCTAGGGTCTAGCTCAAATAGGTCCACCACCGCTAGTCATTTTAAGAGATGAGCTACAAAGTTAAAAAGGTCAACAATTAATTAGATTGCCACCGTGATGCAAAATCATTTAACCCCATGGTTGTTATTAATAGCGGAGAGGGAGAAGGGCAGTGGAGGGAGTGCGAATGCACCCACTTCAAATGTCATGGCGGAGTCTGTTGACTCGGGCAAAATGCCATGGCAGTCTGTTGACGCTGGGAGATGGAGTCATGCTCTGGTTTTTAATGATCTACTCTAATATACTGTCAGCTGCTAATAGCTAGAGCTAATATTCAGATCGGGAAAACACTGCAGCCTGGGCACAGTATCCTACACAGTATCAGCACAGCATCCTTCACAGTATCACCGCTGATGCAGCTGATTGTGGCCTACAGTGGTCCATCTGTTTCAGACAAAGTCAAGTCAAGGATTGTTTACCAGTTGGAGCTACCTTTTCTTGAGTCACACTGTATCACATATACTAAAACACTGCCTTGTTTCGCTCTTGCACCCTTTTCTTTGTTAAAAGGTGTGTAAAATGGGCAAAAACACAGACACACAGAGGAGTATGTGCAAACACTCAATTGGCTGCCCGAACAGTGCTCAACATGGTTTCTCACACATCGGCGTTGGTTTCTCTCTCAGATCAGGATTCAATTGTTTTCCCAAGTGGGATGGCTTGGTAGGAATGCAAAAAGGGATATCTGATATCTGTGCAAAGGTGTAAGTCTGTGTTTTTTTGTTCTAATTTGCCTGCTTTGACTTTTACTGTAGTTTTCCGCCTTTATGAAATATTGGTGATTGTTTGTGAATGTGCAGAAGTTGAATTGTTTATTCAATCCCTCGGTTTGTGCTTTTTATGGATACTGTAAATGCTTCCTAGGTTTACGTAAGGATAATCCTATATAAGGACAGTAATGTCAGTGGAAAATATGTTTTTTCATGGTGTTACAGGTTTTGTTTTTCCATTTATGTTTATGTTACATATAGCTCGTTAGCACGTTGGGTGCACGGATTGGTGTCATTTCTGATACATGAGGGTAGACTTACGATATGTCTCAATATTGGCCACCATTAATTGGATATTTGAGTGATATAAAATAAGTGAACTATACCTGACAAGTATGAGTGGTTTAGGTTAATTTCCCATCCTTTGTGGGCTCTGCCTATCGAGCAGCAGAAGGTCACCCTTTTAGCTGATAATGTTTACTTTGCAAGCTACCGGTAGAGACTTTGTTCCGTTGGCTAAGCATAATGGTAAGTAGCCCAAATGCACTTTTTTCATCAACCAATTTAGGCCTACCTAGCAAAATTAGCTAACATTATCCCCTTTTCAACATTAATTTTTGAAGGTTAATCGTGATTGCTGCTGACAGACATGATAGGCTACATTTTATGATGGACCACATCAAATTGGCTGGCTAGCTAATAACAGATCATATCAATATAGCTAGCACAAGCTAACTTTCAGGGGATAAACTAGATGGCTATATTTGCTTGCCATCTATAGTGGTGATGACAGTTGTCTGACTGGCAACTTTACCAGGACAAGGACTTGCTGATGTCAAGTTCTTTCCAAAAACCTATTCTGATGAAGCGAGCTAAATGACACACATTGTTTGCTTAGCTAGCTAAGCAAACACATTCCCCCATCACTTCCATTGATTGTTAGCTTGTGGTGGCTAAAGTTAGCTTACGTTTGTAGTGGCTGTTTCTGGATAAATGCTCCTCCTGGTCCATAGACTACTTTCAGGGTGAGGAACCATCTCACCCATCAAGTTGTAAAATAGTGAACTACTCTTTTAAGAGTCCATGTTACCTCAGAAATGGTCTCAACAGCACAAATTCCCAGCTGTCCTGTTCTCTGTCAGCTTTTCTTTCCACAAAATTAATAATATATCATCGGTTATGACGGTTATTTTATTTTCATGCCAGTCTTCATCCATAACCGTTGGTTATACGGTAATTGTGCCAGCCCTAAAAATCGAAATGTTTGATTCTCTCTATAGAAATCAAATGTACTGAGTTAATGGAAACATACAAGGTTGAATAATACCAACAGTTTCATATTGTGGTGGAAAAGTAGATACAACAATTAAGGCAGAGACAATTTAATTGTATAGTAGAAAAATATTTTATCAAGCAGGTGCAGGGGAGATCTATCCAGGATTTGACAGGGACGAACTCGAAGAGGGAATGGTTACATGTCTTAGCAATTCATGGGCTACTGTTATTTTTCACTGTCTTTTTACTGTTGTTTTTATTTGTTTACTTACCTATTGTTCGCCTAATACCTTTTTTGCACAATTGGTTAGAGCCTGTAAGTAAGCATTTCACTGTAAGGTGAAGTAAGACCTGTTGTATTCGGGACAAGTGACAAACTTTAATTTGATTTGTTATTCTTCGATAATACAAACTCCAAAGCAAATTATGGGGGAGGAAAATAGGTTTATTCAAAGAGGACAAATCGTACGGGGAGATGGTCATTCTCCCCTGTCCTCAGTGATGCTCTCCAGTGATACTCTCCACAGAACAAAGGGACAGCATGTAGTTTTATAACCCAGCCCTGCCTGTGGTGTCACGCCCTGATCTGTTTCACCTGTCATTGTGCTTGTCTCCACCCCCCTCCAGGTGACGCCCATCTTCCCAATTATCCCGTGTGTAATTATACCTGTGTTTTCTGTCTGTTTGTTGCCAGTTTGTCTTGTTCATTCAAGCGTTCCAGTGGTTTTCCTGTCAGCTCCTTTTGTTTCCCAGCCTCTCTTCGCTAGTCTTCTCGGTTTTTGACCTTTGCCTGTCCTGACCCTGTACCCGCCTGACCCTGAGCCTGCCTGCCGTCCTGGACCTTTACTCCACCTCTGGATTACTGAACCCTGGCTGTCCCTGACCCTGAGCCTGCCTGCCGTCCTGTACCTCTGCCTTACCCTGGACCTGTCTTTGTCTTTCCCTGTTTGCTACAATAAACAGTGTTACTTCGGCAGTCTGCATCTGGGTCTTACCTTGATCCCTGATATGTGGTTGACCAATTAGAATTCCTTGCAGTAAAACTAGCCAATGGCCAAATAACAAGTATCCTATTTCAGAAGACATATTCCTCTCATGTCCCATTGCTCAATATTTCCTTATTGCAGAAAAAACAGTATTTCCATCGATCGTTAGTTCTAGCTCTCTCGACCTCTCGGCCTCTGTCTCTGAGTTGTTTTTATCTTCATATTCTTACACTCCCCTTATGACCATTTTAAAAATAAATATACTTTAAAATGTCTTTTTGAAAAAAAAAACATGAAAAAATAGACTATAAAAAAACATTAGCATTAAGCATAAAATCATTCACATTAAACACCTTGTATTTCTATAAAACACAAAGGGCATATTCTTCTTACAATAAGAAATAGATTTCAAACAAAGTTATATAAAATAAGTATTAACATGTGTAATGATGATGTCTCTTACGATTCCTACCACATCCTGTATTATAAGGAAACTCACACACACAAAAAAAAATTCTACAAGACAGTATTCTGTTGTATCCTATTGGCAAGGTAATCATTCACCAAGTCCTTTAAAAGTGACCAGCTCTTCCACACTGGTATTAAATTATGTTCTGACAGTCTGCCGGTAGTGAGGAATTCTTCTTGTATCATTTCAGGTACAGTCAACGGATATTGCTGCAGCTTCAGACTGTAGATTGTCATAACCTGTCACCAAGGAAGCAAAAAGAGAAAGTAACATGTCCTGGATTCAAAATAAATTGATATTTCACATAGATTTCCCTAAGTCAGCATAAAATGAATGTCTGCTTTTCTCAAATCTAACGTGCCTGGTAGTGACATTGTCCATTGTATTAAATGCCCAGCCTGCCTTCCTCATACACCCCCCCCCCCTCTCCACTATGCTTGAACCGTCTGTGTGTGTGTAAGAAAAACTCAGGGTTTTCCAACGAACTACTCTATAAACCCATCAGAGAGCTGATCCAAAACCAACTCACAACAATCATGTTCAAGTAACGTGGTATCTGGAGGATACATCAGAGTAGCTGGATTACATGGTGTCTTTTCAACTATACAGTGCCTTGCGAAAGTATTCAGCCCCCTTGAACTTTGCGACCTTTTGCCACATTTCAGGCTTCAAACATAAAGATATAAAACTGTATTTTTTGGTGAAGAATCAACAACAAGTGGGACACAATCATGAAGTGGAACGACATTTATTGGATATTTCAAACTTTTTTAACAAATCAAAAACTGAAAAATTGGGCGTGCAAAATTATTCAGCCCCTTTACTTTCAGTGCAGCAAACTCTCTCCAGAAGTTCAGTGAGGATCTCTGAATGATCCAATGTTGACCTAAATGACTAATGATGATAAATACAATCCACCTGTATGTAATCAAGTCTCCGTATAAATGCACCTGCACTGTGATAGTCTCAGAGGTCCGTTAAAAGCGCAGAGAGCATCATGAAGAACAAGGAACACACCAGGCAGGTCCGAAATACTGTTATGAAGAAGTTTAAAGCCGGATTTGGATACAAAAAGATTTCCCAAGCTTTAAACATCCCAAGGAGCACTGTGCAAGCGATAATATTGAAATGGAAGGAGTATCAGACCACTGCAAATCTACCAAGACCTGGCCGTCCCTCTAAACTTTCAGCTCATACAAGGAGAAGACTGATCAGAGATGCAGCCAAGAGGCCCATGATCACTCTGGATGAACTGCAGAGATCTACAACTGAGGTGGGAGACTCTGTCCATAGGACAACAATCAGTTGTATATTGCACAAATCTGGCCTTTATGGAAGAGTGGCAAGAATAAAGCCATTTCTTAAAGATATCCATAAAAAGTGTTGTTTAAAGTTTGCCACAAGCCACCTGGGAGACACACCAAACATGTGGAAGAAGGTGCTCTGGTCAGATGAAACCAAAATTGAACTTTTTGGCAACAATGCAAAACGTTATGTTTGGCGTAAAAGCAACACAGCTGAACACACCATCCCCACTGTCAAACATGGTGGTGGCAGCATCATGGTTTGGGCCTGCTTTTCTTCAGCAGGGACAGGGAAGATGGTTAAAATTGATGGGAAGATGGATGGAGCCAAATACAGGACCATTCTGGAAGAAAACCTGATGGAGTCTGCAAAAGACCTGAGACTGGGACGGAGATTTGTCTTCCAACAAGACAATGATCCAAAACATAAAGCAAAATCTACAATGGAATGGTTCAAAAATAAACATATCCAGGTGTTAGAATGGCCAAGTCAAAGTCCAGACCTGAATCCAATCGAGAATCTGTGGAAAGAACTGAAAACTGCTGTTCACAAATGCTCTCCATCCAACCTCACTGAGCTCGAGTTGTTTTGCAAGGATGAATGGGAAAAAATGTCAGTCTCTCGATGTGCAAAACTGATAGAGACATACCCCAAGCGACTTACAGCTGTAATCGCAGCAAAAGGTGGCGCTACAAAGTATTAACTTAAGGGGGCTGAATAATTTTGCACCGCCAATTTTTTAGTTTTTGATTTGTTAAAAAAGTTTGAGATATCCAATAAATGTCGTTCCACTTCATGATTGTGTCCCACTTGTTGTTGATTCTTCACAAAAAAATACAGTTTTATATCTTTATGTTTGAAGCCTGAAATGTGGCAAAAGGTCGCAAAGTTCAAGGGGGGCGAATACTTTCGCAAGGCACTGTACCCATGTCCCATAGATCTTTAATCACTACTTTAGTAGCGTTCATAGCTTCCTTGCTAATGGGGTATTGTTTTGTGCAAGGTGATCTGTCAATCACAATGGTTCCATATCCAAAGTTCCACACTCATTTTTCTTCGCAGTCCAAATAGCATGGTTCTGAACTGTAGATTCCTGCATCAATCTTCATTGGACCAATAGAAACTCATAATGGTTTTATATCTGTCTTCCCCCGCTCCTGTTGCTTTCATCATCTTGCACGTGTACTGAGGACATATATGTTTTGCATAAGATATGGGAAATACAGGGACTTCAGCACCTGTATGTATCTACTAAAAAATCTACTACAACGTTGGTAACCATCATGTTCACATACATTCCATCTGATTTCATATGTACACCAGCTGAGATGGGACGAAAGAGGGAGTCCATTAGTTTACCTCCACAGCATCCAGCAAACTCTGCTGCTGAGACGAAGAGAGCTTCTTACAATTCTGCATAAACATTGTTTCATTGGAGCGGTTGTCTTGATTCCATTTTCCCTTAGATGGACCCTGCTTCTGCTGGCCATTCCGCAGGAGAACACATTTTCTTTTCCCACATTCTCGTTGCCAGTGACCAGAAATCCTGCAATAATGACATACACCAGGTTTCTCTTTTGCTGAACGAATGATGTTATTGGTTTCTCTCGGAACCAGCCGGTTTATCACGTTGATTGATGACTCTGTCCAGTCGTGACAACCTGTCGATGATGTCGCCGTAGTTCTCTCCCAGTCATTAGTTGTGGAAACAATTTTTTTTTGCTAATCATCATGCATGGATGGCATCCGCTGATGAGTGATTGCCCCATTTTTGGAGGAATTGAGTGTATCTTCCTTGTCCGGTAAATTCAACAAACAGTTCTTTTGGTTTTTGAACACATTTGGTTATCTCTAACCCAATTGGTGGTTGCGTTGGTCAGACCCTTAAGGAAAACATGTATGGCTCTCCATCCATCGGCCACATCTTGCACTTCAACACCCACAGATCTATAAACCTTTCCTTCAAGTACACCAGGTTCACAGTTGTTCAAAACAAAGGCTAACAACTGTAACCCATCATAAGAAACTCTACAATCTACATCCTTATAACGCTTCAAATGGTCCCACGTTTTCATACCCACTTCTTGGGGATGTTTAAAAGTTGTCTACCATTTATCTAACTGTTTTGGAGATGCTGATTTATGTGTGATTACTGTCACCGGAGGTTTGTCTTTACTACCTTTTACAGCCTGTGTTCTGGATGGCCTAACTCATCGTTCATCACCTCTGTCAGTATCTGTTGACTCAAAGCCAGGCAGATCTGATCAGATGCTTGAAACCCAATCATCCTTGCGCAACTCAGCCTGAGGGTAATGAACAAATAGTCCTCCACGTGTTGTAGCCAAGTCTGTTTTTACGACCCTTGCCTGTAATTGTTGAATCTCTTCTTTCAAGGTTTTGATTTGTTCACCAAGAGCTTTCAAACTTTCTTTCTCTCTACAATGTCCTGTCATCCATTCTCCAGAAGGAATTTCTAATCTAGTTTTTTTACTTTGGCTAATACAGTTAAAGACCATCGTGTCTTTTTTATTGAACCTTTATTTAACTAGGAAAGTCAATTAAGAACAAATTCTTACTTACAATGACGGCCTAGGAACAGTACCTTGTCCAGGGGCAGAACCACAGATTTTTAGCTTGTCAGTTCGGGGATTTTTTTGTCAAGGAATTAGACATTCTCTGTATTTTTAAGCTTTTTGTGTATCAGACAGATTTCATATTCCATCTTTGTCAACAAGGATGTAATATTTCTTTATCTCTTGCCTACACTTCTCTACTTTGAAATGGTTCATCATATCACTAGACAGTGAATTTAAAATATTTTTCATGCTCACATCCAGAGGAGCTGTCCTGCCCTTTTCCAGAGTGGTTTTCTCACTTAACAATGGCATTATATTAACAATAAAGTTGTATAAAGTATATCTCTATGATTATATATTTATTTAACCCCAATATATATACATATATGTGTGTGTGTATATGTATATGTATGTATAAGGACTCAAACCTCTTCTAGAACACAAATTGTCTCTGTAGGACCTGGCTACCCATAAAACATGTTCACTTCAAAAAGCTTGTTGAAGACTTACATTAACCACACGTGTAAAAATTGCTACTCAACTAACAACTTGCTTCTATGCAAAAAGAAGGTTTCACAAAAATAAATTACTCTAACCTTTTAATAGAGGACTTGAACCCCTTTAGTAGAGAACAAAGACAATGGCCTCAAACCTTTTCATAGAGGTTACACATCCCAGATGTATAACCTCTACATCCCAGATACATATCACTCATTGCATGCACTTATTTTAACCTGATTTGGTTCTTTTAAAATGATATTGGTCTAGACTCACCCAGCAATTATGCCATCAATCAGGAGATTAAGAGTTGACTCCCATCTGAGTTGCGCTCAGCCTTCTCTCTTTCTTCTGGATCAACACACAGTTGATACGTTTTTCTTGTTGTTGTTGAGACCAATTCATCCTGGTTATGGCACCAAATGTTAGCAATTTATGTTATTCTTCAATAACACTAACTCCAAAGCAAATCAGGGCGGGAGGAAAATAGGTTTATTCAAAGAGGACAAATCATACGGGGAGATAGATGGTCATTCTCCCCTGTCCTCAGTGATTCTCTCCTGTGGTTCTCTCCTGTGATTCTCTCCACAGAACAAAGGGACAGCATGTAGTTTTATAACCCAGCCCTTGCCTGTGGTTGACCAATTAGAATTCCTTGCAATAAAACTATCAAATGGCCAAATAACAAGTGTCCTATTTCAGAATACATATTCCTCCCATGTCTCTGAACCATTGCTCAATATTTCCCTATTACAGAAAAAAACGCTATTTCCCATTGACCGTTAGTTCTAGTCCTCTTGACCTCTCGTCCTCTGTCTCTGCGTTGTGTATTTATCTTCGACATATTCTTACACGTCTCTTATATAGTGGGGATGGGGGGGGGATAATACAATAATATTGTTTCCCAACAGTTATTTTATACAAGCAACCATTCTGCAATGGCCTTGTGTTAGGGTGCAGACATATCAGGAGTCTATGAAAGGCATTACATCACAGTCCAACACAGAACATATCCCTTGAGATGTTACAACAGCTCACCCCAAATTCTGCCACCACAATACAAAAGGAATTTACTCATTTCCCACCCACAATCCTCAAGTAATGTTTTTTTTGTTGCAGTGCCATAAAATGTAGAATTACAAATAAAGTCAAAGGAACACGGACCTTAAATAAATACACGGAGAATGTAGATAACACCTTTCATTGCAAGGCTTCAATTAATCTGTCTGCAGGGCTTAGACCCCAGGCCTTCATGAATCATTTTCTTTATTGCATCGAAGCAGGAAATGTTTGGCTGTTCAGGTATTCATAATTGAACGCAGCACCCATGCTGTATACAGTATAAAAATAAATCTTACGGAGCAATCCCAGAAAAAGGATTGAATACTGAGAGACCATGAAAGACATTGATGGATAGCTTTTTTTCTATGGCCAGAACAGAGGTGATTCGAATCATAATGCTAGATGGATACCTTTACACATATAGTCTTAGCTTTTTTTCTACTGAGGAGAAATTAGATGTTGGTAGAGAGGTGTAGAACCCCAACACGCACACACTCACGTGCACACACACACACACAGTCACACACTCGCGAACACACACATGCCCTTGCACAAACCTTTAAATGATAGATGATTGCTTTTTGAGAAAAGGGAGGTATTGTGGAAATATGTTTGACCATTGCGGACATAACTATAGCAACAAGACGTGCATGTGCTTCTATGGCAACTAAGGTTCCATCCGAAAATGCTAGAGTTGTTGTGATGGATCTGAATTAACCCGTTATTAATTCAATAAGTGCAAAAAGGAGCCAACAGTATAATGATATAACCAGGTGATTTCATTTCCTGATTAATTTGTGAATGGTACTGTATACCACACACCAACAGCAAAGGCTATTACTGAAGTGTAGCTCCCTTGGAGGGCAGCCAACTCATTGGGTTTACTTGATAGCTACCTACACAAATAGCTAGCTAGAACAAAGTGTTAATAAGATATTCATTTAAAAAGATTAAAAGCAATACAAATAAGTTATCCAGATCACTGTTCTGTTTGGTGTGTGCTGGTGCCAACCTGGTTTTTACTCTCTGGGCAACATGACTTTGTTCTCATTCGCTGGACTCTTCCCATCTTTCCTATGGTGACCTTCACACTACAATGCGTGTGTGGCTAGCCAAGTCTGCTCATTTATCCCTGGATATACAGCCACATTCCTTTAGCAGATACAGATCAAGGGATTTAATGGCGAATATAAATCCGAAATGTTTTGAATATGACAATGCTTACACTTTATGCTGCCAAATGCTTTTAAAAAGAATAGCCAAGGCTAAAGTGCGTTCAGT
The DNA here is from genome assembly GCF_057628025.1 of Oncorhynchus mykiss. Classification (NCBI taxonomy): domain Eukaryota; kingdom Metazoa; phylum Chordata; class Actinopteri; order Salmoniformes; family Salmonidae; genus Oncorhynchus; species Oncorhynchus mykiss. Next base: position 2,854,784 of record NC_143045.1, read on the forward strand.
ATCGGAGACCCTGGATATTAGTGACCTCCAGGGATTGATGCACTGAGTAGAACTAAATATTGGAAAATTATTATTATTAAATTATTCGTTTGATATTCATTAAATATGTTTAGATGATTTTAGATGGTCTCTCATACTCCCAGACATCTCGAAGTGAAGAGCTGTGTCATGTCTTTGGCATCATTAAAGTGAAGACTGTTATTTTATCAAATCAATTCTCTGTAATTATTATTATTACGTGATTAAACTAATCATGTAAATGTTATTAACTAGGAAGTCGGGGCACCAAGGAAAATCTTCCGATTACAAAGTTATAATTTTCCTAATATGACTCTTCAGATATTTTAATATCTGATCAATTAGTCTTCTAATTAATTAATTAATTATTCTTTACCTCACATTAGTCTCATTCCAAAAGTCGTAAATTGTTGGTTATCTGCACGAACCCAGCCTTTACTATGAATCATCCATACATCAATTGTCTTAATCATTTATTTACTAACTAATTAAATAATCACAGAAATGCATAAACACACAAACAGTAGATATGGTTACAAGGAAATGATAGGGGAGGTTCCCTAGTCGGCTAAGCCGATATGACGGCTTGGGGGACAAAGGGAAGTGGGTGTGGATTGAGAAGGGCGGGAATTACAAGAGAGTCACTACACAGTTGATAATTATATTAATTGAAATGCTAATCCTTTGCACATGAACGCTCACTCAATAATTGCAATCAATATATTTTCACGCTCAGTGTGTCATCGTGATCTCTGTTGGAATCGTTCGTCTTTCTGTGGGAAAGTTCAACCAAGCGTCTCTCTGCTTCCCTGGAGTCTTTCGAGTACCATTTAGAAATGTTCTTATAGAATATATGTTTCGGCGGTTGTCGGTTTTCGCATGTCAGGTTGACATCATTTCTAGCTGCAGGCTAGTAATTAGTATCGAAGATTTGTTCTTATTTTTTGGGATCGATAGTCTCAGAGTTGAACCATTTCACCCGTGTAGCCAATGCTCCATGTGGTATGGTTAGGAATTAAACAACCATTACAACCTTTAACTTATACTGAGGTTTTTGTGGTCTCTACTCAACCTTTGCCCCCTCAGCTGACTGAGGTACGCGTGGTCTGAAGAGGATTTCTTCAGGTGGGGTTTTTATTCGTAACAGTAGAAAAAGGCTGTCCCATGAGCCAGCCTCATGTCGGTGCTCATGGGGGCGGGCCAATGACTTAGTTAAACATTAAAGGGAATACAATTCTCTCACATTAATGTTTCAACATCACCTTACATCATTTCAGAAATAGTTTTATATTTACTCATTCATTTTATTCAATAATTAGACGCAAACCTCATAACGGAGGCACCTGTATAAACAGAGTTATGGTAATGTGGCTGTATTGTCTTTCATGAGGTCACAAACATGAAACGAAATGGACCGGGTAGTAGCTGGCTTCTCCACCTACCGTTTACACATTCTCCAAAACATGGATATTGTTCAGTTCTCAAGTTCTGTGATGTAGAAGAAGTTCCTTTGTTCTCTCTATGTGTCTCTTTCTGCATGGCCAGGAGGAGAGAGTCTCCTCCAGGAATTTATGACCTGAGATAACAGAACCTGGGTGTAGGAGAGGAGGAAGACACTCGCTATACCCACAGAGGGCCACGTCATGACAGCTGCAATTGAATGATAAGGAATTAATAATAATGAATGAAATCCACAAATAAAGCTGATGTGCAGTCAACAAGGTAAACTGTGAATGTTTACAAACATTCACTCACAGATTAAGACTTAAATTGCAGAATGTTCACTTACAGTATGCTATAAATGTCTTAAAACGTAGTAGTAGCCTAATGTAGATCCATTCACTGCCATTGTAGTAATTTAGAAAATAAGCTAAGGAACGTTCATTGAAGCACTGAAGGAAACCATTTCCTGTGAATGAGTTTGCCTAGTTGAACTCATGTCAGTCCTCTCTTTTATCTGCTGTGGATCCAACATTTTACATTTTTTTGTCTTTTCTTCTCACTATCTGTTTCTATGAAAGGCTGACATCGATTTAGATGAACCTTTTTCAAATGATTAGTTAATTGCATAATTCAAGCTCATTTCTGTTTGACACTTAAATTGCTAGATTCAGCATTGTGTAGTCAAGCAGTCTGGCATTTCTGCCATGATACATCTTTGTATTGACTTCCTGTATGTGCTTGGCAAATTGGTTGACTGCCCATGAAATGTTTAGTTAATAACTAGCATTTCCGTAAGGAAAGGCTAGTCTTAGTCATTACTTTTTAAAGGATTTGATATAACACTTAAAGCCTGCATGTACAGTATAAGGCTTCCTAAATCATAAACATTTAAAAGCATTTCTAATGTCTTATAAGGCTCATGCAAGCTCAGGACAAGTCTTACAATGTATAATAGCTGCATCATAATGCATTATACCTGCATACTTACATGAAGTGTTATTGGCTTTGCTGTAATACACCCGTCTCCCAGTAGTATTATGGAGTGCCCGTCTCTGCTTAAGGAGTCAAAACTGGCGCTCACTCCATGGGTGATGCAGTTTGTTGAAATGTTGACAAGCAGTCAGCCAAGTTGTCTGCTGTGGAAATCAATCAAACTAAGAGCGTTGAAAATACCATCTTGTTGATGGTTTGTGTAACCTCTATTGCTCATTGTACTTGCTCACATATGAATACCTTCATAGTTGGCAATATCCAATCTTGTTTACTGCTCCATGCATTTAGGTGTTTTGGTTTTGACAGAAAGTGTATGGGAAATACTATGTTGGTATGCTAGATAACTGGCCATGTCAGTGGCCTTGTGGTTAGAGTGTCTGGCCGGAGATTACAAGGTTGGGAGTTTGAGCCCTGGCAGAGTCAAACCAAAAACTGCAAAAATGGGACCCGATGTGTGTCTGTTTGGCACTCAGCATTTTTATTTAATTGTTTTATTTTGTTCACCTTTATTCAACCAAGTAGACCAGTATACTTATTTTCCACCATAATTTGCAAATAAATTCATTAAAAATCCTTCAATGTGATTTTCTGGATTTCTTTTCTCATTTTGTCTGTCATAGTTGAAGTGTACCTATGATGAAAATTACAGGCCTCTCTCATCTTTTTAAGTGGGAGAACTTGCACAATTGGTGGCTGACTAAATACTTTTTTGCCCCACTGTAGGTCTGTAACAGTTTGGGTCTAGAGTGTCTCCCCCTTTAAAGAGGGGGATGACCGCGGTAGCTTTCCAATGTTAGGGGATCTCAGACGATACGAAAGAGGGGTTGAACAGGCTAGTAATAGGGGTTGCAACAATTGCGGAGGATAATTTTAGAAAGAGAGGGTCCAGATTGTCTAGCCCGGCTGATTTGTAGGCGTCCAGATTTTGCAGCTCTTTCAGAACATCAGCTATCTGGATTTGGGTGAAGGAGAAATGGGGAGGCTTGGGCAAGTTGCTGTGGGGGGTGCAGGGCTGTTGACCGGGGTAGGGATAGCCAGGTGAAAAGCATGGCCAGCCGTACAAAAATGCTTATTGAAATTCTCAATTATCATGGATTTATTGGTGGTGACAGTGTTTCCTAGCCTCAGTGCAGTAGGCAGCTGTGAGGAGGTGCTCTTATTCTTCATGGACTTTAGTGTCCCAGAACTTTTTTGAGTTTGTGCTACAGGATGTACATTTCTGTTTGAAAAAGCTAGCCTTTGCTTTCCTAACTGCCTGTGTATATTGGTTCCTAACTTCCCTGAAAAGTTGCATATCGTGGGGGCTATTCGATGCTAATGCAGTACGCAACAGGATGTTTTTGTGCTGGTCAAGGGCAGTCAGGTCTGGAGTGAACCAAGGGCTATATCTGTTCCTGGTTCAACATTATTTTTGAACGGGGCATGCTTATTTAAGACTTTTTTAGTATCCATCCAGGAAACCCGGGCCAGGTCGATTAGAAAGGCCTGCTGGCTGAAGTGTTTTAGGGAGTGTTTGACAGTGATGAGGGGTGGTCATTTGACCGCAGACCCATTACGGACGCAGGCAATGAGGCAGTGATCGCTGAGATCCTGGTTGAAGACAGCAGAGGGCAGGTTGGTTAGGACGATATCTATGAGGGTGCCTGTGTTTACTGATTTGGTGTTGTCCCTGGTAGGTTCATTGATAATTTGTGTGAGATTGAGGGCATCTAGTTTAGATTGTAGGATGACCGGGGTGTTAAGCATGTCCCAGTTTAGGTCACCTAACAGCACGAGCTCTGAAGATAGATGGGGGGCAATCAATTCACAAATTGTTTGGGCACAGACCTGGATAGCAAGACAGAACTCTGCAGGCTATCTCTGCAGTGGATTGCAACTCCTCCCCCTTTGGCAGTTCTATCTTGTCGGAAAATGTTGTGGTTAGTGATGGAAATTTCAAGGTTTTTGGTGGCCTTCCTAACCCAGGATTCAGACATGGCTAGGACATCCGTGTTGGCAGAGTGTGCTAAAGCAGTGAATAAAACAAACTTAGGGAGGAGGCTTCTAATGTTAACATGCATGATATGCATGAGAGTGCCTGGTGAATGGGAGTGGAGCTAGGCACTGCAGGGCTAGGATAAGGGAACGGCTAAAGGCTATAAGAACTGGTCGTCTTGTACGTTCGGAACAGAGAGTAAAAGGTGCAGGTTTCTGGATGCGGTAGAATAGATTCAAGGCATAATGTACAGACAAAGGTATGGTAGGATGTGAATACAGTGGAGGTAAACCTAGGCATTGAGTGACAATGAGAGAGCTATTGTCTCTAGTGACACCATGTAAACCAGGTGAGGTCACCGCATGTGTGGGAGGTGGAACAAAAGGGTTAGCTAAGGCATATTGAGCAGGGCTGGAGTTTCTACAGTAAAATAAGACAATAAGCACTAACCAAAACAGCAATGGACAAGGCATATTGACATTAGGGAGAGGCATGCGTAGCCGAGTGATCATGGGGTCTAGTGAGTAGCTAGGCGGGCTGGAGACACGGTGATTCAGACAGCTAGTGGGCCGGGGCTAGCAGAAGGGCCTTAGGGGGACGTTGCGACGGAAGTCTGTTGTAGCCCCCTCGTGCGGTTACGTCAGCAGACCAGTCGTGATGGATGGGCAGGGCTCTGCAAAATAGGTATTGTAGCGCAAGAAAATTGGCTGATGGACCTCTTCAGCTAACAGTCCGATATGCTCTAGACAGCTAGCGAGCCGCGCCTAGTAGTCTAGCAGATGGGCATTCAGGGGACGTCGCGACGGAGGAGCCTGTTGAAAACCCCCTCGAGCGGATTACGTCGGCAGTCCAGTTGTGATGGATCGGCGGGGCTCTGTTTCGGCAGTAAAAGGGGTCCAGGCCAATTGGAAAAATAAGTATTGTAGCCCAAGGAGTGGCTGATGGACCTCTTCAGCTAGCCGGGAGATGGGCCTAGCATAGACTAGCTCCAGGCTAATTGGTACTTGCTTTGGGACAGAGACTTAGCCAGGAGTAGCCTCTCGGATAGCAGCTAGCTAGCTGCGATGAACCAGGTGAAAAGGTTCAGAGCTTGCGGTAGGAATCCGGAGATGTGGAGAAAAAGAAGTCCGATATGCTCTGGGTTGAATTGCGCTGTGAAGACTGGCAGGAGTTAGCTGACTACTTGCTAGTAGCTAGTTAGCTGGCTAGCTTCTGTTGGGGGTTCCGGTTCTAAAGTAAAGAAAATACCAGATCCATACCACATTGGGTGAGGCGGGTTGCATGAGAGTATGTTGAAGTTGAGGTAAAAAAAAAAATATATATATATATATACAGTGCCTTGCGAAAGTATTCGGCCCCCTTGAACTTTGCGACCTTTTGCCACATTTCAGGCTTCAAACATAAAGATATAAAACTGTATTTTTTTGTGAAGAATCAACAACAAGTGGGACACAATCATGAAGTGGAACAACATTTATTGGATATTTCAAACTTTTTTAACAAATCAAAAACGGAAAAATTGGGCGTGCAAAATTATTCAGCACCCTTAAGTTATTACTTTGTAGCGCCACCTTTTGCTGCGATTACAGCTGTAAGTCGCTTGGGGTATGTCTCTATCAGTTTTGCACATCGAGAGACTGACATTTTTTCCCATTCCTCCTTGCAAAACAGCTCGAGCTCAGTGAGGTTGGATGGAGAGCATTTGTGAACAGCAGTTTTCAGTTCTTTCCACAGATTCTCAATTGGATTCAGGTCTGGACTTTGACTTGGCCATTCTAACACCTGGATATGTTTATTTTTGAACCATTCCATTGTAGATGTTGCTTTATGTTTTGGATCATTGTCTTGTTGGAAGACAAATCTCCGTCCCAGTCTCAGGTCTTTTGCAGACTCCATCAGGTTTTCTTCCAGAATGGTCCTGTATTTGGCTCCATCCATCTTCCCATCAATTTTAACCATCTTCCCTGTCCCTGCTGAAGAAAAGCAGGCCCAAACCATGATGCTGCCACCACCATGTTTGACAGTGGGGGTGGTGTGTTCATGGTGATGAGCTGTGTTGCTTTTACGCCAAACATAACGTTTTGCATTGTTGCCAAAAAGTTTAATTTTGTTTTCATCTGACCAGAGCACCTTCTTCCACATGTTTGGTGTGTCTCCCAGGTGGCTTGTGGCAAACTTTAAACGACACTTTTTATGGATATCTTTAAGAAATGTCTTTCTTCTTGCCACTCTTCCATAAAGGCCAGATTTGTGCAATATACGACTGATTGTTGTCCTATGGACAGAGTCTCCCACCTCAGCTGTAGATCTCTGCAGTTCATCCAGAGTGATCATGGGCCTCTTGGCTGCATCTCTGATCAGTCTTCTCCTTGTATGAGCTGAAAGTTTAGAGGGACGGCCAGGTCTTGGTAGATTTGCAGTGGTCTGATACTCCTTCCATTTCAATATTATCGCTTGCACAGTGCTCCTTGGGATGTTTAAAGCTTGGGAAATCTTTTTGTATCCAAATCCGGCTTTAAACTTCTTCACAACAGTATCTCGGACCTGCCTGGTGTGTTCCTTGTTCTTCATGATGCTCTCTGCGCTTTTAACGGACCTCTGAGACTATCACAGTGCAGGTGCATTTATACGGAGACTTGATTACACACAGGTGGATTGTATTTATCATCATTAGTCATTTAGGTCAACATTGGATCATTCAGAGATCCTCACTGAACTTCTGGAGAGAGTTTGCTGCACTGAAAGTAAAGGGGCTGAATAATTTTGCACGCCCAATTTTTCAGTTTTTGAATTGTTAAAAAAGTTTGAAATATCCAATAAATGTCGTTCCACTTCATGATTGTGTCCCACTTGTTGTTGATTCTTCACAAAAAAATACAGTTTTATATCTTTATGTTTGAAGCCTGGAATGTGGCAAAAGGTCGCAAAGTTCAAGGGGGCCGAATACTTTCGCAAGGCACTGTATATATATATATATATATATATATATATATATATATATATATATATATTTTTTTTTTTCTTCGCAATGATTTCGGATATATTTAAAAAAATATTTTTTATATATATATACGACAAGATGAAGACCAAGACGCCTGACTGCTACGCCAGCTTGAGTAGATATATTGGAGGTAAGGCTAGACTGGCATCTTTTCCAGGGGGTGTACTTTTTTTTTTTTTTTTTTTTTTATTTTACCTTTATTTAACCAGGCAAGTCAGTTAAGAACAAATTCTTATTTTCAATGACGGCCTGGGAACAGTGGGTTAACTGCCTGTTCAGGGGCAGAACGACAGATTTGTACCTTGTCAGCTCGGGGGTTTGAACTCACAACCTTCCGGTTACTAGTCCAACGCTCTAACCACTAGGCTACCCTGCCGCCCTTGTACATCAAGCTGCCTCAAACTACAGAAACAGGACACTGGATACTGCTTTGATGAGCCTTTCCGGCTTGCGCAAGGCTACTTATGCTAGAAAGCTACACAATTGTTCCAATTTGGCTGATGTACACTCAGTGTGTAGTTTATTAGGTACACCACCCCATTCACAAGAATAGCTCTCTCCTACAGACAGTGAGTCGTGGCTTGCTATATAAAACAGGCATCTAGGCATTCATTTATTGTTATTGCTATTGAACATTAGAATGGGCGAAACAAGTGACCTAAGCAACTTTGAGCGTAGTATGATTGTCGGTGTAAGCTGCACGAGTCCATGGCCCCATACTGCCTGGTTTCAACAGGACAGACTGGTGTAATGGTGTGGGGAATGTTTTCTTGGCACACGTTAGGTCCTTTAATACCAGTTGACCAACGTTTGAACGCCACACCTTGTAGAATCCATCCCCCAACGAATTCAGGTTGTTCTGGAAGCAAAGGGCTGGTGCGACCCGGTACTAAATACAGTATATTGTGCTGAAAGTAGCAACCAACTTCAGTGATTAGTAGTTGGTTTACAGTACAGATGGATTTCAGAAGTCTATCTAAAATCTGTCCGGCTATCACGTATAACTGTACAACATAGAGAATCTCAGGGCAGTGTCCCCTTCTGTTTCTCTAGACTATATTTCCATTAGATAGAAAAATGTGGTCACATAATAATCAGGTTTAAGTAACATTTCCAAAGCGGCTGTCCGTCTTCTTTCCCCATTTGAATTAATGGCAGATGAACTCATAATCAGAATCTGTTCGATTGTGTGCCCCCACATGGTTCTTTGAAATGAAAGAATATTATTTATTCATGTTTATTCACTGTGTTATCATAGCTGTTATTAAAGATATGTGAAGGCTATATCATCCCTGGCTAGAATTGGATGAGTATCTTTTGAATGTGCTGATTCCATTGTTTTTTTAAAGAGGGAAGAAACCCTGATATAACCCAGAAAGTGCCGCAGCTGCAATTTTTTGCCATTTGGACAGAATGAAAGAATATTCAGAGGGAACAGCCGCCTTTTCCCTAACAGCCCACTGATTTTCATATTGACTCAATTCTGACTTACTGAGCAGAGATTGTGTGTGTGTGTGTGGTTGTTGTATCTCTTTTTTCTCTCTCTCGGTCTCTCTCGCTCTCGCTGTTTTCTGCCTATCAAACCGTACTTTAAATGGATCATTTCCCAAACATTAAAGTCATCCTACAAGGACCACAGGGCCCCCTATCAGTGGGCTCTTCAGGGCTCAACAGCCATCTTGACAGAATATCAGACATTTCATTACTCTTGACTTAGCTCTGTCCTCCATTGGCAGATCAGCACGCTTCTTTTCAGTTTGTCAAAGCAACTGACAAATGTAATACACACGGAGAACGTTGTCAAAGATATCCTGCAAAATAACCATGTCCCCTAAGTATGAGTCTGCAGTCAAATGCCGCTTGCCAGTGTTGTACTGTATGTCCACACACGATCCTATACTGTATCACAGCACAGCTCTCTGTTCATATAACAATACACTGCCAGGGCTATCTGACATATCTGCTGTGTTTTTGTTTGCCATAGTAGTTGCATACGCTCTGATATCCTACCGTACAGTACGTGTGCTACTGTATGACTGTGATATTCACATCAACCCTGTGTAGAGGGAAAATATCACCCAGGGAAAGTATCACTGTCAGAACCTATATAAGATTGTCCAACTCTGTCCCCAACAGTGATGTGAGAACCTTTTCTATCCTGAAGCAGGGAAATCGTTGGCAGGGAATTGCCATGTCAAGCTGTACCTATTTTGCTCCTGCGCAAGCTACAAGAAAGGAATTCTCAAATGCTGCCAAGCAGGAGCGTTCCCCGGGCGCCCCTCGTGTGTGTAGTCCCCTCCTGGGAGCAAGACAAAGGGAAGACCCCCAGGGAGTGCGTGGGGAAGGGATTCCAATATTTACTCAGACGCAGTAGAAAACCCATCATTCCCAACAATCAGAATGTCAAAGTGGAAGTGATGTAAGTGGTTTGCACGCGGGTGCCTTTTGGTGGGAGACCAGTGAGAGTAAATCAGCAGCTCCGCTTGCTCTCAATTAATATGTAAAGGCTGATAATAATGCACAGTGAATTATGGGTTAAATGAAGCTAAAAGATGGTGTCTTTCTCGTCACTTACTCAGCCCTTTATCGCTCCATCCCCGTCTCGCTATACCTGATCTCTTCTTCTTTACCCTCTCCTCTTTATTTCTCCTCTCCTCTTTTTTTCACTCTCCTGCCCTCTTCAGTACATTAGTCATGTCACTGCACAGAATAAGTGTCCTTCTCTCCTTGTCTTGGAAGGCTGTAGTGTGTGCCGGGCTAGTGACGTAACCCCTGAACTAATCCCCCTATTATCAAGACCTTCAATAGCTGACTCAGGTGGGCTTTGTGTTGGGCTGGGACAAAATACTGCACACACCACGCCCACCCAAGTACCAGACGTGAAGAATGCTAGTAGTAGCTGGTAAATGTTTCGGACTGTTTTAATCCCAATGGTTCCTTGTCAGACTTTCACATTTAATCAATGGCTGTCGTGTTATATCATCAGAATTGCTTATTAGCAACATACGTGTCTGGAGTTAAAATTCCTTTCTTTGCCCCCTGATTCCAAATGTTTGATATTCCTCCCTGCACTCAATTACATGTAAACCAAGATGCCCTGGGCCTAGAGCACCGCCCTAGATCTGCAGCCAGCAAATCAAATTACAATGTCATTACTTATTCCAGTCACTTGAGTGTCCTGACTGTCTGTGACCTACTGTTGTGACTAAATAGATTCATACAAGATACATTACTACGCCATCACTATTGTCATCATGTGATTCCAGTGTAACAGATTTAACCATCTCAGTCTCTGGAAGGGTTTCATTCTACCAACACTACGCTGATCATCGTAACACGGCTATGTGGGATTTAAAAGACAGAGCCTCACACCGCTTAACTCAGCCACCCTTGGGCTTCTTCACATGATTCAACGTGGGATCATGGGATGTGTCGGTCATACATGGAGGGAGGGAGGGTGGGAGCAGTACTGCTATTGTGCAGTGTCACACAATAAAGAAGCTGGAAGCAGGCAGGCAGGCTGGTGTATAGCTGCTCGCTGTAGGTGGCTGACAGCACAACTCTGCCTCAGCCTGCCTGTTCTGCCTCTGTGTGCTGGGCGATGATGTTTGTCAGGAAGGGACTGATCAAAGGCAGGGCAGGAGGCCATATTACAGCTCACGCATTCTCTGAAGCAGTGCACACTGACCCCCTCTGCTTCTATTGATTTCTATCCCTCCCTTCTCTCTTGCTGCAGCAGAGGCCTGCCTGCAATAAACCCCTTTCTATTTTCATTGCTGGTGCAGCATTTGAGTAGTTTGAAAAGTCCACACATGCCTCCAGGACATTATACTATACAATAACGCAAAGGAATGTTGTAGTGTGTAGGGTATAGCCCATTGTGTGTGTTGTTAGGCTGTTTTTCCTCCACCGTGCCTGCTGATGTCGATCCTCCCTTTTTTGTTGTTGTTGCTGTTGTTTGAAAAGTCTTGACATGGAGCATATATTAGCGTCATGCCATCATTACCTGTCTTTGGCTGTCTTCCTTTTCCTAACATGACAACAGTGTGTCTCTACGTGTGTCATCTCTGATTGGCTCTTTGTTCTCAAAGGACGAGACGAGATATTGTAAATTCCCCCTCATATGAATTACCTGGGGATGTTCTTATTGCATCATCTGTACAAACAATGTCGCTGTGCATTCCCCATTCCTCTAATCTTCTTTTTTTTATTTGCTTGTTTGTTTCCACTGTTTGTGGGTTTTGTCGTTATGAATCTGCGTCGTTGTGTAACTTAATGCAGTATTTTGTCCCAAATGGCACCTTATTTCCTATACAGTGCACTATTTGAGCTAGGCATATAGGGCACCCTATTCCCTATAGTGGACTACTTTTGATCAGGGCCTCCTATTCCCTATATAGTGCACCCCTATTGACCAGAGTCCTATGAGGCCTGCTCAAAAGTAGTGCACTGTATCGGGAATAGGTTGCCATTTGGAACACACACGGTGTCTTCATATAACATTTGCTGAATGCCAGGTGGGATGGCTGTTATGACTGTTATTAATTGTGGACAGTGACTTATGGACATTCAGGGAGGGGACAACTTTGTCACACATGTCCATCAGTGTCACCATGACATGATGAGGCGGTGGGCCCGTTCTGCATGCATCCACTGTCACCTCACAGCAAGTTGTGTTCTTGTAATTTATTCCAAACCACTGACAAACATTAGGCCAACAGGTGGTGGCCAATATTTGAAATGAACATGATTAATATTTTCTCTCTTCATCTCGCTTCCTGTTTATCTATTTAATCAGTCTCTGTGTAATGTGGGAACTGTATGGGGTGAAGCCTCGCGGTCTCGCCACTCAAATGACCCTACAGGGGAGGGGTCTCGTATAATCCATTTGTCAAATATAATTGGTGTCAATCAAATAAAAAATAATTGACCCAGATAATAATTGACTGGTGTTGGGGAAATAGGACATGTCCTTTTTGTTATTCTTTAGAGGAGATTTGATCAAATTCATGATGACTGCAACACTGGAAAAATATTTTACTGAAAACCAGGGCAGGATTTCTGTGAGCTGTGTTTAGATTGTTATGAGACAAGTGTTTATGGTTTTTAACATTTATTCTGATTCTGATTGTAGAGCATGCAAAGCATAACCAAATAATGTACACATTGTACTTAGTTGGAACCTGTGAAAGCTGATCTGATCTGTTTCACCTGTCTTTGTGATTGTCTCCACCCCCCTCCACATGTCGCCCATCTTCCCCGTTATCCCCTGTGTATTTAGACTTGTGTTCTCTGTGTGTCTGTTGCCAGTTCGTCTTGTTTGTTCAAACCTACCAGCGTTTTTTTGTCTCAGTTCCTGCTGTTTCCAGTTTCTATCCCTCCTGGTTTTGACCCTTGACCCTCCTGACTCCGAGCTTGCCTGCCTGACCACTGTGCCTGCCCCTGAGCCTGCCTGGCAACCTGTACCTTTGCCCCCCTCTGGGTTACCGACCTCTGCCTTACCCTGACTCTGAGCCTGCCTGCTGCCCGGTACTGTTGCTCCACCTCGACCTGTCTATTGCCTGCCCCTGTTGGGATATTAAACTGTTGTTTACTCGACGTGGTCTGCATCTGGGTCTTACCTTGATACCTGATGGAAAGCATGTATACTTATTTCAAAGAAGGTTTGTGGCTTACTAATAAGATGTTCCATTTTAAACCGTTCTTATTCACTTTCAAGAAAATTTTATACTGTGACGCAATTATACTCTGACTTCTTTTCACATTGTTTTTCTCTTAACAATAATTGCTGATAAATCCATACTTTTGTACAATATTTCCCACCGTGTTTCCTTCAACCTTTCATGTTGTTCTACATGTTATGCTAATGTATTATCTTATCCTGCGAGTGAGCCAAGTTGACTTAACAAAGGGGTGTTTTAACTTCCTATCAACACTTTCTGACAGAATTCTCCAAAAGGAGGACTTTGGAGAATGTCGGTCAATTTCCTAATTAGTTACTTTTACCATATTTACAGAAATTAAATATCTAGAGAGCAAGCCAGGTTTACATTAACATACATACTTTGTTCATGTGACTGCAGCATGCAATGTTGAAGGTGGCAGCCTTGAGGTTAGAGCGTTGGGCCAGTGTGTAACGGCATCCCTCATCATCTGAGGAAGAGTAAGAAGGATCGGACCAAAGCGCAGCTCAGGACAGACGGGAGGCTCTGGCAGCTCAGGACAGACGGGCGGCTCTGGCAGCTCAGGACAGACGGGCGGCTCTGGCAGCTCAGGACAGACGGGCGGCTCTGGCAGCTCAGGACAGACGGGCGGCTCTGGCAGCTCAGGACAGACGGGCGGCTCTAGCCTGGAGAGAGAACCTGGAGGGAGGAGACGGAGAGACAGCCTGGTGCGTGGGGCTGCCACAGGACCCTCCAGGCTGGGGAGAACTACAGGAGGCCTGGTGCGTGGAGGAGGCACCGGATGGACCGGGCTGTGGGGGAGCTCTGGAGCTCTGGTGCGCAGCCTTGGCACCACTAATCCAGGCTGGATGACCACTTTAGCCCGGACCCTCCAGAGTGCAGGCACAGGTTGAACCGGGCTGTGGGTGAGCACTGGAGATCTGGTGCATACTACTCGCACCTCTCCCTTAGGCTCAATGCCCACATTCGCCGGGCCGGGCGGAGCGCAGGCATAAGAAGCACTGCACTCTCCCAGCGCCCCGGCAGTGCCGGTGCAGGATACCCTGGGCCGAAACGGCGTACCGGAGACCAGACACGCTGAGCCGGCACAACACACCCTAGCTGGATGCCCACTCTCACATGGCACTTGCATGGGGCTGGCATATAGTGCTCTGGGCTATGAGCGCGTACTTGCGACACCGTGCGCACCACCGCATAACACGGTGCCTGACCAGTACAACGCTGCTTTCGGTAAGCACGAGGAGTGGGCTCAGGTCTCCAACCTGACTCTCCCACACTCCCCGTGTGCCCCCTCCCCCCCAAAAATTGCCTGTAGCGCTGCCGTGCTACCTTCTCATATCGCCGCCGCTCAGCTTTCGCTGCCTCCACTTCTTCCTTGGGGCGGTGATATTCCCCAGCCTGTGCCCAGGGTCCCTTGCCGTCTAAAATCTCCTCCCATGTCCATGAGTCCAAAGAACATTGCTGCTCGATACTACGCTGCTTGGTCCTTGTTTGGGGGGTGTTTCTGTAACGGCATCCCTCGTCATCTGAGGAAGCGTAAGAAGGATCGGACCAAAGCGCAGCGTGGTAAGTGTTCATGATTATTTAATAGAACTCTGAATGACAAAAACAACAAGAGACCGAAATGAAACTGGAACAGTTCTGTATGGTGCAGACACAAAACAGAAAACAAACACCCACAACAAAAATGGGGAAAACAGGCTACCTAAGCCTCTGATTGAGAACCATACTAGGCCAAACACATAGAAATATAACATAGAAAAAAGAACATAGACTACGCACCCCAACTCACGCCCTGACCAACCTAACACAAAGACATAAAAAAGGAACTAAGGTCAGAACGTGACTCAGTGAATGAAAGGCAATGGTGATCCCACTCCCTGTGTGTGTCTCAGGGGGAGTTGGGATATGCAAAAACACATTTCCATTAGACACACAATTGTGTAACAGGACAAATATAAGCAACCCCAAAATTATGACTGTGTAGCCCAGGGGTACCATTTTATCAGTTGCAGTGCAGTGCGTAGTGCACTCCAGGAACAGGGTTGCCTAGCCCAGTATGACATGGCCCATGCAGGAATCAAACCCATGACCCTGGTGTTGCCAGCACTATACTCTAACCCCCTGAGCCAAGAACCACGGGTGTTTCACAGAAATAGTAACTGACTGTTAATGATGTAAGCGATATAGCATACTTAACCTATTCCACAAACTAGACAAAGCCCCTAGAGATAGCATGCTCATACAGGCTGCATTGTGCATTTTAAACAAGCATGCATATAACTTGTCTGATGAGATCGACACCATATTTTTCACATTTTCTCCTACTATGATTTATTACTGGTATATCATCATAGCTATGTATATATGAACATTCCCGTGTCCATTATCCCAGTAACTGTAGATTACCTCCCTTATTGTTTTGTGTGTATTTACAGAAGCTTCTAAGCTTGAACGAGTTATGGAAAAAAACTCTCAACTCTTGATTTTATGCTGACAGTTTAACACAATTGGCAGATTCTCATTTCATTTTTTGTACTTTAAACACATTTACTTTACCAGACAACTCTTTTCCCTTTATTTAACTAGGCAAGTCAGTTAAGAACAAATTCTTATTTACAATGACGGCCTAGGAACAGTGGATTGACTGCCTTGTTCAGGGGCAGAACGACAGATTTTTACCTTGTCAGCTCAGCTATTCGATCTAGCAACCTTTCAGTTACTGGCCCAACGCTCTAACCACTAAGCTACCTGCTGCCCCAATATAGGACTATGAAATGGCTTTGGGTGTTGCCTAGCAACTACTTTAGCTTGTTTTGTTTATTCTTTGACAAAATAGTCTGCCTTCCAATTACTTTAATGAATATAGTCCATTGTAGCAGCTTTTCTAGATTTGTTAGATTTCTAACAAATGCATCTGGCTGCTGAGAAAATGGACAAAAGAGGACCTTGATTGCTATGGGAACATACACTGAGTGTACAATTGAATTGCACCCCCTTTGCTCTCAAAACAGCCTCAATTCATCAGGGCATGGATTCTACAAGGTGTCGAAAGCGTTCTATAGGGATGCTGGCCCATGTTGACTCCAATGCTTCCCACAGTTGTGTCAAGTTGGCTGGATGTCCTTTGGGTGGTGGATCATTACTGATACACACGGGAAACTGGTAAGCGTGAAAAACCCAGCAGCGTTGCAGTTGTTGACACACTCAAACCGGAACCCCTGGAACCTAGTACCATACCCCGTTCAAAGGCACAGCCTTATTTTTTTTTTTTTATTTTTTACCTTTATTTAACCAGGCAAGTCAGTTAAGAACAAATTCTTATTTTCAATGACGGCCTGGGAACAGTGGGTTAACTGCCTGTTCAGGGGCAGAACGACAGATTTGTACCTTGTCAGCTCGGGGGTTTGAACTCACAACCTTCCGGTTACTAGTCCAACGCTCTAACCACTAGGCTACCCTGCCGCCCGTAGGTAAATCAATTCAAAATTGATTGAATTAATATTTTTTCTCATCAATTCTACACACAATACCCAATAATGACAAAGGAAAAACAGCTTTTTATACATTTTAACCAAATTGTAAAAGATAAATGCCTTAATTACATAAGTATTCAGACCCTATGCTAAATGACTCGAAATTGAGCTCAGGTGCATCCTGTTTCCATTGATCATACTTGAGATGTTTCTACATTTTGATTGGAGTCCACCTGTGGTAAATTCAATTGATTGGACATGATTTGGAAAGGCACACAGTTGGCAGTGCATGTCAGATCAAAAACCAAGCAGCAAGGTCAAAGGAATTGTCCATAGTGCTTCAAGACAGGATTGTGTTGAGGCACAGATCTGGGGAAGGGTACAAAAACATATCTGCAGCATTGAAAGGTCCCCAAGAACACAGTGGCCTCCATCATTCTTAAATGGAAGACGTTTGGAACCACCAAGACTTCCCCGAGAGCTGGCCGCCCAGCCAAACTGAGCAATCAGGGGAGAAGGGCCTTGGTCAGGGAGGTGACCACTCTGACAGAGCTCCAGAGTTCCTCTGTGGAGATGGGAGAACCTTCCAGAAGGACAACCATCTCTGCAGCACTCCACCAATCAGGCCTTTATGGTAGAGTGGCCAGAAGGAAGCCACTCCTCAGTAAAAGGCACATGACAGCCACTTTGAGTTTGCCTAAAGGCACCTAAAGGACTCTCAGACCATGAGAAACAAGATTCTCTGGTCGGATGAAACCAAGACTGGCATTGTTGGCCTGAATGCCAAGCATCACGTCTGTAAGAAACCAGACACCACTCATCATCTGGCCAATACCATCCCTACGGTGAAGCATGGTGGTGGCAGCATCATGGTATGGGGATATTTTTCAGCGGCAGGGACTGGGAGACTAGTCAGATTCGAGGGAAAGATGAATGGAGCAATGTACAATGAGTTCCTTGATGAAAACCTGCTCCAGAGTGCTCAGGATCTCAGACTGGGGCAAAGGTTCACCTTCCAACAGGATAACGACCCTAAGCACAAAGCCAACACAATGCAGGAGTGGCTTCAGGCCAAGTCTCTGAATGTCTTCAAGTGACCCAGCCAGAGCCCGGACTTGAACCCGATCGAACATCTCTGGAAAAGCCTGAAAATAGCTGTGCAGCGACGCTCTCCATCCAACCTGATCGAGCTTGAGAGGATCTGCAGAGAAGAATTTGAGAAATTCCCCAAATACAGGTGTGCCAAGCTTGTAGCATCATACCCAGAAGACTTGAAGCTGTAATCGCTGCCAAAGGTGCTTCAACAAAGTACTGAGAAAAATGTCTGAATAGTTATGTAAATGTATTATTTCATATTTTTTGTTATATACATTTACTGAGTAAAGTGTCTGAATACTTATGTAAATACAGTGCCTTGTGAAAGTATTCGGCCCCCTTGAACTTTGCGACCTTTTGCCACATTTCAGGCTTCAAACATAAAGATATAAAACTGTATTTTTTGGTGAAGAATCAACAACAAGTGGGACACAATCATGAAGTGGAACGACATTTATTGGATATTTCAAACTTTTTTAACAAATCAAAAACTGAAAAATTGGGCGTGCAAAATTATTCAGCCCCTTTACTTTCAGTGCAGCAAACTCTCTCCAGAAGTTCAGTGAGGATCTCTGAATGATCCAATGTTGACCTAAATGACTAATGATGATAAATACAATCCACCTGTGTGTAATCAAGTCTCCGTATAAATGCACCTGCACTGTGATAGTCTCAGAGGTCCGCTAAAAGCGCAGAGAGCATCATGAAGAACAAGGAACACACCAGGCAGGTCCGAGATACTGTTGTGAAGAAGTTTAAAGCCGGATTTGGATACAAAAAGATTTCCCAAGCTTTAAACATCCCAAGGAGCACTGTGCAAGCGATAATATTGAAATGGAAGGAGTATCAGACCACTGCAAATCTACCAAGACCTGGCCGTCCCTCTAAACTTTCAGCTCATACAAGGAGAAGACTGATCAGAGATGCAGCCAAGAGGCCCATGATCACTCTGGATGAACTGCAGAGATCTACAGCTGAGGTGGGAGACTCTGTCCATAGGACAACAATCAGTCGTATATTGCACAAATCTGGCCTTTATGGAAGAGTGGCAAGAAGAAAGACATTTCTTAAAGATATCCATAAAAAGTGTTGTTTAAAGTTTGCCACAAGCCACCTGGGAGACACACCAAACATGTGGAAGAAGGTGCTCTGGTCAGATGAAACCAAAATGGAACTTTTTGGCAACAATGCAAAACGTTATGTTTGGCGTAAAAGCAACACAGCTGAACACACCATCCCCACTGTCAAACATGGTGGTGGCAGCATCATGGTTTGGACCTGCTTTTCTTCAGCAGGGACAGGGAAGATGGTTAAAATTGATGGGAAGATGGATGGAGCCAAATACAGGACCATTCTGGAAGAAAACCTGATGGAGTCTGCAAAAGACCTGAGACTGGGACGGAAATTTGTCTTCCAACAAGACAATGATCCAAAACATAAAACAAAATCTACAATGGAATGGTTCAAAAATAAACATATCCAGGTGTTAGAATGGCCAAGTCAAAGTCCAGACCTGAATCCAATCGAGAATCTGTGGAAAGAATTGAAAACTGCTGTTCACAAATGCTCTCCATCCAACCTCACTGAGCTCGAGCTGTTTTGCAAGGAGGAATGGGAAAAAATGTCAGTCTCTCGATGTGCAAAACTGATAGAGACATACCCCAAGCGACTTACAGCTGTAATCGCAGCAAAAGGTGGCGCTACAAAGTATTAACTTAAGGGGGCTGAATAATTTTGCACGCCCAATTTTTCAGTTTTTGATTTGTTAAAAAAGTTTGAAATATCCAATAAATGTTGTTCCACTTCATGATTGTGTCCCACTTGTTGTTGATTCTTCACAAAAAAATACAGTTTTATATCTTTATGTTTGAAGCCTGAAATGTGGCAAAAGGTCGCAAAGTTCAAGGGGGCCGAATACTTTCGCAAGGCACTGTATATTTTATATTTTTGTTGTTGTATATATTTGCATTTCTAAAAACCTCATTATAGGATATTGTGTGTAGATTGATGGGGGAAAAAAAAACAATTTAATGAATTTTAGAATAAGGCTGTAATGTAACAAAATGTGGAAATGTCAAGGGGTCTGAATACTTTCCGAATGCTCTGCATGTCTCAACTGTCTCCAGGCTTAAAAATCCTTATTTTACCTGCCTTGTCCCCTTCACCTACACTGATTGAAGTGGATTTAACAAGTGACATCAATAAGGGATAATAGCTTTCACCTGGTCAGTCTATCTCATGGGAAAAAGCAGTTGCTCCTAATGTTTTGTACACCTGTTGTAAATGCAAATGGGATGATACTGTATATGGTGATGCAGCTGTATTATCCTATTGTACATATATGGAAAAAAATAGTCGGGAAAAAAATGATTTACCCAAGTGATGCCAAAGTACTAAAACCTTTTTCTGCCACTGTGAGGGTATTTCTCACATAGGCAGCGCTCATTACGGGAAATCGATCTGCGTTCAAAATGTCCTTCACATATTTACAGGTATGTATGAGTAGTAATCGGGAGGATCAATGTCTTTTCGTAGCTGATATGTCAGTCAGTTTAAAATGCCACCAATCTTTTGGAACACACGAGTGTTTCCTATCCACTCTTCTCAGGGCTGTGCAGAAACAGCAATGCTTGTTAAACTAGGGCTGTCACACTGGCTGACATCAATGACATATTACTGGGCTGCCGCTTCGTAGGTCTTCTGTGGAGACTGCCGGAGAGGTGAGGTTTGCATCCCAAATGGCACCCTATTTACTCTATATTGCACTTCTTTTAACCGGGGTGGCAGGGCCAATACTAAAATTTTGACTAGAGCCCTGGCCCTGGTCAAAATGTGCACTGTGGAGGGAATAGGGTGCCGTTTGGAACGTAGACACAGTAGGTATCCGTGGTCCTGTAAGAAGTTTAGGTGTGTTGATAACCAGCCCTATAAAGAATGCACATCAATGCGGATACACTGCTGAATGAGACACTGTTATGGATGCTGTTTCGACTGAGTCAATGTGGAATTGGTTTCATTTCCAATATCTTTGTCCAGTTTAATGTTTTTACCGGCAGTGTGACAAGGCTTTCTTTGAACTGAAAACTCCAGAGATATTAGCCACCGGGCTAATCTTTTAAAAAACGATACAATAGCGGTTGTGCCGCTGACCAGACAACGAACCAGAGCAATGTTCAATTACATGTCAGGGCGGTGAAAGAGAAACACTTTAATGTCCTGGTGGGAATGACAATTTAATGCCCACCATTTTTTCCTTATCTCATATTCATCATCCCATTTTCAGAGTTTGTTAGGAGATACTCTTAGGAGATGTAGATATTAAGAAGATGGTATCGTATGTGGCCTGGGTAGTCTATTGGTCAGTGCCACAGCCTATAGCATGTCTTCATTTATCTTTCACTCTCCCTCATCTATCCAATAAAACAGAAAATAAATCAAATATATCTTTAAAAAAAGAAGAAGGCATCATTGTTAATATGTCTACTGTAGCCTACATTTGTTTGGGACCAGTGGTCAACCTAATTCCTTGACATCTTTAGCTGTTGGGATGCAGTGGACTATTTTCTGCATCTCATCTTCAGGCTGCCTGGCAGTGGTGGCAGTGGCGGGACACCAGGGTGGTGGTGAGGCAGGGCTGGGAGGGGGAACTGGTGGGAGATGACTGCCATGCTTCAATATACCCCTGGCTCCTGGCCAAACCAAACATGTATCAGCGATCCAGCTTGCCTGCCATTTATTGGATGATGTAACTAGAGTTGCAGTAAATGAAATTGAATCATTTCATTTTCATTTCCACACAGCTGAGCTGTGGAATGCTTTAATAAGCCTTGGTGTTTGTGTGTGCGCGCATGTGTACATGTGTGTGTTCGTGACCACGTGTGTCTGTTCGTGTGTGCTTGCGTGTGTGTATGTGCGTTCGTGCACATCTACATGCATGCTCAGACATGCACATAATATTATGGAAAAAGGATAGATTCACAAGCCCTAGCCAATAATGTGGAACTAAATAACACTAACTTCCCTGCTGAAGGGTTAACACATCCCCATGACATTACTATCCTTTCCATCAGGCTTTATTCTTTGCAGTCGGCCTATTGTGAGGTGTAAAAATCCCTGGTTATTGCTGATTGACAACTCATTTTGTGCAAAGAGGTAATGATGGGGGAGTGGTTACCTGTGATACAAAATCTCAGTCAAGCGGGACTTTGACAACCAGTGACTAAGAATAATGTATTCCACAGTAAATGTAATAGCACAATCATTCATTTTACCAAGAAAATTCAGTTATTATGATGAAATACAGTGGGGCAAAAAAGTATTTAGTCAGCCACCAATTGTGCAAGCTCTCCCACTTAAAAAGATGAGAGAGGCCAGAAAATCACATTGTAGGATTTTTTATGAATTTATTTGCAAATTATGGTGGAAAATAAGTATTTGGTCACCTACAAACAGCAAGATTGACCTGTAACTTCTTCTTTAAGAGGCTCCTCTGTCCTCCACTCGTTACCTGTATTAATGGCACCTGTTTGAACTTGTTATCAGTATAAAAGACACCTGTCCACGACCTCAAACAGTCACACTCCAAACTCCACTATGGCCAAGACCAAAGAGCTGTCAAAGGACACCAGAAACAAAATTGTAGACCTGCACCAGGCTGGGAAGACTGAATCTGCAATAGGTAATCAACTTGGTTTGAAGAAATCAACTGTGGGAGCAATTATTAGGAAATGGAAGACATACAAGACCATAATCTCCCTCGATCTGGGCAAGATCTCAACCCGTGGGGTCAAAATGATCACAAGAACGGTGAGCAAAAATCCCAGAACCACACGGGGGGACCTAGTGAATGAACTGCAGAGAGCTGGGACCAAAGTAACAAAGCCTACCATCAGTAACACACTACGCCACCAGGGACTCAAATCCTGCAGTGCCAGACATGTCCAGGCCCGTCTGAAGTTTGCTAGAGAACATTTGGATGATCCAGAAGAAGATTGGGACAATGTCATATGGTCAGATGAAACCAAAATATAACTTTTTGGTAAAAACTCAACTCGTCGTGTTTGGAGGACAAAGAATGCTGAGTTGCATCCAAAGAACACCATACCTACTGTGAAGGATGGGGGTGGAAACATCATGCTTTGGGGCTGTTTTTCTGCAAAGGGACCAGGATGACTGATCCGTGTAAAGGGAAGGAATGAATGGGGCCATGTATCATGAGATTTTGATTGAAAACCTCCTTCCATCAGCAAGGGCATTGAAGATGAAATGTGGCTGGGTCTTTCAGCATGACAATGATCCCAAATACACTGCCCGGGCAACGAAGGAGTGGCTTCGTAAGAATCATTTCAAGGTCCTGGAGTGGCCTAGCCAGTCTCCAGATCTCAACCCCATAGAACATCTTTGGAGGGAGTTGAAAGTCTGTGTTGCACAGCAGCAGCCCCAAAACACCACTGCTCTAGAGGAGGTCTGCATGGAGGAATGGGCCAAAATACCAGCAACAGTGTGTGAAAACCTTGTGAAGACTTACAGAAAACATTTGACTTCTGTCATTGCCAACAAAGGGTATATAACAAAGTATTGAGATAAACTTTTGTTATTGACCAAATACTTATTTTCCACCATAATTTGCAAATAAATTCATTAAAAATCCTTCAATGTGATTTTCTGGATTTTGTTTTCTGTTTTTGTCTGTCATAGTTGAAGTGTACCTATGATGAAAATTACAGGCCTCTCTCATCTTTTTAAGTGGGAGAACTTGCACAATTGGTGGCTGACTAAATACTTTTTTGCCCCACTGTATAGCGTTTATTCAAAGAGAATAAACACATACTTTTTTGATGTGTGGCACCAACAAGAACAGAACCTACAAACCTTGACAGTGGAAGCACCATGCTCTCCCAACAGAGCCACACAGGACCCCCAAATTAATAGCAGTGGGATTTCTATTGGTAATAGCTCAAGCTGTTACAATGGGTGCATCCCAAATGGCACCATATTCTCTATTACTTTTGACCATAGAGAATAGGGGGCCATTTGGGACACAGGCAATGCCTTATAGCCAACAGTTCAAGAATTAAGGTAGTTTCCTATCTGATATGTCCATTGGCTTTTTTTGTTGTTGTTCACTCCAGAGAATTTGTGATTGTTTTTGTTATTAGGATTTCATACCATTCCTGGAATAGGCCAAGGTACACACACACAAACACACACACCGTCTTGTACAACTAACTTTGTGGGGGGGACACAATTCAGTCACATTCAAATTCCTATTTTCCCTAAACCTAATCTGTACCCTAACCTTAACCCAAAAACCTAACCTTAACCCTAGCTCCTAACCCTAAACCTCATTCTAACCCTAACACTAATTCCAACATTAGCCCTAAACCCCCTAGAAATAGCGTTTGACCTTGAGGGAACCAACAAAATGTCCCCAGTTGTCCAACTTTCTGTTTGTTTACTAAGCACGTCCACACACACTATTGTCATGTCTGGCATACTGTTGTGGCTCCATAAAAGCCCTATAGTAAATGGGTAGCGTTTATGTAATGGGGAAGATTGTGCTTTGATTCCTCTCTCTATTGATTTCACATGTATAGAAATAGATGCATCCACCTTTTTTCTATGGAGACAGCAACATATGGAGAGAGCTGTGCTGGCACCAGGCATGGACTCAGTTAATATCCAGGGTCATGGTGCCCCTGATGTAGTGCTCCAGTGTGCAATTAAAGGACGGAACTAGCAGTGCGCATTCAGCTGTGATTATTTCTGTATAATATGGTGTCTTTTGGGACTCGATATTACTGCAGAGTACATGAGGACTGTAGTGTTAGCGGTGGAGGAGATAAGAAGACGTGGCAGTCACTGACAAAGAGCCCGTTGCTGCTCGATATGGGGTGGACTAGCTTACTGCTAATGAATCTTCCCTCCTAGGCTGTATGTGTTGTGTTTCACTGCGGTGATAGTTTTTCTTGCATCCATAACCATTTGCCCGGGGGCCTCGGCGTGCTTTGTTTGTTTGTATCACTTTCTCTCATCACTTTACAGAATCATTTCTGGATATTGTGTCCATTTTTTTTTTTTCATCCTGAAACAACAGTGCCTGGAACACATCACACAATTAAGTTACAACCTAAATGGCACCCTATTCCCTGTATAGTGTATAGGGCTCTGACTAGGGCTCTATGGGCCCTAGTCAGAAGTAGTGCACTATATAGGGAATAGGATGCCATTTGAGATGCATACATAGAGAGAATCGAAGGAAGAAAGTGGTCCAATCATGACCACAGTCAAGAACATGGCAGGGTTTTCTTGTGTTATCCCTACACATCCCCTCAAAGGCCTGGAAGAGAGGGCCCCCACTGGGGAGAGGCCAGACGGGATTCAAAGACAGCCCTCATTACAGAGGTCTTGAGCTGCAAGACAACTCTTAAGCCTTTCTAGAACAACCAGCTCTCCTTCTCCTGCCACGAAAAACCTCCCAACACCTCCATGACAGGCCTGGCTTTCCCCGGCTCTCTGATCTGCCTGCTCGTCTCTTTCCCTCACGCACAGAACCACAAATGACACTCTAACCTCCGCTGGCCTCTGCCCTCCTCATTACCTGCTCGCGAGCCATTGTCTCCCAGACTGTGAGACACGATCACAGCATTCTAGTACATGGTAGTCTGGTCCTCCCTTTACAGTGGAATGAGGCTGTTCAGAGGAGCAGAAGTGATGTTACTCAGGCTCACGCTCGCACGCACACGCACACAGACTTTTATGTAGACACCCATGCGCACACACACCTATGCAAGCACACACACACAGCTTTGTATGCAGGCACACACACACCACAGACTCCCACTCCCCCTCCCCCACACACACGGGACGTGCCACCTCTCCTCAGTCTGCAGAGCGAGGAGCAGCAGAGAACCCTTGTGTAATTAACATACTTTCATACATGAACTCCCACAGATTAGGATGATCTCTAAAATTCAATAAACCAAAGGCTGAAAGAGAGAGTGCTATACCAGATGGTTGCTACACTAATTTACTTTCAGGCAGTGTGTTATTTATCATGAATGCATGCACAGCCCATGTTAGAACATATTCTAAAAAGGCTCCTAGGTACATTACAAATTTTACTGTCATATTTTTGGGTCTGCTACATCAATTCACCTTTAAAGCCATTGTGAGCGAGGCACGTTACTTGGTTAGGACCTGTCCAGATTTCAGCTACAGGGTGTTGAACTACAGAATACTTTACTTTACTTTACCAATTCTATTTTACATTCTACATTTTAGTCATTAAGCAGCTCCTCTTCTCCAGAGTGACTTACTTAGTTCCTGCGATAGACTAGCGTCCTGTCCAGGGGGTCTACTTGTACATGAAGCTACTTCACGCTACAGCAACAGGAGATAGGCTACTGCCCTACGGGCCAATCTGGTTCAGACTAAGCTTCTTACTACAACATTTAGCATAGTAAAGTAGCATCCGTTGTGCCCATTCAAAGAGTGACAGTCCAAAACCTGCAGCATCCATTGGAGCTGACCCGTCCTCTCCAGAGGAAAAACAGAAACTTTCAGTAAATGTGATCCAAAGCAACAAACAGTCAGCGGGCAGCGAAACGACCACAGGGAATTGTACTTCAACACTATAGCAGAACTTTTCTTTGATTGAGGACGCCTGGTAAGGTTTAGCGCCTCGTTTGTACACCAGCCATAAAAACAACAGGCAAAGACAGAGTGGTGAGTTACGACACAGTGCTCTATAATCCAGAATGTGTTCTTCCTCACCATTCCCTGACGTGCTATGTTTCATCCCCGCAACAGTGTATATTGATCTCAGGCAGGATTGTGTATCGTGTATTGGCTTTTCATCAGTGCTCAATCTGAAACTATTTGTGGCATGATTTTTTTTCTTCTCCACTTAGTGTAATACAAGCGATCAAAGTTCATTCGAGTTGCCACTTCGTTAATTATCCTGCCCCCTCCCTCAAAAAAGTAATGTGAAAAAGTAGATTTTCAACCAGGGCTTGATATTCTTAGAGTTGATACGGGTTGGGCCGGCCCGGGCTTATGGTTTGTGCAACATTATAACCTGTTTGAGACCAACGCTTGGCTTTGTACAGAAGCGTGCCTGTATCTCTCACAGAACTAGAATGAGATTAACTTGATACGATCACTCTTTCTGCTCTGATAGACAAGAGCCTGCAACTCTCATCTCTCCATCGTTGCACTTCATCATTTATTTCCTTATAGAATCATAGCCGAGCAAAGGGTTCTGGAGGTGCTGCAGCACCCCTAATGAATTGAAATACATTGAAATACATCTGCCAAAGTAATAGAATTACTGCTTTCTGTTCAGAAATAAATGAAATAATTCAGAATAGCCTACTACTATTACTACTACTATTGTATTTGAAATATTGCGAAAAGACTGTTTGCCTGCATGCTGTTCACTGACAGATTTGCCACGTGTTCCAGGCTGTAGGCTAGCAAAATAGTAGATGAGATTTTGGCATGAATGCATTGGCCATCACCGGTGAGTGAGCTGCGCATCATTGGGTAAGTCAGTGAAACTGGAAAGTAGTTTTAGCACTCAAACTTCATCTTCATATTGTACCAACAATGTGTCTCCAAAGACCTAGGCCTAGGCTATTGATGGATTCAAGACAAGGTTGCTTTTATTGATCTCAGATTCTCAGTGTGTCAGTCAGTGTCAAAGTAACCTGTCGTTTCAATCATTTGTGCGGTATTAAAAAAGATTCTGCCACAAATCGAATTGGCATAATACAAAAATCCCCATAGAAATCTGTCAGTTTCAGCTAGAGATATTTGTTTTTTGTAATGGATGAGTCTCAATCCACCACATACACCGATGTCGCACTTCCGCATCTGCAGTGAAAGGTGACAGAGCTAGAGAAATGTTTGTCAGACCATTAGACATCCCGAAAATTGGTATTCTCACAAAATCCTCTGTAGCATCTGAAAAGTTTGGCCTAAAAATGATTATGGAAAAATTAGACTCTCACGAACACGTTGGTTGTTTTGCTCTAGGACGCCCACAGGCATCACAAGACTCGTCTGAAGGTCCCCTGGTACCAGTTGAAAAAATGCATGAAAGTACACTGAACAAAAATATAAACGTGTTGGTCCCATGTTTTATGAGCTGACATAAAATATGTCAGAAACTTTCCATACGCACGTAAAGCTTATTTCTCTCAAATTTTGGGAGTGTGTAGACTGCAGGAATGTCAACCAGAGCTGAATGTTCACTTCTCTACCAATGTCGTTCTAAAGAATTTGTCAGTACTTCCAACCGCAGACTACGTGTAACCACGCCAGCCAAGACCTCCACATCCGGCTTCTTCACCTGCGGGATTGTCTGAGACCAGCCACCCAGACAGCTGATGAAACTGTGGGTTTACACAACCTAAGAATTTCTGCACAAACTGTCAGAAACCGTTTCAGGGAAACTCATGTGTATGCTTGTTGTCCTCACCAGGGTCTTGACCTGACTGCAGTACGGCGTCGTAACTGACTTCAGGGGGGAAATGCTTACCTTTCGATAGCCACTGGCATTCTGGAGAAATGTGCTCTTCACGGATGAATCCTGGTTTTAACTCTACCGGGCAGATGGGAGACAGCGTGTATGGCGTCGTATGACTGAGCGGTTTGCTAATGTCAATGGTGGCGGTGGGGTTATGGTATGGGCAGGCAGGCATAAGCTACGGACAAGGACCACATTTACATTTTATCGATGGCAATTTGAATGAGATTCCGTGGCGAGATCCTGAGGCCCATTGTCGTGCCACTCATCCCCGCCATCACATCATGTTTCAGCATGATAATGCACGGCCCCATGTCGCAAGGAGCTGTACACAACTGAGCAGTCCGTTGAGCATGTTTGGGATGCTCTGGGTCAACATGTACGACAGCATGTACCAGTTCCCACCAACATTCCACAGGCCACAATCAACAGCCTGATCAACTCTACGTGAAGAAGATGTGTCGAGCTACGAGGCAAATGGTGGACACACCAGATACAGACTGGTTTTCTGATCCACGCCCCTTATAAAAGGCATCTGTGACCAACAGATGCATGTCTGTGTTCCCAGTCATGTGAAATCAATGGAGTAGGGCCTAATGAGTTTATTTCAATTGACTTATTTCCTTATATGAACTCATTAGTTTGTTATGGATTCTCATTAGTTTGTTATGATCTGTGCTGCGCCTTATGAGTCATGATTTAATTGTTTAAGCCTTTTCCTGTCAGACTAGTCATGCCATTAAATTGAGCAACCATGGATAAGTGCAGCACCATTACAACTGTGGGAAAGGACAATACAATGGGAAAACACAGTCATACACTGCAGGAGTGGGTCCAAAAATATGGCTTGCTATACAAGCCTCGGGATTGAATATCCTTCCACGGGGGGACTTATGCAAGCGCACTCCGGAAACATTACACATTCTCATTTACAACGTAACCCACAGAGAGGAAGAGCATATTAACACATCTTTGTAAAGGCTTTTTTTTTTACAGATGGATTGGGAATCATATTTGGATTACCACGGAAAGAACATGACAACCCCCCACAAAACCCAGCATGCTTAATCTCCATGCTCATTTCCTGTATAGAAGCATTACTGCTTAATTAGTATGCTGACAACCCCGCACTGAGAAAAGCATCACAATACCTGTGAAATTACCTTTTACTGCCGACGGGTCGCTTACGCTGCTTTTGGAAGAAAAAAAAAAGTCTGTCTACATTTTTGGATGAGGTTCAGATTCAGTCTTCTTCTCCACTTAGAGAATTCCGGTAGGATGATTACCCTCTCAACAACAAGTTGGCTTTGCATGTTAAACTCTTAAGGATCCGCCCCTTTTCTTCAATTTTCGCCTGAAATGACATACTCAAATCTAACTGCCTGTAGCTCAGGCCCTGAAGCAAGGATATGCATATTCTTGGTACCATTTGTAAGGAAACACTTTGAAGTTTGTGGAAATGTGAAAGGAATGTAGGAGAACACACTTTGTAGTATATTTTACACAATAGATCTGGTAAAAGATAATACAAAGAAAAAAAACAACTGTTCTTTTGTATTTTTTTTTGTACCATCATCTTTGAGATGCAAGAGAAAGGCCATCATGTATTATTCCAGCCCAGGTACAATATACATTTTGGCCACTAGATGACAGCAGTGTATGTTCACAGTTTTAGACTGATCCAATGAACCATTGCATTCCTGTTCAAAAGTTTGTATCAAGAGTGCCCAAATATGCCTAATTTGTTTATTAATAACTTTTTATGTTCAAAATTGTGCACTCTCCTCAAACAATAGCATGGTATTCTTTCAAATCAAAATCAAATGTATTTGTCACATACACATGGTTAGCAGATGTTAATGCGAGTGTAGCGAAATGCTTGTGCTTCTAGTTTCGACAATGCAGTAATGACCAACGAGTAATCTAACCTAACAATTCCAAAACTACTACCTTATACACACAAGTGTAAAGGGATAAAGAATATGTACATAAAGATATGAATGAGTGATGGTACAGAACGGCATAGGCAAGATGCAGTAGATGGTATCGAGTACAGTATGTACATATGAGATGAGTAATGTAGGGTATGTAAACAAAGTGGCATAGTTTAAAGTGGCTAGTGATACATGTATTACATAGAGTACAGTATATACATATACATATGAGATGAATAATGTAGGGTATGAAAACATTATATTAAGTAGCATTGTTTAAAGTGACTAGTGATATATTTTACATCAAGTCAAGTCAGTGTGTTGGCTGCAACCACTCAATGTTAGTGGTGGCTGTTTAACAGTCTGATGGCCTTGAGATAGAATCTGTTTTTCAGTCTCTCGGTCCCTGCTTTGATGCACCTGTACTGACCTTGCCTTCTGGATGATAGCGGGGTGAAGAGGCAGTGGCTCGGGTGGTTGTTGTCCTTGATGATCTTTATGGCCTTCCTGTGACATCGGGTGGTGTAGGTGTCCTGGAGGGCAGGTAGTTTGCCCCGGTGATGCGTTGTGCAGACCTCACTACCCTCTGGAGAGCCTTATGGTTGTGGGCGGAGCAGTTGCCGTACCAGGCGGTGATACAGCCCGACAGGATGCTCTCGATTGTGCATCTGTAGAAGTTTGTGAGTGCTTTTGGTGACAAGCCGAATTTCTTCAGCCTCCTGAGGTTGAAGAGGCACTGCTGCGCCTTCTTCACTATGCTGTCTGTGTGGGTGGACCAATTCAGTTTGTCTGTGATGTGTACGCCGAGGAACTTAAAACTTACTACCCTCTCCCCTACTGTCCCATCGATGTGGATAGGGGGGTGCTCCCTCTGCTGTTTCCTGAAGTCTACAATCATCTCCTTTGTTTTGTTGACGTTGAGTGTGAGGGCTCTCACCTCCTCCCTGTAGGCCGTCTCGTCGTTGTTGGTAATCAAGCCTACCACTGTAGTGTCGTCCGCAAACTTGATTATTGAGTTGGAGGCGTGCATGGCCACGCAGTCGTGGGTGAACAGGGAGTACAGGAGAGGGCTCAGAACGCACCCTTGTGGGGCCCAATGTTGAGGATCAGCGGGTGGAGATGTCCCAGGGTCTCGAGCTTGATGACGAGTTTGGAGGGTACTATGGTGTTTAATGCTGAGCTGTAGTCGATGAACAGCATTCTCACATAGGTTTTCCTCTTGTCCAGATGGGTTAGGGCAGTGTGCAGTGTGGTTGAGATTGCATCGTCTGTGGACCTATTTGGGTGGTAAGCAAATTGGAGTGGGTCTAGGGTGTCAGGTAGGGTGGAGGTGATATGGTCCTTGACTAGTCTCTCATAGCACTTCATGATGACGGAAGTGAGTCGTTTAGCTCAGTTACCTTAGCTTTCTTGGGAACAGGAACAATGGTGGCCCTCTTGAAGCATGTGGGAACAGCAGACTGGGATAAGGATTGATTGAATGTGTCCGTAAACACACCAGCCAGCTGGTCTGCGCATGCTCTGAGGGCGCGGCTGAGGGTTTCACTGTAATAGCTACTGTAAATTGGACAGTGCAGTTATATTAACAATAATTTAAGCTTTCTGCCAATATCAAATATGTCTTTGTCCTGGGAAATGTTCTTGTTACGTACAACATCATACTAATCGCATTAGCCTACGTTAGCTCAACCATCCCGTGGAAGGGACACCGATCCCGAAGAAGTTTTAAAACATGGATTGCTTGCCCTCAAGTGAATCTGTTTGCATATAAATATTTATATGTGTGGGTGGACCATTGTGGACCTGTTATTGTTTTAGCGTTAACATATTTTTTTCTTCACCTTAAATACAGTCTTCAGGTTTCACCTGGGGACTGAAGCCGTAGTCAAGAAAAGCTTAATGAAACATGAATAAGAGAAGGTATTACATACAAATGTCTGTCTCATGTGCCAGGGACTGTATCTCTTCTACATCTACTGAACACAAATATAAATGCAACATGCAACAATTTCAAAGATTTTACTGAGTTACAGCACATATAAGGAAATCAGAAAATTTAAATAAATTCATTAGAACCTAATATATGGATTTCACATGACTGGCCAGGGGAGCAGCCGTGTGTGGGCCTTGTAGGGCATAGGCCCACCCACTTGGCAGCCAGGACCAGCCAATCAGAAAGGGCTTTATTAGAGACAAAAAAAATACTCCTCAGCACCCCCCTCACCTCCCCTCAAACGATCCCGCAGGGGAAGAAGGTCCTGGGCTGGCGTTGTTACACGTGGTCTGCGGTTAAGAGGCCAGTTGGACGTACTGCCAAATTCTCTAAAACGACGTTGGTAGAGAAAATGAACATTAAATTATGTGGAAACAGCCCTGGTGGACATTCCTGCAGTCAGCATACCAATTGCACACTCCCTCAAAACTTAAGACATCTGTGGCATTGTGTTGTGCGACAAAACTGCACATTTTAAAGTGGCCTTTTATTGTCCCCAGCACAAGGTGCACCTGTCTAATTATCATGCTGTTTAATAAGCTTCTTGATATTCCACGTCTGTCAGGTGGACGGATTATCTTCGCAAAGGACAAATGCTCACTAACAGGGATGTAAACAAATTCGTGTACAAAATTTGAGAGAAATAAGCTTTTTGTGCGTATGGAAAATGTCTGTGATTTTTATTTCAGCTCATGTAGCATGGGACCAACACTTTAGATGTTGTGTTCATAATTTTGTTCAGTGTAGATAAGTTTGCTGATATCGAAAAGCATTTATTTGTATATTTATTTGCATAAGTACATATGCCATTATATGTACCACCCGGGACCACGGACATTCTCGAAACCCACATGAAAAAATATAAAAGTTTACTATAGTATTCTATCGAATTCTGCAGTAAACTGTAGTCATTTTTTTAATATCATTTTTTGGTCATTTTTAGCAGACGCTATTGTCCAGAGCGACAGGAGCGCGTACCACCCAATACATCACTGGGGCCAAGCTTCCTGCCTTCCAGGACCTATATACTAGGCGGTGTCAAGGGAAGACCCAAAAAACTCCAGTCACCCAAGTCATAGACCTTTCTCTCTGCTACCTCACAGCAAGCGGTACCGGAGCGCCAAGTCTAGTTCCAAAAGGCTCCTTAACAGCTTCTACCCCCAAGCCATAAGACTGCTGAACAATTAATGAAATGGCCACCCAGACTATTTGCATTGGTCACTTTACCCCTACCTATATGTACAAATTACCTTGACTGACCTGTACCTCCGCACACTCGGTAACGGTACCCCCTGTAAATAGCCTCATTATTGTTATTTTATTGTGTTACTGTACTTTATTTTAATTTATTTAGTTAATATTTTTTTAACTGCATTGTTGGTTAAGGGCTTGAAAGTAAGCATTTCATTGTAAGGTCTACACCTGTTGTATTTGGCGTATCTGACAAATACAATTTGATTGACAGATTTTTCACCTCGTTGGCTCAGGATTCCAACCAGCAACCTTTCGGTTATTGGCCCAACGCTCTTAACCACTAGGCTACCTGCTA
Organism: Oncorhynchus mykiss; assembly: GCF_057628025.1. NCBI lineage: Eukaryota > Metazoa > Chordata > Actinopteri > Salmoniformes > Salmonidae > Oncorhynchus > Oncorhynchus mykiss. The sequence goes on from NC_143045.1 coordinate 2,888,476, forward strand.
CCCCACAGTAGTATACTATTCTCCACACTGTAGTATCCCTTGAACATGTAGTGTTTAATATAGAATTTTGTAGTACACAGTAGAACACATTACACACTGTAGTATCCCTAGATCATGTGTACTACGTACTATAGAATGTTGTAGTATACTTAAGTGATAATGCCAGAGAAAACAGTGTTTGGAGAATATATTGGCACATGGGTTTTTACACCGAGACAAAGTCAATATCCTCCAAACACCGGCCTCGAGGGCATCATCACTTTTTGACAATGAGTTACCAACATATTAAATAATGATTGACATATTTTCATTATTTGTATTAATTTATTCATACTATTTCATCCTTCCCCAAGATATAGTCTCAACACAAATCTAGGGTTGCTATCCAAGCCGGCTGGTCGTTCGTTCTATTGGTTTGGTTGCCAGAGACTCGACCCAGTCGTTCAGTCTTTTTGTTCTGTATCTATGGATGCGACCCAGTCGTTTGTTCTAAATGTTCCATTGCCATACAGGCTGGCAACGATCTTATCCTTTGCTTGCTAGCTAGCAAACTGTGGCTAAGTTACAGAATAACAACAGTAGCTATATTTGCAACTGTTAAAGCTGTTTTCTATTGACATTTATTTGGATACATCCATAACAATGAGCTAATGAGGTGCGATTTCGCCTAGCATGGAAAATGTTCTCTCTCGTCAGGACACGGTTGTTCAGAGGAGCGAGCAAACAACACAGCTAACACAATAACTTCAAACTGAAGCTGAAAAGACTGAAAACTAGCTGCACTTTGTTTCATTTGACCTTTTTTCAATTGACATTTCTGCCTGCCTGTTTGTCTCGTCCCGACTCCCGACCCCCAGACGTTCATTACTATGCGACAGCTGGATATCGAATTTGAATATTGAAACAATGTTGCAAATGTCGGAGAGACAGATAGCAAGGTTTATAGGAATCTCTGCTGTTGAAAACTAAACTAAATGTTAGACTAAAAGAAATGTGAGATATTGTATAGATGCTTTTATAGTTGATATCAAGTTTAGAACTTCCCTTGCTGGGCTGAGAGACAGTGGACTGCGCAATCAGATGGAACGGAGTAAATAGGCATTTTAACGTCATAGATTTAGCCGGTGGTAACTTGTGAAATAGACACTGGCTGGAATGAGGTTTTAACCAATCAGCATTCAGAATTAGACTCACCCGTTGTATAATGTAGAATACTATAGAAAATACTACAGTAATGTCCACAAAAACACTACCGTTTTTTAACTATAGCAATTTGTGCCACCTATGAATGAGAAACCTACATGCCAAGTGTAGACCATATATGCTGTGCCTTACAGGTTATAGAAAAGAGCAGAAATGCCGACCTTCCTACAGGTGATGTGAAACTGTATATTTTAGTGTTTGGCCAGTAGGTTTCCTCAAGGAGAAAGACTCAACTTCTGTGTCAAAGATAATAAAACAAAAACCCTATAGTAAATACTAAAGTATACTACAGTCATGTCAGCAAAAACACTACAGTAAATAGTCCTACTACTATATACGACAGTAATGTCTGCAAAAACTCTACAGTGGATACTATAGTATATTAATATAGTAATATTACAGTATGTAGACCATAGTATACTATTGTATTATTTAATGTGGGAAGGTGATGTTTCTGTGGGTTTGATCATACACTTTGGATCATTTCAAAGTTGGTTGTTTTGATAATGCAGAGTTAGAGTTGTTTTTGGCACCTCTGCAGGGCTGCAGCACCTTGCAGACAGAGACCATTGGTTCTTGGTCTTTTAGCTGCTGTTAAAACAATGATTTTCCAACGAGGCCCAGTGATGAATGACTATACATTTGTATTGGTTCACTGTGTGAGGCCTCTTCTCATTCCAGGTATGGTGGTGGAGTTGTTTACCTCTCCAGGCTGTGGCAGGCTGTGTTGGATCTTGCTCTAATCCAATTGGTGGTCAGCACCTGCCCTATGACTGAGCAAATCCAGGTGACATCATAGCAGTGGTCTAATGAAATGTCATGGTTTGGATTACTCCATAAGGGGACCAGGCAGCTACTAGAAATCTCCCAAAGAAGAGAGACAAAGGCATTAAAACTTCTTATGGCTGGGGGGCAGTATTGAGTAGCTTGGATGAATAAGGTGCCCAAAGTAAACGGCCTGCTCCTCAGTCTCAGTTGCTAATATATGCATATTATTATTAGTATTGGATAGAAAACACTCTGAAGTTTCTAAAACTGTTTGAATGATGTCTGTGAGTATAACAGAACTCAAATGGCAGGCAAAAACCTGAGGAGAAATCAAAACAGGAAGTGAGAAATCTGAGGTTGGTATGTATTCAACACAGTTCCCATTGAAATCCCCTTGAGATTTTAATGATGTTGCACTTCCTAGGGCTTCCACTAGATGTCAACCGTCTATAGAACGAATGAGGCTTCTACTGTGTTGTGGGACTGAATGACAGCAGAATGAATCAGGTGTCTGGCAGTCAGCCATTTTCTGGTCACGCCCATTTCACATGATAGCGACCTGCGTTCCATGGCTCCTCAAGACACAAAGGAATACTCCGGTCGGAACTTCATTGAAGATTAATGATAAAAACATCCTAATGATTGATTCTGTACTTAGTTTGAAATGTTTCTTCAACCTGTAATATAACTTTTTGAAGTTTTTGTCCGATATAACGCTGACCAGAACGAGCGTTTGGATATGTATACCAAATGCGCTAACAAAAGTAGCTAATTGGACAAAAATAACGGACATTATCGAACAAATCAAGCATTTATTGTGGACCTGGGATTCCTGGGAGTGCATTCTGATGAAGATCATCAGAGGTAAGGGAAAAGTTAGCATGTAATTTATGGTTTGTGTTGACTACAACATGGCGGCTAATTTGACTTGATTGTTCTGAGCGCCGTCTCAGATTATTGCATGGTTTGCTTTTTCCATCAAGTTGTTTTGAAATCTGACACAGCGGCTGCATTAAGGACAGGTATATCTACAATTCCATGTGTATACATTTATGATGAGTATTTCTGTTGAATCGATGTGGCTATGCAAAATCACTGGACGTTTTTGGAACTAGTGAATGTAACGCGTCAATGTAAACTCAGATTTTTTTATATAAATATGAACTTTATCAAACAAAACATACATGTATTGTGAAACATGAAGTCCTATGAGTGTCATCTGATGAAGATTATCAAAGGTTAGTGATTCATTTGATCTCTATTTGTGCTTTTTGTGACTCCTCTCTTTGGCGGGAAAATGGCTGTGTTTTTCTCTGGCTTGGTGGTGATCTAACATAATCGTTTGTGGTGCTTTTGCCGTAAAGCCTATTTGAAATCGGACACTGTGGTGGGATTAACAACAAGACTATGTTTAAAATGGTATAAGATACATGTATGTTTGAGGAATTTTAATTATGAGATTTCTGTTATTTTGAATTTGGCGCCATGCACCTTCACTGGCTGTTGTCATATCATCCCGTTAACGGGATTGCAGCCCAAAGAGGATTTAACCTTCACCCAAGAATGGACTGCACTCTTTTGACTAATCTTTATCAAAGCTTGCGTCTGTGGGACCAGGTACAGTTCCTATTGCTTTCACCATAACAAAATGTCACTCTCTACATGCTTCTTGACGACTCCACATATCTGTAATACATCATTAGTCCCATACCGGTGTTGGAACAGTCACTAATCTAAGATATGTCCAATCACGTGTCCGTTTACTGAAAACATGTATTGTTTTCAGTAAACATAGTATTTGTGATGAAAAGTCTGATAAAAGGCTTTGATATGATCCAGCTTTGTGGTCTGAAATCTGAAGCATCTGATACTGTAACATTTAGAGCTCATGTGCCACTCGCTGCTATTCAAATAGATTCCTTCTCATTATAACAGCCATCCACTGTAATGCATGTGAACTCTCCTCCCAAACCTCTGTTTGTACATCACCCTGGATGCTTCACAATTGGCACCATATTCCCTATATGGTGCATTACTTTTGACCAGAGCCCTATGGGCCCTTGTCAAACATAGTTGTACTCTATTTAGGGAATGCTGTTTTCAGATGAATGTCTTCCTGCTTTCCTAGTTGTTTACCCTGATGATTAAAGACTTCTCCGCAGCTTGCATATGACAATTGTTTACCCCGTCTGTCCCCATAAATTATGCATTTATCTGACTGTCAACATCCAGGTTCAGCATATTTTTTCATGATCAGAGTCTGCAGGCACGTTTTAGGGAAGTCAAGCTTATAAACAGGGTGAATGGTGGTTCATGGGGAAGTAAAGGGAAGAAATACAGTATTTCTGTAAGATTTTTAGACAGTATATTTCTATGAAGACAATTCGTATGACCAGATTGAAAACTTTTGTTGGAATGTGATGTTAGTACTGGAGATGCAGGTGTTATACACAAAAATATGTTTCAAACATTTTCCAATCATTTCAAGTCATTAATGACTAATTACATCTGAGTACTAATTGGTTGAGGTAGGGCTAAACTTCTAAGTGGAATTGAAGTGATTGCAAGCCAGCTGATATTCCAGATTGTTACGTTGGGCCTCTCAAATTTCGACTCTGATCCTGCATTTGTAACCATGTGGAAGGTGAGAATTTATCAGTTTTGAAGTCATAAATGCCAGTTTGAATTAGTTGAGAAACGCTGATTGACTAATGGCCAACTGTGTCAACTGCAAATCAAAAGTAAAGCTATCATGCTTGTAAACAACATTTAATAGATCGTTTTTTAATATTTTTTTATAAACAATGTCTTTATTGTTGCATTTAATTGCCAAAAATGCTGTTATAGAGGACATTTCTTTTGTAGGTGATGTCAGAGGTCACCATATGGGAGAAGTGTATGCTCAGGATGATAGACAAGTTTTCCACTAGTAATTACTTGTTTGAGGGCTGTTCAAATTCCCACCTCCCACCTGGTTACAAATGCACCATGGCACTGCCTCCTTCAGTGCAATTTGTTGTTGTTGCTGAAATGGGTACAAGAGGGTAGTTCGTAACGTGGCTCAAGCACTTTCACGAGGTGCCCCCTATTCTCAACCACCATAAATGGGCGCATATCCGTGACTATAAACCAAAGACTGTAAAAAAATATAAACATAGGTAGGCTATCACTCTTGTCATTTCTTTTGCTCGGTCAGAATCAGCTGCCAAGGGCTGCTTGAATGCAGAGTAGAGCAGATGTTGTGTTGTTGATTGTTTGTGTTTCCGCCTTGCTCCAGTATACTGGGGTGATGTCGGGATAAATGTGTCAAAATACAGTGAGGCAAAAAAGTATTTAGTCAGCCACCAATTGTGCAAGTTCTCCCACTTAAAAAGATGAGAGAGGTCTGGAATGTTCATCATAGGTACACATTAACTATGACAGACAAAATGAGAAGAAAAAAATCCAGAAAATCACATTGTAGGATTTTTTATGAATTGATTTGCAAATTATGGTGGAAAATAAGTATTTGGTCAATAACAAAAGTTTATCTCAATACTTTGTTATATACCCTTTGTTGGCAATGACAGAGGTCAAACGTTTTCTGTAAGTCTTCACAAGGTTTTCACACACTGTTCCACCCCCATGCTTCACAGTAGATATGGTGTTCTTTGGATGCAACTCCGCATTCTTTGTCCTCCAAACACAACAAGTTATATTTTGGTTTCATCTGACCATATGACATTCTCCCAATCTTCTTCTGGATCATCCAAATGCTCTCTAGCAAACTTGTACTGGCTTAAGCAGGGGGAGACGTCTGGCACTGCAGGATTTGAGTCCCTGGTGGCGTAGTGTGTTACTGATGGTAGGCTTTGTTACTTTGGTCCCAGCTCTCTGCAGGTCATTCACTAGGACCCCCCGTGTGGTTCTGGGATTTTTGCTCACTGTTCTTGTGATCATTTTGACCCCACGGGGTGAGGTCTTGCGTGGAGCCCCAGATCAAGGGAGATTATCAGTGGTCTTGTTTGTCTTCCATTTTCTAATAATTGCTCCCACAGTTGATTTCTTCAAACCAAGCTGCTTACCTATTGCAGATTCAGTCTTCCCAGCCTGGTGCAGGTCTACAATTTTGTTTCTGGTGTCCTTTGACAGCTCTTTGGTCTTGGCCATAGTGGAGTTTGGAGTGTGACTGTTTGAGGTTGTGGACAGGTGTCTTTTATACTGATAACAAGTTCAAACAGGTGCCATTAATACAGGTAACGAGTGGAGGACAGAGGAGCCTCTTGAAGAAGAAGTTACATGTCTGTGAGAACCAGAAATCTTGCTTGTTTGTAGGTGACCAAATACTTATTTTTCACCATATTTTGCAAATAAATAAATTAAAAATCCTACAATGTGATTTTCTGGATTTTTTTGTCTGTCATAGTTGAAGTGTACCTATGATTAAAATTCCAGGCCTCTCATCTTTTTAAGTGGAAGAACTTGCACAATTGGTGGCTGACAAAATACTTTTTTGCCCCACTGTATCAGCTGATGTAAGAAGGGCTTTATAAAAAATAAGATTTTATTCTTATTTTGATTACAACACATTGTTATGAGAGCAAGAGCTGACGCTGTCAGTCTTTCCTCAAGTTTCCTCAGTTTGTCTCAAGACAATTTTGATTACAACATGTGCAGAGGCTATAGTTGTTAAGACTCTAGATGTTTTAACAGAATAGCCTGAAATGTTTTTTCAACTCAGAATTACTCAAGAGGCGTAGCCCTACAACGCAGCGTAGTCATAGCCTATAGGCCATGTGTTTAATTTTATTTGTTCATTTGGGCTCACATTGCGGACCGAACTGAGATCCCCGTACCAAACGGTTCGGTACGAACATGTGTACCATTACACTCCTAGTGATTACACCCCGACCCTCAAAGTATAAATAACATGTAATTTCATGAATTCAGGCTTTTAAAATATAAAGTTGATGATTGTATCATTTCGCTAATGAGCCTCTAAGTCCCCTTAGTTGCCCTGATTATTGGACTTACAAGCACTGTCTAATCACATTACAAATGGAAGGCAAGTATGTACTGTAGTGCTTGGGCTCTATACAGAACACTTAATCATTTTACCCTTGGTTTAAACTGTTTTGGCTTCCGAAGCATACTATGGCATTTCCTGTTTGTTCATTGGTGTTCTCCGCCATCGGTCGTTCCGTTCTGCCAAGGGTAGGACATGTTGTCTTTGATTGTTGTTCCTAGTTTTCATCCAAATTGATTAATTGAGCCAATTAAGAGTCCATCCAGCCTCGGAAGCAGATGAGCGTGTCATTTCTGATAACAAAGCCAAACCACAGTAGACTCACAAAGAAGACATTGACAGACAGTATGTCCATGGCACAATGAAACACAACTCTAAAAGTTGTTTACTTCATTTTTAGTTTTAACAATAAACAATGCAACACTTACATACATTGACATGTTCCCACCGTCTCCATACCCAATTCTGTTTCTAACACTTGACTTCAAATTGTGCTCTGTTGTTTCTGACTGTAGCCAGATTTGTGTTAAATATTTAAATAATATTGCATTTGATTATTCTATTCTCTTGACGTTGGAGTATCATTTGACTTCCAGTATTTAAGTAATAGCTTCTTCAATATAAGTGTCCGACCCATTGGGTATCTCACCACACCTCCATACCCCATGTCTTGAAATATGCCGATGGGATGGATTAAAAGTCTATTTACATTGTAAAACTTCTGAAAACCACCTTTCTCACGCTGCTCATAACTTTGAACTTTAAAGCACTCCCAGAAGGCATGAATTATCCAGTCATTGTTAGTTTTTCACTTAAGACATGACTTAGCCGTTGTGCTGTAGGAATTGTGAATTTTGGCGCTTGTATAATAAATGAAATACATTTGTTTATACTGGATTAAGCATACAGTTTCGTAAACTGTAATTTTGTTTGTTATGTTCCAAAACTCCCTCCATTTTATGCCAATAGCAGTTATTTTTGAAGTCTTAGAAAATAAATATATCAACTATTGGATCTAAGAGATTGTCAGGTAGATAGGCTCTCTGCAAGGTTTTGGATATCTTACCTACAATATTATATGAGTATCTTTTTTTCTGACTCAAATAGGATTCCATCAACATTGCTCTGATGTCCAAAAGATTTTAGGTCTAAATTTCGTGATATGAAACTTAAGTTATATATATTTGAAAATGTATACATTGGTCAGTCCAAAATTGCTTTTTAATTCTGGCATGGAAGTTGCTGGATACTTTTTAATGCATCATCAGTGTGATCCTTTTTGCTGACATGTTCTTTTGATCGCTGTATCACGGCATTGCTGAATGCATCATTAGTTACAGGTCCGAGTGCCAAGCTGAACCTGTTTTTGTACGATTAAGTTTGATGCTTGACCTGCTGGCATCATTTAGACACATTAAATTAATTTATGAACAGCACAAACGTTGAGCATCCTTGAACCTCTAAGCAAGCAAATTGCATTAATGAAGGGCTACTTTCGTAACTTTCATGCAAGATTTACTAAACGGATTTCATGCTTTTCTTTTCATTACTTGATGATGGTACAGTATCCTTTTTACAACTACAACCCACTACACATGCTCTGCTTAGCCTCCAAAGAGAGGGAAAGACACACACACACACACACACACACACACACACACACACACACACACACACACACTGCCTCTCAGTGACAAAGGGTTAGGAGCTGCCTTGTCTGCCACCTGATATTAATGAGTGCAATTTGGATGTGTGCATCATGGGAAAGCACCGGGTATAAGAGGAGTTCCTTTTATGGCTCAGCACAAGCAAACAGCCTCGGGGCCGCCGGGCTCGCCTATGATTGTGACATTAGAAGGCGGTCAGGCTAGTGTCTCATTAGCCATAGTGCGGAGACAGCTGAGGGGCCTGGAGGAGAAGAAGAGACAGCTTTGTGTGTGTGGATGCTCACAGACCGGATCGGCGGAGCCCCAGCCAGCCATCGCCAGCGCCACAGATGTAGGTGGAAAATGGCGGATGGCGGAACAGTAGTGTATTTGATCTGGCTTATGTTGCTGCATGAAATCAGATGGCAGTTAAAACACATTGCTAGCTGCTCATTAGCACAGGAGACAGGAGCATGGTGCAATTCAACTTGACACACATACACACGTGAAAGCATACACTTGCAAAAAACACACACACACTCAGCCCTCAACAGCTAATGAATGGCTAAATCGAACATCTCACTGAGGAGTTAGAGGTTCAAAGGACTTGAGGTTGTTTTTTGAATCCATTTAGGATTCAATTCCTAGAAACAGTTAATTTGTTTTCCTATGGACCTTTGGATTTTGGACAGGCTATTCTGCTATGCTATTGCATAAACCCTCTTTAGGTTGCTTCTCGCTCTCCCTCTCTCTTTATGTGCAAATTGAGTGTGAGGAGGTTCTCTCTTCTCATGTGTCTTAGTTAGCATTAAAGGGAAACTTCGGGATTTATCTACTTCCCCAGAGTCAGAACTTCCCAGAGTTAGGAAGTTGCTAACTATTCCTAACGAGTGTTAGCACAACGACTGGAAGTCTATGGGTATTTACTAGCATGCTAGCAGATACCCATAGACTTGCAGTTATTGCGAAAACGCTAGTTAGAGGACATTTTGTGAGCCAATGCTAACTTCCACCATACTGGACGAAGAGACAAAAAAAATGGTATCCACAAGTTAGTCTGACTCTGGGGAAGTAGATAAAGGGCCTTATTGCCAAAATCCCAAAGTATTCTTTTAATGCTAGTGGTTATGTACTCTATGATAATGACAGTAAGCCATCACTGACAGCATAGCCACATATACTTAGAACGCAAAGGAGCATACATCACAGGGGAAGTCCACAGAGCAAGTCCTGCAGGCTCGAGTTTTATCCTATCTTTATTATTGTCCAGTCATATGGTCAAGTTCTGCAATGAAAGACCCAGTTAAGCTGCTGCCGGCCCAGAACAGATTGGCACGTCTTGCTCTTCATTATAATCAGAGGGCTAATATTAATACTATGCATGCCAGTTTGTCTTGAGACAAACTGAGGAAACTTGAGGAAAGACTGACAGCGTCAGCTCTTGCTCTCATAACAATGTGTTGGAAATGACAAATTGCTGGAATAGTTAACTTGCACACTTCACTGACACACACACTTACCCCACCAGACATGTCACCAGGGGTCTTTTCCCAGTCCCCAGGTCCAGAACAAATTCAAGGAAATGTACCGTATTATACAGAGCCATGAGTGCAAATCAAATCAAACTTTATTTGCCACATGGGCTGAATACAACAGTGTAGACTTCACCGTGAAATGCTTGCTTACAAGCCCTTAACCAACAGTGCAGTTCAAGAAGAAGAAAGTATTTACCAAGTAAGCTAAAACAAAAAGTAATAATAAAAAGTTACACGATAAGAATAACAATAACGAGGCAATATACAGGGGGCACCGGTACCAAGTCAGTGTGCAAGGGTACAGGCTAGTTGAGGTAATATGTACATGTAGGTGGGGGCGAAGTGACGATGCATAGGTAACAAACAAACAGCGAGTAGCAGCAGTGTACAAGGGGGGTGGTTATGAATTGTTCAGCAGTCTAATGGTTTGGGGGTAGTAGCTGTTTGGCGCCCCGGTACCGCTTGCCGTGCGGTAGCAGAAAAAACAGTCTATAACTTGGGTGACTTGAGTCTCTAACAATTTTATGGGCTTTCCTCTGACACTGCCTATTATATAGGTCCAGGGTGGCAGGAAGCTTGGCCCCAGAGATGTACTGGGCCATTCGCACTACCCTCAGTAGAGCCTAACGGTCAGATGCCGATCAGTTTCCATACCAGGTGGTGATGCAACCAGTCAGGATGCTCTCGATGGTGCAGCTGTAGAACCTTTTGAGTATCTGGGGGCCCATCCCAATTATTTTCAGTCTCCTGAGGTGGAAAAGGTTTTGTCGTGCCCTTTTCACGACTATCTTGGTATGTTCGGACTATGATAGTTCATTGGTGATGTGGACACCAAGGAACATGAAACTCTCGACCCGTTCCACTACAGCCCTGTTGATGTTAATGGGGGCCTGTTTGGCCCGCCTTTTCCTGTAGTCCACAATCAGCTCCTTAGTCTTGCTCACATTGAGGGAGAGGTTGTTGTCCTGGCACCACACTGCCAGTTCTCTGACCTCCTCCCTATAGGCCGTCTTATCGTTGTCGGTGATCAGGCCTACCACTGTTGTGTCGTCAGCAAACTAAATGATGGTGTTGGAGTCATATTTGGCCATGTAGTAGTGAGTGAACAGGGAATACAGGAGGGGACTAAGTACACACCCCTGAGGGGCCCCAGTGTTAAGGATCAGCATGGTAGACGTGTTGTTGTCTACTCTTACCACATGGGGGTGGCCTGTCAGGAAGTCCAGGATCCAGTTGCAGAGAGAGGTGTTTAGACCCAGGGTCCTTAGCTTAGTGATGAGCTTTGTGGGCACTATGGTGTTGAATGCTGAGCTGTAGACGATGAACAGCATTCTCATATACCTAGGTGTTCCTTTTGTCCAGGTGAGAAAGGGCGGTGTGGAGTGCAATTGAGATTGCGTCATCTGTAGTTCTGTTGGGGCGGAATGCGAATTGGAGTGGGTCTAGGGTGTCCGGGAGGATGCTGTTGATGTGAGCCATGACCAGCCTTTCAAAGCACTTCATGACTACCGACGTGAGTGCCACGGGGCGGTAATCATTTCATCAGGTTACCTTCGCTTCCTTGGGCACAGGGACTATGGTGGTCTGTTTCAAACATGTAGGTATTACAGACTCGGTCAGGGAAAGGTTGAAAATGTCAGTGAAGACACTTGACAGTTGGTCCGCGCATGCTTTGAGTACACATCCTGGTAATCCTTCTGGCCCAGTGGCTTTGTGAATGTTGACCTGTTTAAAGGTTTTGTTCACATCTGCTACCGAGAGCGTTATCACACAGTCACCTAGAACAGCTGGTGCTCTCGTGCATGCTTCAGTGTTGCTTGCCTCGAAGCGAGCATAAAAGGCATTTAGCTCGTCTGGTAGGCTCCCGTCACTGGGCAGCTCGCCTCTGGGTTTTCCTTTGTAGTCCGTAATAGTTTTCAAGCCCTGCCACATCCGACGAGTGTCAGAGCCGGTGTAGTAGGATTCAGTCTTAATTCTGTATTGACGCTTTGCTTGTTTGATGGTTTGTCTGAGGGCATAGCGGGATTTCTTATAAGCATACGAATTAGTCTCCTGCTCCTTGAAAGCGGCAGCTCTAGCCTTTAGCTCGATGCAGATGTTGCCTGTAATCCATAGCTTCTGGTTGGGATATATACATACTAGAGGTCGACTGATTATGATTTTTCAACGCCGATACCGATATTGATTATTAGAGGACCAAAAAAGCCGATACCGATTAAATCGGCCGATTTTAAAAAGTAAAAAAAATGTATTTGTAATAATGACAATTGCAACAATACTGAATTAACTTATTTTAACTTAATATAAAACATCAATAAAATCTATTTAGCCGCAAGTAGATAATGAAACATGTTCAACATGTTTAAATAATGCAAAAACAAAGTGTTGGAGAAGATCGTAAAAGTGCAATATGTGCTATGTAAGAAAGCTAACGTTTCAGTTCCTTGCTCAGAACATGAGAACATATGAAAGCTGGTGGTTCCTTTTAACATGAGTCTTCAATATTCCCAGGTAAGAAGTTTTAGGTTGTATTTATTATAGAACTATTTCCCTCTATACCATTTGTATTTCATTAACCTTTGACTATTGGATTTTCTTATAGGCACTTTAGTATTGCCAGTGTAACAGTATGGCTTCCATCCCTCTCCTCGCTCCTCCCTGGGCTCGAACCAGCAACACAGCGACAACAGCCACCACACCGAAGCAGCGTTACCCATGCAGAGCAAGGGAAACAACCACCCCAAAGCTCAGAGCGAGTGAAGTTTGAAATCCATTTCACTTCGGTCACACTAGCCTCATCTCCAGCGTTGATAGGTTTGAAGTCATAAACAGCGCAATGCTTGATGCACAAGGAAGAGCTGCTGGCAAAACGCACGAAAGTGCTGTGCTGTTTGAATGAATGTTTATGCGCCTGCTTCTGCCTACCACCGCTCAGTCAGATACTTAGATACTGTATGCTTGTATGCTCAGTCAGATTATATGCAACACAGGACACGCTAGATAATATCTAGTAATATCATCAACCATGTGAAGTTAACTAGTGATTATGATTGATTGCATTTATAAGATAAGTTTAATGCTAGCTAGCAACTTACCCTGGCTTACTGCATTTGCATAACAGGCAGTCTCAGGTCGTTATTGCGTTGGACTAGTTAACTGTAAGGTTAAGATTGGATCCCCAGAGCTGACAAGGTGAAAATCTGTCTTCCTGCCCCTGAACGAGGCAGTTAACCCACCGTTCCTAGGTCGTCATTGAAAGTAAGAATGTGTTCTTAACTGACTTGCCTAGTTAAATAAAGATTAAATAAAGGTGTAAAAAACAAAATACCGATTTCCGATTTGTTATGAAAGCTTGAAATTGGCCCCAATTAATCGGCCATTCCGATTAATCGGTCGACCTCTAGTACATACAGTCACTTTGGGGACGACGTCATCGATGCACTTATTGATGAAGCCGATGACTGAGGTGGTGTATTCCTCAATGCCATTGGATGAATCCCGGAACATATTCCAGTCTGTGCTAGCAAAACAGTTCTGTAGTGTAGCATTCGCCTCATCTGACCACTTTCATATTGAGCGAGTCACTGGTACTTCCTGCTTTAGTTTTTGCTTGTAAGCAGGAATCAGAAGGATAGAATTGTGGTCAGATTTGCCAAATGGTGGGCGGGGGAGAGCTTTGTATGCATCTCTGTGTGTGGATTAAAGGTGGTCTTGGATTTTATTTCCCTGGTTGCATATGTAACATGCTGTTAAACATTTGGTAAAACTGATTAAGTTTGCCTGCATTAAAGTCCCTGGACACTAGGAGCACCGCTTCTGGGTGAGCATTTTCTTCTTTGCTTATGGCCTTATTGAGATGGTTGAGAGCAGTCTTAGTGCCAGCTTCGCTTTGTGGTGGTAAATAGACGGCTACGAATTATACAGATGAGTACTCTCTTGGTAGATAGTGTGGTCGACAGCTTCTCATAAGGTACTCTACCTCAGGTGAGCTATACCTCGAGACTTCTTTAATATTAAACATCGCGCACCAGCTGTTATTGACAAAAAGACACACACCCCCACCCCTCGTCTTACCAGAGGCAGCGTCTCTGTTCTGCCGGTGCATGGAAAATCCCGCCAGTTCTTTATTGTCCGTTTCTTTGTTCAGCCACGGCTCGGTGAAACATAAGATGTTACAGTTTTTAATGTTTTGTTGGTAGGCTAATCTTAATAGTAGGTCATCAATTTTATTTTCTAACGATTGCACGTTAGCAAGGAGAATGGAAGGCGTTGGGTGTTTACTCGCTCGTCTCCGGATTCTCACAAGGATTTTTCAGAAGGATCCCAGAAACGCAAAAAAAATGACAAAATAGCACAATTGGTTGGGAGAATGTAAAATGTCAGCCATGTTCTTTGGCGCCATCTTGCAATTTTGTCTGTATTGTCTTTTTTGTAAGATTAGCTTTTGCCATTAGCGTTAGCTAATGGGGATCCTAATCAAATGTTTTTAAAAATAGCATCCACTTGTAACAACCAACGCAGAACAGAACTCACTCTAAACATGATATAATCTCCATTGCACATTGAAGCCCTCTGTCTACTTTGTCACGTTTCCTTGGTGTTGTGATGCCACCCTGGCTGCATGGTGGAGAGATTGGATCCCTCAGGGTTGTTCTAGTCCTCCCAGTCATTTAAGAATGAGGCATGAAGGGCATCATCTCTCCCCCACTGAATGTTAAGGGAGAGGTGGCTGTGATTTGCCTCAGGAGAAGCATCACTCTGGTCTGGGCACAGGGTGACAGTCAGAGCTACAGCTCTGTCTAGTACTGGTAGTAAAGGTAGAGGTGAAATGAGGATGACAAGAGGAGAGAGGACTGTTATTCTTATAAAGGTTCCATACTAGTAGAGTCAGAGGTCTCTAATGCAGGGTAGTGTCGTGAAGCCAGAGGTGATTTGAGGACCTCTATAGTAGAAGATATTCTGTTTGTATGGATGAGATGACTGCCAGATAAGTGCAGGCCCTGCAATAGGCTATTCTGTGCAGAGAGACCCGTACAGGGTATTATCATATAACCTTAACTGTGCATAAATTGAATCTGAAAACAGACTGTTCTAGTCCCCTGATGTTAATTGATGAACCACCAACTGTAGCCGCTCTTAACTGTATTCAGTGTATCACATGTTGTTGTTGCTCAGAATCAGGTAAACGTGTATAAAGACCTAAACACAAAGTCACAACAAACAGCAGCCGGCAACCAGTTCTGTCTGCTAGGTTATAGTTAATATTCTAGATCATGGCCATTGGGCACAATTGAAAACGATAAGGGCTAAAGGCTGTTGAAAAGTGATTGTGATTGTGATTGTGATTGAAAATAAATACAAATAAACAAATAAATCTGAGGCCCAGTGCTTCCATTAAAATAGGTGTCGTGATTAGACATTTCGGTTGGACCAAAACAAACAAATTGTCAATGTCTGTATATATTGAAACAATATTTTCAAAAATAAGGAAGTTGTAAGCTTACAAACATGTCAAACCTTCAAATCTAAATACATATAAATAAAAGGAAAGATATTAGTGGACCAGTGGACCAATCAAGTGCAGTGGACCAATCAAGTGATCTTCATCTTAGAGAAGCGTTTGTTCTGCTAAAAGTCCCTCAGGATGCAGCAGCCCTCCCACTATTTTTCTCTCTATTCCACACCCATATGAAAACGACTCTGATTTCCTCAGAGTTCAAAACGGTACAGCAGTCAGGCGATAATTGTAGGTCTGAAACAAATGTATTATGGTGACTGTGAATGGGTTCGCGTTGCCTTTATTATAGAATTGACATAGTGTTCCTTACTCAGAAGTCACTGCATCCTATCATCTGAGACAGGAATCTAGCACCCACAATGTCCTTATTAGTCATTTATTTACTTAATTGACTCAAACACATAGCACAAAGCAGCAGTGGTTGCTATGATCAGGGTCATGTGTTAATCAGACGGCGATAAACACATTGTCTTTACCATAATGCTCTGTCTGTATAAAGCATATTGTGAACCAGGTGTGCGCTTATTGGCATCAATCTTCCCATGCCAATATGTTCATTCACATTTCTTAATAATTTTTCCCATTGCATTGATTTCCAGTTCACCGGACATTCAATGAATTTGAAGTGGGGGTGAGAAAGAGAGAGGGAGGAAGAGAGAGGAAGAGAGAGAGGAAGAGAGAGAGGAAGAGAGAGAGGGAGAGGAAGAGAGAGAGAGAGGAAGAGAGAGAGAGAGGAAGAGAGGAAGAGAGAGAGATAGAGAGGGGGGTTGCTGGGCGAGCAGAGGATGGGTGGTACGCCCATGCATTTTTCCCCTTAGGAGATGGCTATTGGTTAGACATTTGTTTCCTGCCGGTGCCTCTGTCACTCCCTGCTAGTCCCCAAAATGCTGTTAATGACAAAGCAATGGAGAGGATGGGGGACACCCACCCACTGTCTGTGTGTCCCCTCCATCCTCCCATGCTTCCCCTGTTCTCATTCACCCCTAGTTAACTCACATATTGGGGCGGCAGGGTAGCCTAGTGGTTAGAGTGTTGGACTAGTAACCGGAAGGTTGCAAGCTCAAACCCCCGAGCTGACAAGGTACAAATCTGCTGTTCTGCCCCTGAACAGACAGTTAACCCACTGTTCCTAGGCCGTCATTGAAAATAAGAATTTGTTCTTAACTGACTTGCCTAGTTAAATAAAGGTTATATATATATATCACCCATCCAGACGGAAAGCTGCTCACACAAGACATATTGACATGTCAGGCGAATTGATGGGTAATGTGCATCTACAGGTATTCTAACATGTAATACAATAGAAGTTCATTTCATAAGTCTTTTTCATTCTGTTTCAGAATATAACTAAATGAAGCATACAGGTAATCTAACATGTATAATTAATTTCACACGTCTTAATGTCTGTAAGCATATGGTCAAATTATATTCACCTGACTCCACTCATATTAGACTTAATTGTTGACAAGGTTAATCCCTTAGAAGTTGTCGTCATTACATCTAGTCAGAGCTACAGAGCTCTGTTTAATGCTGGTAGTAAAGGTACAGTAGAGGTGAAATGAGGATGACAAGAGGACTGTGATTCTTATGCAAGTTCTGTACCAGTAGAGTCAGAGGTTTCTAATGCAGGGTAGTGTCGTGAAGCCAGAGGTGATTTGAGGACCTCTATAGTAGAAGATATTCTGTTTTGTATGGATGAGATGACTGCCAGATAAGTGCCGGCACTATAATAGGCTATTCTGTGCAGAGACTCGTGCAGTGTATTATCATATAACCTTAACTGTGCCATAAATTGAATGTGAAAACAGACTGTTCTAGTCCCCTGTTGTTAATTGATGAACCACCAACTGTAGCCGCTCTTAATAACTGTATTCAGTGTATCACATCTTGTTGTTGCTCAGAATCAGGTAAACGTGTATAAGACCTGATTGTCACAAAACCAATAGCCGGTTCTGTCTGCTAGGTTATACAGTAGTTTGTTTTCTAGATCACGGCCATTGGGCACAATTGAATACAATAAGAGTTCAAGGTTGTTGAAATTGTTTTATGAAAAATAAATAAATGCTTCTGTAGTAAAAAGAAAATAATCCATTAAATAAATGTTGTGATTAGACATTTCGGTTGGACCGTGTGGTGCAATTGACCAATCAAGTGATCATCTTAGAGAAGCGTTTGTTCTGTTAAAACTCCCTTTGATGCAGCAGCTCTCCCACTCTTTTTCTCTCTATTCCTCACCCAATGAAAATGACTCTGATTTCCTCCACTCCAGAGTAATATTTAGGTGTCTTCCGAGGTCACGCCGTCTTCGCTTTCCTCCAAAGGCACCGGCAGAGTTCAAAACAGTACAGCAATCAGGGGATCATTTTAGGTCTGAAACAAATGTATTATGGTGACTGTGAATGGGTTCGCGTTGCCTTTATTATAGAATTGACATAGTGTTCCTTACTCAGAAGTCACTGCATCCTATCATCTAAGACAGGAACCTATCCCCCTTTACTTTTTAACGAATGGAAAGAAGCTTCTGAATATGGGTCATTTTTGGCTGAATTTATAATGTGCGCAAATTATGCAGAAACTTTGCTCAGAAATAAACGCAAACAGCCATTGAAGTAATTACGATCAATGACCTTATTCTGTCAATTACGATCAATGTCCTTATTCTGTCATTTATTTACTTAATTGACTCAAACACATAGCACAAAGCAGCAGTGGTTGCTATGATCAGGGTCATGTGTTTATGGAAATTAGTCTATGAAAATCATGCGGCGATAAGCCCATTGTCTTTACCATAATGCTGTCTGTCTGTCTACAGTATATCACAAACCAGGTGTGCGCTTATTGGCATCAATCTTCCCTTGCCAATATGTTCATTCACATTTCTTAATACTTTTTCCCATTACATTGATTTCCAGTTCAATGAATTTCAAACTGGACTCGACTATTTATTGATTTATTGAATCCTTCACTAATTGGAATCAAATGCAATCACCAAATTTTCTCATCTAGCTCTGACAAATGTTTTTGTAGTCTGTAGTGGTTATACTGTATGTCTATTCAGTCAAGTGTGACAAGTTTCATCCCCAGAAACGTAAACATCCTAATATAGAAATACTAGGTTGGAAGAAACATTGAGTCTTCTCTCTGTCTGTCTTTAATTGCCTACACAACGTGGCACCTTCTGTTTAAAACCCAAGTTAATTCAGGCCCTGTTGGAGGCTTGCCAGCCTTAAATCTTGGCTTTGCCCTGTGCTCGATGCAGGGGCCTGAGCTTTGCCTAAGTGGGGGTGAGAAAGAGAGAGGGAGTGGGAGGGAGCGGGGAGAGAGATTGCCGGGTGAGCGGGGGTGGGTGGTTCGCCCATGCATCTCTCCCCCAGGAGATGCCTATCGATTAGACATTTGTTAACCGCCGGTGCCTCTGTCATTCCCTGCTAGTCCCCGAAAGGCTGTTAATGGCAAAGCAATGGAGAGGATGAGCACTGCTCAACACCCACCCACTGTCTGCGTGTCCCCTTCATCCTCCCATGCTTCCCCTGTTCTCATTCACCCCTAGTCAACTCACATATTACCCATCCAGACTGAAAGCTGCTTACACAAGACGTATTGAGTCAAATGTAAGACAAATCGATGGGTAATGTACTGTTGCATCTACAGGTATTCTAACATGTAATACCATAGAAGTATTTTTCATTCAGAATATTAAAAAAATGAAGCATACACAGGTATTCTAACATGTATAATAAGTATAATGTATAATAACGTGTATAAAAAGTCTTAATTTCTGTAAGCATATGGTAAAATGATATTCATCTGATTCGACTCATATTGGACTTAATTGTTGACAATGTTAATCCCTCAGAAATGTTTGCCATTACATCCATTCCAACCACAGTCATTAAGTGACTGAGAAGACCTCATTAGCAAAGTCTGTCCATTTACAAACTCTGTTCATTACCATTGACAATAGGGTTGCAGAAATATAAAGCTCCATACAAGAGTATAATTATGGAATATTAGTGAACAGCTTTTAACCGTAATGTGCTGCACTGTGTCTGATGTAGGTTAGCATAGACGATAACTACAGTTTTGTTTGCTTACTTAGTCCCATTACTCCTCAAGGAACATAGGCTATTGATGACTCCTCTACATCACACTCTGTTTTGGACAATCTTCTCATTCTAACCCATGCTGGTTCTCTTGGTGTCTCCCACATGGAAAAATATTATAGTTTACTATAGAATACTACAGTACTTACTATAGAATTCTGAAGTAAACTGCAGTATACTCCTCAATGTAGTATCCCTCGATAATGTGTAGTACGTACTAATGAATTCTCTATATAGTTATTTTATTTATTTTTCATGGGCATAAAATACTGTAAAAACACCAGCAAATCAGCTTCCAGTTATTTTAATTTTGGAAATCTGTTCCGAAGTATTCCCACGCAAAATAAAGAGATATATGTGATCGTATACACAAATGTAAGCAAGGTTTGAAATGATTATGTTTTGGTCAAACGTTATATCTGTTTGGGCTTCTTGTGGTCAATTTGCAGTCTGGCCCCGTGCCATCCGCTCAAGAACAAAATCGGCCTGTGGATGAATCGAGTTGATGATCTCTGGTGTAGCGCTTATTATAGATTTTTGTAGTATACTTTATACAACCAGTGGGCCTAATCCTGAATGGTGATTGGTTAAAACTGCATTCCAGCCGGTGTCTATTTCAGAAGTTACCACTGGCTAAATCTATGACGTTGAAATGCCTATTTACTCTGTTCCATTTCATTTTGCAATCAGTTGTCTCATCAACCCTGCCAGGAAATGTATAAACTTGATCTCCACTATGAAAAGCATCATGTTCTCCCATTTCTTTTAACAGTAGAGATTTGTATAAACCTTGCTGTCTGTCTCTCCGACCTTTTCAGTATTGTTTCAATATTGAATTGCGATCTCCAATGTCCCATATAAAGTGAATTTGTCCAAACGAGACTGGATGAATGGGAAAAAGAGATGGCAATAATACCCAGGCATGCAGATTTGGGGAATACTGCATTGAATGACCTAGAGAAAAGCCCCAACGAAAGAAAAACAGTTAACAATCCAATCTGGGCTGCGCGGTGCTTCGAGGGCTGGCTAGCGGAGAAGGAAAAAGTTGTTGACTTCAAAACTGTCACCGAGGAAGAGTTTAACATCCTTCTCCGACAGTTTTATGGAAATGTGCGAAATTGGAAAGGGGAGCAGTACAGCATAAGTAGCTACCTGGCACTCCGTAGTGGGCTCAACCGGTTTCTAAATGACCCACCCATCGGTTGCAGCTGGTGCCTTTTGAAGGACACTGAATTTACCACCTCGAATCATGTATTTCCGGGCAACATCTAACAGCTAAGAAGGCAAGGAAAATACATCATCAACAATCACCCTCCCATCACCGATAAGGACATGGCCCAGCTCCAAAACTCCCAGGCTCTGAATCCCGGTACACCAAGGGGTCTGGTCAAGAACGTGTGGATCGACCTCCAGTTACATCTGGGTCTAAGAGGAAAAGAGAGGAACAGACAACTAAAGCCCAACTCATTCCTCGTAAAAACAGACGAGAACGGTCTAAGGTATGTTGTTCATAGCCTGTTTGTGTTATTTCTAAGTTGCACTCGTAATTAGGCAGATCTCGCATATACGCCACTCTCGCATATAACAAGTCCACTAAGAATCATCTGGACCCAAGGGAGAGGGGAAAGGAGTCCAAGAGGGGATTCATGTTCGAGCAGCTAGGGAACCGATTATGCCCGGTGGCATCACTTGATAAATATCTATCGAAATGCCCGGAGAACGCCCTTGCATTTTATCTCCACCCAAGGAGAGGAGAGTGTATCGGGGAATTGATCTGGTACACGTCAGAGCTGAATGGGCGTGAACTATCTGGCAGCACTTCTACCCAAGAAATGCAGGGCAGCGGGAACAACTACATACACAAATCACAGCGTCAGGACCACGACAGTCCAGAAACTGGCCAATGCTGGTTTAGAAGCGAGGGAGATTATGTCAGTGAGTGGGCATCGGTGTGAAGGTTCGCTCCATAGCTACTGGCGACCCTCACTGACAGAAAACGCTGGAGCAACATCCTGGCCGGAAACAGAGAGAACACTGCAGCACCATCAACACCCAAAAGGCTGCAGCAAGGCAGCAGAAGTAGTAGCACAGACTCCATCCAGGGGAATGTACAGATAAATGTGACATACAATAAGTGGCTATAGCTATGTCAACTGTGGTGGATAACAAAGAGAATGTATGGTTTAATTCATTAAAATCAGCTCTAATGAATGTCATGTGAACGGTGTCCTGACAAGAGAGCACATTTTCTTTGCCAGGCAAAGTCACGCATCATAAGCTCATTGTTACGCATGTATCCAAATACATATAACTAGAAAACAGCTTAAACAAATGCAAATGCAGCTACTTTGATATTATTCTGGCTGCACTTTTTGGCATGACGGTTCAGTGCATTCGGATAGTATTCAGACCCCTTGACTTTTTCCACATTACGTTATGCGACAGCCTTATTCTAAAATTGATTAAATGCACATTTTCCTCAGCAATCTACACACAAAACCCCATAATGACAAAGCGAAAACAGGTTTTGAGAAATGTTTGCAAATGTATATAATACAAAAAACAGAAATACTTTATTTACATACCTGTGGTAAATTCAATTGATTGGACATGATTTGGAAAGGCACACACACCAGTCTATACACGGTCCCACAGTTGACAGTGCATGTCAGAGCAAAAACCAAGCCATGAGATCAAAGGAATTGTCCGTACAGCTCAGAGACAGGACTGTGTCGAGGCACAGATCTGAGGAAGGGTACCAAACATATTCTGCAGCATTGAAGGTCCCCAAGAACACAGTGGCCTCAATCATTATTAAATGGAATAAGTTTGGAACCAGCAAGGCTCTTCCTAGAGCTGGCCGCCCGGCCAAACTGAGCAATCGGGGGAGAAGGGCCTTGGTCAGGGAGATGACCAAGAACCCAATGGTCACTCTGACAGAGTTCTAGAGTTCCTCTGTGGAGATGGGAGAACCTTCCAGAAGGACAACCATCTCTGCAGCACTCCACCAATCAGTAAAAGGCACATGACAGCCTACTTGGAGTTTGCCAAAAGGCACGTAAAGACTCTCAGACCATGATTCTCTGGTCTGATGAAACCAAGATTGAGCTCTTTGGCCTGAATGCCAAGCATCATGTCTGGCGGAAACTTGGCACCATCCCTACGGTGAAGCATGGTGGTGGCAGCATCATGCTGTGGGGATGTTTTTTAGCGGCAGGGACAGGGAGACAAGTCAAGGCAAAGTACAGAGAGCTCCTTGATGAAAACCTGCTCCAGAGCGCTCAGGACCTCAGACTATGGTGAAGGTTCACCATACAACAGGACAACGACCCTAAGAACACAGTCAAGACAACGCAGGAGTGGCCCAGCCAGAACCTGGACTTGAACCCAATCTAACATTTCTGGAGACACCTGAAAATAGCTGTGCATCAACGCTCCCCATCCAATCTGACAGAGCTTGAGAGTATCTGCAGAGAAGAATGGGAGAAACTCCACAAATACAGGTGTGCCAAGCTTGTAGCTTCATACCCAAGAAGACTCAATGCTTTAATCGCTGCTGAAGGTGCTTCAACAAAGTACTGGGCAAGGGGCTGAATACTTATGTAAATGTGAAATTTGTTTTTTTATTTTAATAAATTTGCAAAAAAATGTACTTGTTTTTGCTTTATTATTATTGGGTATTGTGTGTACAGTAGATTGACAAAATTATTCAATGCATTTTAGAATAAGGCTGTAACATAACAATATGTGGAAAAAGTCAAGGGGTCTGAATACTTTCTGAATGTTGGTAACCCCTTGTATAAAAGTTATAATTCCCTCGAAGCCGTTGTTTGGAGGATATATTGGCATGCTTTGCAACACCTGTGCCAACATATTCTCCAAACACCGGCTTCTCTGACATTATCACTTAAATATAATTCTATACTTCACACTGGAGTATACCTCAATCATGTAGTGCTTATTATAGAAGTGTGTAATATTCTGTAGAATACACTCCACACTGTAGTACCTTTCAGTCATTACTGTTTTTCTCAATTGTGTACAAACAATTTCTGGATCTGTGTTGAAATGTATAGAACACCTGATCATTTTCTTGCCTTAGTACCTGACTTGCATGTATTATACCAACCGTTTGCAAAACATTGAATACAGAAGTGAACAGTAAATGAAACATTTACAGTGCCTTGCAAAAGTATTCGGCCCCATTGAACTTTGCGACCTTTTGCCACATTTCAGGCTTCAAACATAAATATATAAAACTGTATTTTTTTGTGAAGAATCAACAACAAGTGGGACACAATCATGAAGTGGAACGACATTTATTGGATATTTCAAACTTTTTTAACAAATCAAAAACTGAAAAATTGGGTGTGCAAAATTATTCAGCCCCCTTAAGTTAATACTTTGTAGCGCCAACTTTTGCTGCGATTACAGCTGTAAGTCGCTTGGGGTATGTCTCTATCAGTTTTGCACATCGAGAGACTGACATTTTTTCCCATTCCTCCTTGCAAAACAGCTCGAGCTCAGTGAGGTTGGATGGAGAGCATTTGTGAACAGCAGTTTTCAGTTCTTTCCACAGATTCTCGATTGGATTCAGGTCTGGACTTTGACTTGGCCATTCTAACACCTGGATATGTTTATTTTTGAACCATTCCATTGTAGATTTTGCTTTATGTTTTGGATCATTGTCTTGTTGGAAGACAAATTTCCGTCCCAGTCTCAGGTCTTTTGCAGACTCCATCAGGTTTTCTTCCAGAATGGTCCTGTATTTGGCTCCATCCACCTTCCCATCAATTTTAACCATCTTCCCTGTCCCTGCTGAAGAAAAGCAGGCCCAAACCATGATGCTGCCACCACCATGTTTGACAGTGGGGATGGTGTGTTCAGCTGTGTTGCTTTTACGCCAAACATAACGTTTTGCATTGTTGCCAAAAAGTTCAATTTTGGTTTCATCTGACCAGAGCACCTTCTTCCACATGGTTGGTGTGTCTCCCAGGTGGCTTGTGGCAAACTTTAAACAACACTTTTTATGGATATCTTTAAGAAATAGCTTTCTTCTTGCCACTCTTCCATAAAGGCCAGATTTGTGCAATATACGACTGATTGTTGTCCTATGGACAGAGTCTCCCACCTCAGCTGTAGATCTCTGCAGTTCATCCAGAGTGATCACGGGCCTCTTGGCTGCATCTCTGATCAGTCTTCTCCTTGTATGAGCTGAAAGTTTAGAGGGACGGCCAGGTCTTGGTAGATTTGCAGTGGTCTGATACTCCTTCCATTTCAATATTATCACTTGCACAGTGCTCCTTGGGATGTTTAAAGCTTGGGAAATCTTTTTGTATCCAAATCCGGCTTTAAACTTCTTCACAACAGTATCTCGGACCTGCCTGGTGTGTTCCTTGTTCTTCATGATGCTCTCTGCGCTTTTAACGGACCTCTGAGACTATCACATTGCAGGTGCATTTATGCGGAGACTTGATTACACACAGGTGGATTGTATTTATCATCATTAGTCATTTAGGTCAACATTGGATCATTCAGAGATCCTCACTGAACTTCTGGAGAGAGTTTGCTGCACTGAAAGTAAAGGGGCTGAATAATTTTGCACGCCCAATTTTTCAATTTTTGATTTGTTCAAAAAGTTTGAAATATCCAATAAATGTCGTTCCACTTCATGATTGTGTCCCACTTGTTGTTGATTCTTCACAAAAAAATACAGTTTTATATCTTTATGTTTGAAGCCTGAAATGTGGCAAAAGGTTGCAAAGTTCAAGGGGGTCGAATACTTTCGCAAGGCACTGTACTGTTAAATGTTTTAATCACACAATAATGTGTGCAATTGTGTTCACTGTTTCAGTCGAGTAGTAAATAGTACTGCACACAATTCTAAGTCATCCCGTCAGTGTCATTTCATGTACAATATATGGAAAGATCTAGGCAATGGGGACTGGCTAATTTACAATATTAGGGACATGCAGAGAATTTAGGTTACTTCTAACTTTGGGTTACACCTAAATCATCTCCAACATTGGGACATTCCATGTCAGAGTTTTGCTCTGGTGTGGATTTAGGCTTATACATTCCTATCAATTATACAACGGGTGGGTCTAATCCTGATTGCTGATTGGTTAAAAGCGCATTCCAACTGTGTCTATTCCACAAATTACCACCGGCTAAATCTATGACGTTATTATACCTATTTACTACGTTCCATCTGACTGCGCTATCAACTGTCTCATCAGCCCAGGCAGGGATTTGATCTCCACTATAAAAAAACATCTAGACATGATCTCACATTTCTTTTAGACTAACACGGAACCCAAACCGGCTGCGCGTGTGCGCCATCGTGCATACATTTATTTTGCGCCCCCACACCAAACGTGGTCACGACACGCAGGTTAAAATATCAAAACAAACTCTGAACCAATTACATTAATTTGCGGACAGATCGAAAAGCATTAAACATGTATGGCTAGTTAGCTTGCACTTGCTAGCTAATTTGTCCTATTTAGCTAGCTTGCTGTTGCTAGCTAATTTGTCCTGGGATATAAACATTGAGTTGTTATTTCACCTGAAATCGACCTGTTCCGACAATTAATCCACACACAAAACGGCCAACAGAATCATTTCTAGTCATCTCGCCTCCCAGGCTTTTTCATCTTTGAATTTATATGGTGATTGGGATCTACACTCTTACCACGACAACTGGCAAAACATTTAGTCTTTCAATAAGCTACGTGGGTATAACCAATGAGGAAATGGCACGTGGGTACCTGCTTCTATAAACCAATGAGGAGATGGGAGAGGCAGGACTTTCAGCTCGATCTGCGTCGGAAATAGAAAGGAGTTCTATTTTAGCCCTTGGAAACGCAGACGCTTGTTGGCGTGTGGGTGCAATATTGAATAACATGTATTTCTAAATTTATTTTGTGACGCTCGCACACGTTACGTGTCAGGTCTGGTCAGCATGTAACATTTAGTTTTCAACAGCAGAGATTTGTATACATTTTGCTGTCTGTCTCCCCCTGACATTTGCAACATTGTTTCAATATTCAAATTCGATCTCCAACTGTCCAATAGTAATGAACAGTATGGGTCGGGACGGGAGAGAGGCAGGCAGCGTTTCTCAGCCAGTCGAAAGTATGAATCAGCTGGCATTACGGATATATACAAAGAAATGTCAATTAAAAAAAGGTAAAACGATCGAAATGCAGCTAGTTTGTAGTCATTCCAGCTTCAGTTTGAAGTTATTGTGCTAGCTGTGTTGTTGGCTAGCTACTCTGAACAACAGTGTCCTAACGAGAGCACATTTTATATGCAAGGCAAAATCGTGCCTCAGTAGCTCATTGTTATGGATGTATCCAAATAAATATCACTAGAACACAGCTTGAACAAATGCAGCTACTGTTTGATGTGACTGTAAGTTAGTCATAGTTGGCAAGCAAGGGATAAGAACGTTGCCAGCCAGTATGACAATCGAACATTTAGGACTAACGACTGGGTCGCGTCTCTAGCAACCGAACCAATAGAACGAACGACCAGCCGGCTTGGGTAGCAACCCTAGCTTTGTTTCGGGACAATATCTTGTGGAAGGATGACATAGTATTAATACATTCATTAAAATAACCTTTTTAATGAAAATCTGTCAATCAATATTTGAATATGTTGGTAACCTATTGTATAAAAGTCGGCATTGTCACTTAATTGTATTCCTCCATTGTATTCACCTTTCCTTATTTCCATTTTCGAATTGTGTTTCTGGGCACCAATGGAAAGTCTTACACTATGAGCAAACCAACCTTTTTATTGAATACATGGAATTGGATTGTGATGATAATGAATGAATCCTGCCACAATGTGCTATAATATTATATTTGATGTGTATGAAATTGTTTGGTGAAATAGGCATAAAAGGAGAGTAATTACCCATAATTCTGCACATTTGGGTAGTTCCAATTTTAATCATCATGCCTGCAAGTACAATTATTGTCTATTGATCTACTCTGGATTTTTAGAACGGAATAATTTTCTGTTTTGTCTGTTTGGACTCGAGATAAGTATGGCTGCGTTAGTCTTTGCAGGAAGTCGTGATGTTTTGATGAATGTATTTGCAATTTTGAAGGTATAATAAAGTTTTGAGGAATCTATGTTTTGAGAAAGCAGCTACATTTTGAAAAGGCATTTACTGTTTTGCAAAAGGCAACAGAATTATGTGTCTTGCGGACTGTGTTTTGAAAATCGACAACATAGTACATACTATAGTTTACCATAGTATACTGTCACCCCCTCCCTAGGAGAGGGGGTGACCTTGATAATTTATTGTTAAAATGAGAGGCTGCCTGGATCTTTAATCTAAAGACCCTTGCGCCCTTCGGTCTCAACGTAGACTTTGATCTGAAGCCATTCTTGTGATTATTGTGGCTTTGCCATTGTAATTGTGTGTAAACTTGTATAGTCAAATTAATCTATGATCGTATGCTATCCATTTGTTTGTATGCTGTTCTTTGTATGACATTTTAATATTTGATTATTCACCAATGATATTAGGCCACTCCTGGCCATGATTACAGACACCTGTGTCTTTTGACGCTATATAAACGAGTCATCCCGTAGTGTTTGTGATTATACCCTGATGAAGACAGCTTGGCTGTCGAAACGTTGGTATTACATTTTTGCATCTGAGCTCCAAGAGTGTGCGGCTCTCTTTTATTTTCAAGTGTGCTATGGTAGACCTACAAATAAATGAATGTGTACTATGAGTATTGTAAATAATGTAATTTATTTATCCATATTACTCTACTGTGCAATGACAATCATGAACACAAGTAATGTGTTGTACTGTAAATATGTAGCCATTGGAAAAATCTGCTGTATCATGGTGGAAAGCTGGAAATCATCCCATGAATGACATCATTTTATACTTAGAGCAGCAGTGTACTGTAGAGAATAGGGTGCCATTAAGGACACAGGCCTTGTCCAGTCTTGTCCAGTCTCATTTCAATAGATTGGATGCATTTGGAAGCACAACGGAGGCCTAAGACCTATGCATCAGTGTTTCATTGATATCACTTTCTCATTACCCCAATATATTTCTTAATAGTTTAGGATCAATGATCAGTGGATTTTCATCAAAGTGAGTTCAAGAGCTTACTGGTCTCAATGCAGGTGTAGCGAAATGCTTGTGCTTCTAGTTCCGACAGTGCAGTAATATCGCAGTAATATCTAACAAGTAATCTAACAATTCTCCAACAACTACCTAATACACACAAATCTAAAGGGATGGAATAAGAATATATACATATACATATATGGATGAGCGATGGCAGAGTGGCATAGGCATGATGCAACAGATGGTATAGAGTATGAGTAATGCAAGATATGTAAACATTATTAAAGTGGCATTGTTTAAAGTGACTAGTGATCCATGTATTAAAGTGGCCAATGATTTGAGTCTCTATGTAGGCAGCAGCCTCTCTGTGCTAGTGATTTCTGTTTAGCAGTCTGATGGCCTTGAGATAGAAGCTATTTTTCAGTCTCTCGGTCCCAGCTTTGATGCACCCGTACTGACCTCGCCTTCTGGATTGTAGCGGGGTGATCATGCAGTGGCTCAGGTGGTTGTTATCCTTGATGATCTTTTTGGCCTTCTTGTGACATCGGGTGATGTAGGTGTCCTGGAGGGCAGGCAGTTTGTCCCCAGTGATGCGTTGTGCAGACCACACCACCCTCTGGAGAGCCTTGCAGTTAAGGGCGGTGCAGTTGCCGTACCAGACGGTGATACAGCCCGACAGGATGCTCTCAATTGTGCATCTGTAAAAGTTTGTCTGAGTTTTTGGTGAAAAGCCCAATTTCTTCAGCCTCCTGAGGTTGAAGACGCGCTGTTGCGCCTTCTTCACCACACTGTCTTAAAACTTTCCACCTTGTCCCTTGTCCACTACTGTCCCTTCGATGTGGATAGGGGGGTGCTCCCTCTGCTGTTTCAGTAAGTCCACAATCATCTCCTTTGTTTTGTTGACATTGTGTGAGAGGTTGGTTTCCTGACTCCACACTCCGCGTGCTCTCACCTCCTCCCTGTAGGCTGTCTCGTCGTTGTTGGTAATCAAGCCCAGTACTGTTGTGTTGTCTGCAAACTTGATGAACGAGTTGGAGGCGTGCATTGCCACGCAATCATGGGTGAACAGGGAGTACAGGAGGGGGATGAGCATGCACCCTTGTGGGGCCCCGGTGTTGAGGGTCAGCGAAGTGGAGATGTTGTTTTCTACCTTCACCACCTGGGACGGCCCGTTAAAGTCCAGGACCCAATTGCACAAGGTTGGGTTGAGACCCAGGGCTTCCAGTTTAATGATGAGCTTGGAGGGTACTATGGTGTTGAATGCTGAGCTGCAGTCAATGAACAGCATTCTTACATAGATATTCCTGTTGTTCAGGTGGGATAGGGCAGTGTGTTGTGTGATGGCAATTGCATCGTCTGTGGACCTGTTGGGGCGGTATACAAACTGAAGTGGGTCTAGGGTGGCAGGTAAAGTGGAGGTGATATGATCCTTTACTAGTCTCTCAAAGCACTTCATGATGACAGAAGTGAGTTCTACGGAGATATTTAAATGTGTGAATAAGATGTTGTGTATATACAGTGCCTTGCGAAAGTATTCGGCCCCCTTGAACTTTGCGACCTTTTGCCACATTTCAGGCCTCAAACATAAAGATATAAAACTGTATTTTTTTGTGAAGAATCAACAACAAGTGGGACACAATCATGAAGTGGAACGACATTTATTGGATATTTCAAACTTTTTTAACAAATCAAAAACTGAAAAATTGGGTGTGCAAAATTATTCAGCCCCTTTACTTTCAGTGCAACAAACTCTCTCCAGAAGTTCAGTGAGGATCTCTGAATGATCCAATGTTGACCTAAATGACTAATGATGATAAATACAATCCACCTGTGTGTAATCAAGTCTCCGTATAAATGCACCTGCACTGTGATAGTCTCAGAGGTCCGTTAAAAGCGCAGAGAGCATCATGAAGAACAAGGAACACACCAGGCAGGTCCGAGATACTGTTGTGAAGAAGTTTAAAGCCGGATTTGGATACAAAAAGATTTACCAAGCTTTAAACATCCCAAAGAGCACTGTGCAAGCGCTAATATTGAAATGGAAGGAGTATCAGACCACTGCAAATCTACCAAGACCTGGCCGTCCCTCTAAACTTTCAGCTCATACAAGGAGAAGACTGATCAGAGATGCAGCCAAGAGGCCCATGATCACTCTGGATGAACTGCAGAGATCTACAGCTGAGGTGGGAGACTCTGTCCATAGGACAACAATCAGTCGTATATTGCACAAATCTGGCCTTTATGGAAGAGTGGCAAGAAGAAAGCCATTTCTTAAAGATATCCATAAAAAGTGTTGTTTAAAGTTTGCCACAAGCCACCTGGGAGACACACCAAACATGTGGAAGAAGGTGCTCTGGTCAGATGAAACCAAAATTCAACTTTTTGGCAACAATGCAAAACGTTATGTTTGGCGTAAAAGTAACACAGCTCATCACCCTGAACACACTATACCCACTGTCAAACATGGTGGTGGCAGCATCATGGTTTGGGCCTGCTTTTCTTCAGCAGGGACAGGGAAGATGGTTAAAATTGATGGGAAGATGGATGGAGCCAAATACAGGACCATTCTGGAAGAAAACCTGATGGAGTCTGCAAAAGACCTGAGACTGGGACGGAGATTTGTCTTCCAACAAGACAATGATCCAAAACATAAAGCAAAATCTACAATGGAATGGTTCAAAAATAAACATATCCAGGTGTTAGAATGGCCAAGTCAAAGTCCAGACCTGAATCAAATCGAGAATCTGTGGAAAGAACTGAAAACTGCTGTTCACAAATGCTCTCCATCCAACCTCACTGAGCTCGAGCTGTTTTGCAAGGAGGAATGGGAAAAAATCTCAGTCTCTCGATGTGCAAAACTGATAGAGACATACCCCAAGCGACTTACAGCTGTAATCGCAGCAAAAGGTGGCACTACAAAGTATTAACTTAAGGGGGCTGAATAATTTTGCACGCCCAATTTTTCAGTTTTTGATTTGTTAAAAAAGTTTGAAATATCCAATAAATGTCGTTCCACTTCATGATTGTGTCCCACTTGTTGTTGATTCTTCACAAAAAAATACAGTTTTATATCTTTATGTTTGAAGCCTGAAATGTGGCAAAAGGTCGCAAAGTTCAAGGGGGCCGAATACTTTCGCAAGGCACTGCATTTCTGTATGGCGAGCCTGCGGTTTGATTTAACCCATGGATATTTAAATATGTAAAGACAATGGTGTGTGTGTGTAGGACGAGGCTGGTGACCGTTATAACTCTGTAGTAGGCCCCAGGTCTGACCTCGAACAGCATGGTTTTGGATTCACTTTCATGCCCGCTGTCAAAGTGTAATTAAATATAGATTCTCTGGGTTCACATTGGTTTCTTCTAACCAGTGTCAAACCGCTACTCCTCTCATTTCAATAGAGCTGCAGTTTTAGTTTATGATATGTTTTATGGTCTCGACAAACGATGTCTGTATGGACTTTGCTTTGTGCATGGGGGCATTGTCATACTGAAACAGGAAAGGTCCTGCCACAAAGTTGGAAGCACAGAATCGCCTAGAATGTCATTGCATGCTGTAGCATTAAGATTTCCCTTCACTGGAACTAAGGGACCTAGACCGAACCATGAAAAACAGCCCCAGACCATTATTCCTCCTCCACCAAACTTGACAGTTGCCATTATGCGTTCAGCAGGTAGCGTTCTCCTGGCATCCACCAAACCCAGATTAGTCCGTCGGACTACCAGATTGTAAAGTGTGATTCATCGCTCCAGAGAACGCGTTTCCACTGCTCCAGCGTCCAATGGCGGCGAACTTTACACCACTCCAGCCGACGCTTGACATTGCCCATGGTGATCTTAGGCTTATGTGCGGCTTCCCGCTAATGGAAACCCATTTCATTAAGCTCCCGAAAAACAGTTCTTGTGTTGAAGTTTTTTCCAGAGGCAGTTTGGAACTCGGTAGGGAGTGTTGCATGCAACGCTCTTCAGCACTTGGCGGTCTCGTTCTGTGAGATTATGTGGCCTACCACTTCGCGGCTGAGTTGTTGTTGCTCCTAGACATTTTCACTTCACCGTAACAGAACTTACAGTTGACCGGGGTGTGGCTGAAATAGCCAAATTCACTCAGTTGAAGGGTTGTCCACATAGGGCAGCTGTGGCCTGGTGTGGTCCTCAAACCTCCCCTCGGGGACCCCCAGACTTTTACCAATTCTTAAATAGTTTAAATACATGGAACAGCTGGGGGTCCCCGAGGAGAGGTTTGAGGACCACTGCATTAGATCACACCAGGCCACAGCTGCTGGTATTTAAATAGAGTAGTGAGTGAAGCTAGAGTAAAACTCCAAAACACATCTTCTCAGTTTCCTCACAGCAGAGATTTCAGGTTTACTTTGGTGTATGTTCAATGTGGGACCATGATAATTCAGGTAGAGCAGAGTTGTCGCTCGGGGCAGGGAGGAATGATTTGGCGAGCAAAGATATCAGGCGAGATAGTGGTATCTCCGTGCATTAAACACAGACCCAAGGGTGACCCCGGCCTGGGCCGGCGCCATCAGCTATAGCGGTACTGTGATTCAGTTTACATGAGCATCCTGAACCACCAGCCATTCTCTTTTATGGGAGCTGCTGATACTGCTACTGCTTTCAAGTAGAACAGCAAAAGCCCTCTGACTCTCTGAATAGCGATGCTGTTTTAATAATGCATCTGCAACCTGCCGAAGGTCAGTTGAGGTCTCAGTTGTAGCACTGAAGATATCTTCTGTATTCCAGAAGGGGACTCCAGGCACTCTGATGCAGAACATTCTGTTTGGTATGGAGTCAATTCCCCAAAGTGTCTCAACAGTCAATGTTGTCAAGGGAATGATGGAAGTGTGACAGTAATGTTATCTGTGCCACCAACAACTAGTATTCTAGTTTTGTTGTGTCAAGACAAGTCAGTCATTTTTTGTTGCTCTTTTCGCTGCCATTTCTGCTTCTGAGTTATTTTTCATTGTTTCTCACTTTTCTTCAGATGTAATGCATTAAAAAAAACATACAGTGGAACAGTTGCAGCCACTAAAAAAGTGGCTCCAAAAAAAGAATTGTACCATGCATTGCAGCAAATGTTTTGCCAATATCGTAGGGCAACCTAACTTTTAAAATACCGCAACTGTTATTCTATGTTGATGCTGTGTGACTCTCCCTTGCTGTCATGCTGGATCAATATGTAGTGGGCACTCTCTTATCAGACCTACAGTGCCTTGCGAAAGTATTCGCCCCCCTTGAACTTTGCGACCTTTTGCCACATTTCAGGCTTCAAACATAAAGATATAAAACTGTATTTTTTTGTGAAGAATTAACAACAAGTGGGACACAATCATGAAGTGGAACGACATTTATTGGATATTTCAAACTTTTTTAACAAATCAAAAACTGACAAATTGGGCGTGCAAAATTATTCAGCCCCCTTAAGTTAATACTTTGTAGCGCCACCTTTTGCTGCGATTACAACTGTAAGTCGCTTGGGGTATGTCTCTATCAGTTTTGCACATCGAGAGACTGACATTTTTCCCATTCCTCCTTGCAAAACAGCTCGAGCTCAGTGAGGTTGGATGGAGAGCATTTGTGAACAGCAGTTTTCAGTTCTTTCCACAGATTCTCGATTGGATTCAGGTCTGGACTTTGACTTGGCCATTCTAACACCTGGATATGTTAATTTTTGAACCATTCCATTGTAGATTTTGCTTTATGTTTTGGATCATTGTCTTGTTGGAAGACAAATCTCCGTCCCAGTCTCAGGTCTTTTGCAGACTCCATCAGGTTTTCTTGCAGAATGGTCCTGTATTTGGCTCCATCCATCTTCCCATCAATTTTAACCATCTTCCCTGTACCTGCTGAAGAAAAGCAGGCCCAAACCATGATGCTGCCACCACCATGTTTGACAGTGGGGATGGTGTGTTCAGCTGTGTTGCTTTTACGCCAAACATAACGTTTTGCATCGTCGCCAAAAAGTTCAATTTTGGTTTCATCTGACCAGAGCAAGTTCTTCCACATGTTTGGTGTGTCTCCCAGGTGGCTTGTGGCAAACTTTAAACGACACTTTTTATGGATATCTTTAAGAAATGGCTTTCTTCTTGCCACTCTTCCATAAAGGCCAGATTTGTGCAATATACGACTGATTGTTGTCCTATGGACAGAGTCTCCCACCTCAGCTGTAGATCTCTGCAGTTCATCCAGAGTGATCATGGGCCTCTTGGCTGCATCTCTGATCAGTCTTCTCCTTGTATGAGCTGAAAGTTTAGAGGGACGGCCAGGTCTTGGTAGATTTGCAGTGGTCTGATACTCCTTCCATTTCAATATTATCGCTTGCACAGTGCTCCTTGGGATGTTTAAAGCTTGGGAAATCTTTTTGTATCCAAATCCGGCTTTAAACTTCTTCACAACGGTATCTCGGACCTGCCTGGTGTGCTCCTTGTTCTTCATGATGCTCTCTGCGCTTTTAACGGACCTCTGAGACTATCACAGTGCAGGTGCATTTATACAGAGACTTGATTACACACAGGTGGATTGTATTTATCATCATTAGTCATTTAGGTCAACATTGGATCATTCAGAGATCCTCACTGAACTTCTGGAGAGAGTTTGCTGCACTGAAAGTAAAGGGGCTGAATAATTTTGCACGCCCAATTTTTCAGTTTTTGATTTGTTAAAAAAGTTTGAAATATCCAATAAATGTCGTTCCACTTCATGATTGTGTCCCACTTGTTGTTGATTCTTCACAAAAAAATACAGTTTTATATCTTTATGTTTGAAGCCTGAAATGTGGCAAAAGGTCGCAAAGTTCAAGGGGGCCGAATACTTTCGCAAGGCACTGTATATACCACACCAATTCATTGAGCAATGGTTGGCTGGCCCTGCTGTGACTGTGTCCTTTAATTTGTCTAGCAATGTTTGTCATATTGTATAAAGTAGTTGTTCTCAATGTTCTGTGGTTACTAAACCATCATCACATTTTGCTCTGCTTAAAGTACATCCTCAGGTGCAACTGATCATTAGGCCAATGTTCTCATTAGTCTTCCCAACTACTCCACGTGGCTAGGCCCAGGGGTACTAGTATCCCAGGCTGAGAACCAAGGGTCTCTAGTTTGGACTCAAACTCCTACAAATATTCAACTCAACACCACACGTCTCATCTGCATAGGAAGGAATCACACATGAAGATGCATATCCTCTCTAACACCGCAGTTCTTTTGGTTGCTAAATTGTAGATTCAACTCATGGCAGTTGTACAGTGGCATGCAAATAAACACAGTCTCCTTGAGATGTTTGATTGAACTGACAGTTGTAATGAGCACTTGGCGTGGATTCAGAGTGTGCTTCTGACATCCTGACACATCCATGACTGACAGCTTTGATATTTATGTTTGTAGTTATCCTTCTCCTGACAGCTATTTGCAAACATGGCGACCATCAAAACCATCAAAACGCTCTGATATTCGACATCAAGGCTTCTTCCTTATCTGCCTGTCAGATGTCAGGCTACTTTACCTCACAACAATATGACCAATACGTCGGGAAACCTGATCACCTTTGTCAAAAACCATGTCTCACCATTCAACACTTGAATCTTGACGTAAAAGGTTGGAGTCGATCATCTTGGAAGTCTCATCCGATAGACTATCACAGGTTCTGCATTCAGGGGTGAGCGATTTCTTCCCAGCTAGTCAGTCAGTAGGCCATTTACCACAATCAGTATCTGTGCGGAGACAGGGTCAATGGCTCCTGTATTTACAGCCGTTCGCAGACCCTGCCCTCTCCAAGCTGCATCCTCTTGATGTGTGTTGACTCCCCAGCTGATCTATTCATCTCCCAGGATTGAAACACAGGCAGTATTTCAGCATGCTTACTTACTGGTAGCCCAATCCCAGACACCACTGCCAGATCTGCTTAGAGATTTCATTGTAGCGTTGACACGACATGCAGCCGACGTTCCAGACTGAGAATGTTACTATTCAGCCTTCCGCCACAGAGAGAGATCAGCCGCTCATATAACTAACAGTCTGTCACCACTTCATTTGGTTCGGAGCCTTGTGCCCTATTAAATTAAACCGTCCCGCCACTTTTTAATTAGTTCACACACGTGTGTGTGGATCGGTGGATGTGTGTGAGGCACTAGTTATACCAGTTGGGTAGTCAAGTCGGCGCTAGCGGCTTGTTCTGAAACCGGTTTCATGTTGCAGTGTGATTAATTATGCACTGCAGATCTGTTATGATGATCATGCTGGGAGTTTCAGCTCCTTTTTTTAATCCCTTTCTCCTAGAGAATAATGACACTTCTTTAAGTGGAGTAAACAAAAAGGAACATTTCAACAAAACATGACATATTATGTCACCCCCCTATTGAGAATGTGCCTACAACACTTTTAATGGCCTGTCTGGGTTTTCGTGGCAGTACTCGACTCTTGGTAATCTAGCAACTGTTTCCTCATACGCCAATTACCGCAGCTGCACAATGAGACTTCAGGAGAGTTACCTTGTAGCGTCTTTCACATAGCCATATTGTGAGCAGCAAGTGACATGTGTCCCACTGTCACCGTATGGTTTGTTGCTCCAGGGGTTGTTCATATATGGATGTAAACACAAGACTTCCTCTCACCATCAGCAGAAGTTATCTGTTTGGGAAAAGAGCAGGTTTGTTTCCTTTCCACAGTGTGCACTAGACTAGAGAGACTTGTGTCATTCTCGTCGACAGCCCATTAATGTGGCCCGACTCCATCAACTGCTCCACGGCAACTCGCTGAGGCCCCCTCTCCTCTCATTCGCCTATTCAGCCGGGGCAGGCCGCTGTGCATGACCCATGACAAGCTACCCAAGTTGATTGGCCATAATTGCATTCAGGAAAATGTATTCAGCTTTGTGTGTTTTTTTTCTCTAATTGTTGTTTTCCTGCTGCGATCAAGGAAATACGGAGCATGTTCAGAGGGAGCCTGGCCTGTAATGAACTCTTGGGCTAAACGCTGTCTGGCTTACTGATGCGTCCTGATGTTTGACACATTGTTTTTCAAGACTTTACATAAGCTAACAGAGATCAGGGAACAATGGACAAGAGTCTAGGGTTGTGTCCCATAGTAGAGAATAGGATGCCATTTGGGACACCCTAGTAATACGGACATGCAACAAGGCCATATAAATAAATTGAATTAGCCTTGAAACTGGCTCATTGTATGATGATCATTTCTCTCCCCCTTCCCTACTCACTGGGGGACCTGCGTGACAGCTGTTATTTGCGTACAGTTTTTCCGGAAACCTCTTGAGAAAGTCCACCTTGAGAAATATGCTGGCAGGTGTGATGTTTCAAAACGAATACTCTCTATGTTAATCAGTAGACAAAGTGAGCAGTTAGTTGGTATCTTTGCCTGTTATCGTACTCAACCCCACATGCTGACGTACTACTTTAGGTGAAGGATGTGATATTCGGTCAGATCATAATGTCAACACACACCTGGTAAAGAATGGAGCCCTTGAGCTGCAGGTAATTTTGCCAATTGAATATATTGATGTCTGATGTGGCAATTGTATTTAATTTAATGTATTTATTTAATTTTGCACGCCCAATTTTTCAGTTTTTGATTTGTTAAAAAAGTTTGAAATATTCAATAAATGTCGTTCCACTTCATGATTGTGTCCCACTTGTTGTTGATTCTTCACAAAAAAATACAGTTTTATATCTTTATGTTTGAAGCCTGAAATGTGGCAAAAGGTCGCAAAGTTCAAGGGGGCCGAATACTTTCGCAAGGCACTGTATATGGTCAAACCAGAATGAATTTGGATCAGATATAGTTTGATTTCACACAAGAGTGACTATCATGTGGAACAGGTGCTAAGCTGATCCAGGATCAGAATCTGTGATCATGGGCAAAAACACAAGCTAATACATGTGTGCCTGTCTTCATGTTAACGTGTGTAGGATCCAGGCTTCTATATAATTCATACATCCATGTGTTATGTTCTCCAGGTGGCTGTGACAGGGGGACCCCCGGGGCAGGACCCATGAGGAGTCATAGAAGATGCTCGCAGCCTGGGCGCCTCTGCTCCTCTTAGCCATGTTGGTGAGATGTTCCTCCGCTGGGCCGCTCTCCTTCAGAATAGGTGAGTAGTCTGATCTCTGACCCTGCATGGCTGGAGGGCACAACTCACCTCTCCTCACTCCCTATTCAAAAGACGACATCACAAGAACTCCTCTATGTGTAATTCTAGGCCTGGCTGAGACTTGCTTTGACAGCTGATTGCTTCTTCATTGCATCTCAGCAGCACTTTGACCAGAGGTCGGTATCACTCCAATTGTACTGTAACAAGAAGAGGCGGTATTTTCTGAATGTTATATTCTGTCTGTTTCTGCCTGTCTGTTATTTCTAATGCAGCAGAAAGGTGCAGAGTACTTTCTTGTGTGCAATCGAGTACCTTAACCAAACGGCTAGATAATCAAATTTTCTGCTACCATTTCCCGAGCCGCAGTGAAAAAAAGAGTGTCAAAATGAGTCATGATATTATACTTTGCCGTAATTGAGTGTTAGCTGGGAAAACCAGTTACCAGAGTGCTTTGCGTTCTTATTTAGACACATTTTAGTGTATGGTGTTTACAGGCCCATACTTGTTTTCACACTGAGATGAGAGTGAGGAGAGAGGGAGGACAGGGGTCCTATTCTCATTACGTTAATTTGCCAATCCGTAGCCGGCTATCCGCCAGGCGTAGAGCTTGGTCTGGGGCAGCAGTGACCTAGACATCTCTCTCTTACAGCAGCAGAAGCCACCTCAACATGGGCTGATTTCTAACAGCAATCACTCTGACAGCAGGAGATGGACAGACAGACGGTGCTGCTGTTGGTAGAGTCCAAGTAGAGAGTTTCAAGAGATGGGGCTCTGTAGTTTGGCTCTGCCGACCGTGTTTATGAGAGAGTGTATTATTGACATGGCAGGGTACGGGAGCTGTGATCGAAATCATAGGCGTTGAGGCTAACAGCAGCATAACAGCAGTCTATATTTATTTCTACAGTAGCATATCTTTAAAAACATCATGTATATTGGGTAGCAAGCCGTGCAGGGATCAGAGAAAGGTCTGACACGGTGAATGTGCCTTGCCGATCAATTATTAACGCGCCCAATATGCTTGCAGCGGAACTTCTCAGTTTGCTTCAGCCATCTCCATGTGATCGTGATAGGGAACAACAAACACACAGCTCCCCAGCTAGCACATTTGGTTCCTTGGAAGTTGCGGAAACGTACGTTTTTGATTTCCCATTGGTTCTGGGAACGAAGTGAAAACTTTCCTGACCAGTAAGACGGAACGTTTTTAAACGTTCTGAGAACGGAAAGTGTAGATTATTTGGAGGCTTAAAACGTTTACTGAATCTTTTAAGACAGTTGAAGTCGGAAGTTTACATACACATTAGCCAAATACATTTAAACTCAGTTTTTCACAATTCCTGACATTTAATCCTAGTAAAAATTCCCTGTCTTTCATCACATTCCCAGTGGGTCAGACGTTTACATACACTCAATTAGTATTTGGTAGAATTGCCTTTAAATTGTTTAACTTGTGTCAAATGTTTCGGTTAGCCTTCCACAAGCTTTCCACAATAAGTTGGTCTTTAAAATGGTGTATAATACTTATATGTTTAAGGAATTTTAATTATTAGATTTCTGTTGTTTGAATTTGGCGCCTAGCACTTTCACTGGCCGGTTGTCATATCGATCCCGTTAGCGGGATTTCAGCCGTAAGAAGTTTTAAACAGCTTGGAAAATGTCATGGCTTTAGAAGCTTCTGATAGGATAATTGACATCATTTGAGTCAATTGGAGGTGTACCTGTGGATGTATTTCAAGGCCTACCTTCAAACTCAGTGCCTCTTTGCTTGACATCATGGAAAAATCAAAAGAAATCAGCCAAGAACTCAGAAGAAAATGTAGACCTCCACAAGTCTGCTTCATCCTTGGGAGCAATTTCCAAACGCCTGAGTGTACCACGTTTATCTGTACAAACAATAGTACGCAAGTATAAACACAATGGGACCACGCAGCCACCATACTGCTCAGGAAGGAGACGTGTTCTGTCTCCTAGAGATGAACGTACTTTGGTTGCAAAAAGTGCAAATCAATCCCAGAACAACAGCAGAGGACCTTGTGAAGATGCTGGAGGAAACGGGTACAAATGTATCTATATCCACAGTAAAGCGAGTCCTATATCGACATAACCTGAAAGGCCGCACAGCAAGGATGATTCCGCTGCTCCAAAACCACCATAAAAAAGCCAGATTACGGTTTGCAACTGCACATGGGGACAAAGATTGTACTTTTTGGAGAAATGTCCTCTGGTCTGATGAAACAAAAATAGAACTGTTTGGCCATAATAACCATCGTTATGTTTGGAGGAAAAAGGGGGAGGCTTGCAAGCCGAAGAACACCATCCTAACCGTAAAGCATGTAGGTGTCCATATCATGTTGTGGAGATGCTTTGCTGCAGGAGGGACTGGTGCACATCACAAAATAGATGGCACCATGAGGCAGGAAAATTAGGTGGATATATTGAAGCAACATCTCAAAAAATCAGTCAGGAAGTTAAAGCTTGGTTGCAAATGGGTCTTCCAAATGGACAATGACCCCAAGCATACTTCCAAAGTTGTGGCAAAATGGTTTAATGACAACAAAGTCAAGGTATTGGAGTGGCCATCACAATGTCTTGACCTCAATCTGAACTGAAAAAGCGTGTGTGAGCAAGGAGGCCTACAAACCTGATTCAGTTACACCAGCTCTGTCAGGAGGAATGGGCCAAAATTCACCCAACTTATTGTGGGAAGCTTGTGGAAGGCTACAAGTTACAAGTTAAACAATGTAATGGCAATGCTACCTAATACTAATTGAGTGTATGTACACTTCTGACCCACTGGGAATGTGATGAAAGAAATAATAGCTGAACTAAATAATTCTCTCAACTATTATTTTTACCCAGATTAAATGTCAGGAATTGTGAAAAACAGTTTAAATGTATTTGGCTGTGGTGTATGTAAACTTCCGACTTCAACTGTATTTTGGCTGGTGATATGGATGTGATACGGATTCCCACTTGCACTTTGAAAAGCAATGATGTCGTGTGAGTTGGGGTGGGCAGTCTGTTTGTTTTTCTATGTTGGTTTTTGTGTTCAGCCTAGTATGGTTCTCAATCAGAGACAGGTGTCGTTAGTTGTCTCTGATTGAGAATCATACTTAGGTAGCCTGGGTTTCACTGTTGGTTTGTGGGTAGCCTGGGTTTCACTGTTGGTTTGTTTGTTTCCGTGTGAGTGTTTGTCGCCACACAGTACTGTTTCGGTTTTCATCACATCGTTTATTGTTTTGTATTTCAGTGTTCAGTTTGTTTTTAAATAAATCGTCATGAACACTTAACACTTGGTCCGATCCTTACTCCTCTCCAGACAAAGAGGAAATCTGCCGTTACACATGGAAATAGTTGCCGTGTTTAGCTGTATACTGTATAGTCAGCTAACTAGTTGGTTGTTTTGTCTTGTTTCTACCAATGCGCACTTCCAGTAAAAAGCTTTAGAACACCTACTCATGCAAGGGTTTTTCTTTATTTTTACTTTTTTCTACATTGTAGAAATGTATTTCACATGAATTAACAGTTGTGCCTTCTTAAAAGTTCATTTGTGGAACTTCTGTCCTTAATGTGTTTGAGCCAATCAGTTGTGTTGTGACAAGATAGACCTATTTGGTAAAAGACCAAGTCCATATTTTAGCAAGAACAGCTCAAATAAGCAAAGAGAAACGACAGTTACTTTAAGACACGAAGGTCAGTCAATCCGGAAAATGTCAAGAACTTTGAAAGTTTCTTCAAGTGCAGTCGCAAAAACCATCGAGCGCTATGATGAAACTGGCTCTCGTGAGGACCACCACAGGAATGGAAGATCCAGGGTTACCTCTGCTGCAGAGGATAAGTTAATTAGAGTTACCAGCCTCAGAATTTGCAGCCCAAATAAATGCTTCAAAGTTCAAGTAACAGAAACATCTCAACATCAACTGTTCAGAGGAGACTGCATGAATCAGGCCTTCGGGGTCGTATTGCTGCAAAGAAACCACTACTAAAGGACACCAATAATAAGAAGAGACTTGCTTGAGCCAAGAAACACGAGCAATGAATCTTTGACAGGTGGAAATTTGTCCTTTGGTCTGGAGTCCTAATTTGAG
The DNA here is from genome assembly GCF_057628025.1 of Oncorhynchus mykiss. Lineage (NCBI taxonomy): Eukaryota > Metazoa > Chordata > Actinopteri > Salmoniformes > Salmonidae > Oncorhynchus > Oncorhynchus mykiss. The sequence goes on from NC_143045.1 coordinate 2,931,549, forward strand.
ATTTTTGGTTCCAACCGCCGTGTCTGTGTGAGACGCGGTGTGGATGAACGGATGATCTCCGCATGTGTATTTCCCACCGTAAAGAATGGAGGAGGTGGTGTGGGGATGCATTGCTGGTGACACTGTCTGTGATTTATTTAGATTTCAAGGTACACTTAACCAGCATGGCTACCACAGCATTCTGCAGTGATACGTCATCCCATCTGGTTTGGGCTTAGTGGGACTATCATTTGTTTTTCAACAGGACAATGACCCAACACACCTCCAGGCTGTGTAAGGGCTATTTTACCAATAAGGAGAGTGATGGAGTTCTGCATCAGATGACCTGGAAACCACAATTCCCTGAACTCAACCCAATTGAGATGGTTTGGGATGAGTCAGACCGCAGAGAATAGAAGCCAACAAGTGCTCAGCATATGTGGGAACTCCTTCAAGACGGTTGGAAAAGCATTCCAGGTGAAGCTGGTTGGGAGAATGCCAAGAGTGCACAAAGCTGTCATCAAGGCAAAGGCTATTTGAAGAATCTCAAATAAAATATGTTTTGATTTGTTTTACACTTTTTTGGTTACTGCACGTTTCCCTATGTGTTATTTCATAATTTTGATGTATTCACCATTATTCTACAATGTAGAAAATAGCAAAAAATAAAGAAAAACCCTTTAATGAGTAGGTGTTCTAAAACTTTTGACCAGTAGTGTAATTCATATGGAAATGGCCCAAGTTCCTTGTTATGGAGTAGGTAGCTAACTAGTTAGTCTATTAGTTGTGGTAAATATGGGCAGCGCTCACAAAGCATCAACCTCAGCTGTCACTTTCTCTAGCTAGCCACACAGACAACAAGCTAACTAGCCACCGAAATGAAGGCTAGAGTTATTTGTGTTTATCTGTTTGGCTTCGGTTATGGTTTGTCATCTTTGCTAGGTGAAAATATTCATAGGCTATACATTGCCTCGTTTTTCAATTATTTGACAGCTTAGCTGTCGAGTTAGGGTAGTAAATGCCCATGCAGTGGAGTTCATATGATGAGTTGGATATTTGTTTACATAGCCAGCTAACAAGTTGCTTGTTTTGTCCAGTTTCTACCGATGCAATTAATTTGGAAGCTGTCTCAGCCGCGTAAGTAATCAGCTAACATTTGGCGAACTAGTTAAAATGAAATCATAGTATATATACTCAGCAAAAAAAGAAACATCCCTTTTTCAGGACCCTGTCTTTCAAAGATAATTCGTAAAAATCCAAATAACTTCACAGATCTTCATTCTAAAGGGTTTAACCACGGTTTCCATGTTTGTTCATTGAACCATAAACAATTCATGAACATGCACCTGTGGAACGGTTGTTAAGAAATGTTAGGGCACTAAAGAGCCCTTTCTACTGACTCTGAAAAACACAAAAAGAAAGATGCCCAGGATCCCTTCTCATCTGCGTGAACGTGCCTTAGGCATGCTGCAAGGAGGCATGAGGACTGCAAATGTGGCCAGGGCAATACATTGCAATGTCCGTACTGTGAGACGCCTAAGACAGCCCTACAGGGAGGCAGGATGGACAGCTTATCATCCTTGCAGTGTCAGACCACGTGTAACAACACCTGCACAGGATCTGTACATCCGAACATCACAGCTGCAGGACAGGTACAGGATGGCAACAACAACTGCCCGAGTTACACCAGGAACGCACAATCCCTCCATCACTGCTCAGACTGTCCACAAATGGCTGAGAGAGGCTGGACTGAGGGCTTGTAGGCCTGTTGTAAAGGCAGGTCCTCACCAGACATCACCGCCAACAACGTCGCTTATGGGCACAAACTCACCGTCGCTGGACTAGACAGGACTGGCAAAAAGTGCTCTTCACTGACGAGTCGTGGTTTTGCCTCTCCAGGGGTGATGGTCGGATTCTCGTTTATCGTCGAAAGAATGAGCATTACACCGAGGCCTGTACTCTGGAGCGGGATCGATTTGGAGGTGGAGGGTCCTTCATGGTCTGGGGCGGTGTGTCACAGCATCGTCGAACTGAGCTTGTTGTCATTGCAGGCAATCTCAACGCTGTGCATTACAGGGAAGACATCCTCCTCCCTCATATGGTACCCTTCCTGCAGGCTCATCCTGGCATGACAATGCCACCAGCCATACTGCTCATTCTGTGCGGGATTTCCTGCAAGACAGGAATGTCAGTGTTTTGCCATGGCCAGCGAAGAGCCCAGATCTCAATCCCATTGAGCACGCCTGGGATCTGTTGGATCGGTGGGTGAGGGCTAGGGCCATTCCCCCCAGGAATGTCCGGGAACTTGCAGGTGCCTTGGTGGAAGAGTGGGGTAACACCTCACAGCAAGAACTGGCAAATCTGGTGCAGTCCACTTGGAGGAGATGCACTGCAGTACTTAATGCAGCTGGTGGCCACACCAGATACTGACTGCTACTTTTGATTTCGACCCCCTCTTTGTTCAGGGACACATTATTCAATTTCTGTTAGTCACATGTCTGTGGAACTTGTTCTGTTTATGTCTCAGTTGTTTAATCTTATTATGTTCATACAAATATTTACACATATTAAGTTTTCTGAAAATAAATGCAGTTGACAGTGGGAGGACGTTTATTTTTTTGAGGAATTTAGTATGTAGTAAATTCTCATTAAGTGTATAGTATACATTATGTTAGTATGGGAACACAGCTCTGGTCTGTACTTAATCTTATTGAGAGAGGTTACCTACATTTTGAAATAGTCTCTGAATAGTTGTTTGCTTTTTTTTACATTGGTACAGAAGTAAGAATCGTTATCAATCCAATAGCCTACAGTACTTTGTGTGGGTTTTGAAATACTTTCTGAATATGGTCATATTTTGAATATTTGTATTTATTCATATGTAAATAATATGGTACATTTTAAATGGTAATTTAGTCAAATGTACTATAATTTAAATACTCTAGGGTTCTTTGTCTTAATCGTTTTTTGATAGTTTCTTTACACAATGGAAGACTAAATGAGTGTTATTCCTATTCAAATCAAATCAAATTTATTTATATAGCCCTTAGTACATCAGCTGATATCTCAAAGTGCTGTACAGAAACCCAGCCTAAAACCCCAAACAGCAAGCAATGCAGGTGTAGAAGCACGGTGGCTAGGAAAAACTCCCTAGAAAGGCCAAAACCTAGGAAGAAACCTAGAGAGGAACCAGGATATGTGGGGTGGCCAGTCCTCTTCTGGCTGTGCCGGGTGGAGATTATAACAGAACATGGCCAAGATGTTCAAATGTTCATAAATGACCAGCATGGTTGAATAATAATAAGGCAGAACAGTTGAAACTGGAGCAACAGCACGGCCAGGTGGACTGGGGACAGCAAGGAGTCATCATGTCAGGTAGTCCTGGGGCATGGTCCTAGGGCTCACGTTCTCCGAAAGAGAGAAAGAGAGAATTAGAGAGAGCACACTTAAATTCACACAGGACACCGAATAGGACAGGAGAAGTACTCCAGATATAACAAACTGACTCTAGCCCCCCGACACATAAACTACTGCAGCATAAATACTGGAGGCTGAGACAGGAGGGGTCAGGAGACACTGTGGCCCCATCCGAGGACACCCCCGGACAGGGCCAAACAGGAAGGATATATCCCCACCCACTCTCTAAATGTTCTGAGAAAATGACATTATATAGAATCATGAGGAAACTTGTGAAAAACGTTATGCTAAAGTACTGAAATTCCCACAGAAGAGCGTTCTTAACATTCTGAGAACATGACTTTAAATAGAACCACGGGAAAACCTGTAGGAAACGTTATGCTGAAGTACTGAAATGACCACCTAAGGAACATAAGGTTCTTAGAATGTTATGTGCTTGCTGTGTAACCTGCACCATTTCCAGGACATTGTGGGAAGGTTGTATGCAAATTAACTATATGACAACCACATTTTCACCAAGCTCAAAGAAACATATGGTTCTTAGAACGTTATGTGGTAGCTGGGTCCCAATTCCAGAATTCTGTTGGATAATTAGTGAATGCTGTATTATACCTCCTCCTCTGTTTTCTCCTACCCTCCCACCTTCCCTCCCTCCGCCACCTCACATCTCTCTACAAAGGCACCTCTAAAGCGGAGCTAATGTTTATTCCCATCTTGTTTTAGTTGATAGTTAATTAGGCGGTCGGGCCTCTGTTTTCCCCCCTCTCTGATTTCAGGCGGCGGGAGCTAGACGGCGTTGAAGCTTGTCAGTGGCACGCCGCGGAGCCGGCATTAGCGTCGGGGCTGTTATTTCACTCCTGTATGTCTTTTCCTGCCGCCCGCCGCCTCACTCCAGGAGGTGATATTTAACTCCGCTAGGCCCCTCGAGTCCTGCCTGGCTGCCAGAATGTCACTGTTGGGCCTTCATACATAATGAATACATGATAACAGGCCTAAATAGCATCGCTACGCTAGCATCACACCCCACTGTCAGCCAATAGTTTGGGAGGGGAGAACAGGTGAAATGAGGAGACTGTCACGACTCCTACCGAAGGTGGCTCCCCTTCCTGTTCGGGTGGTGCTCGGCGGTCGTCGTCACCGGCCTACTAGCTTCCACTGATCCCTTTTTTCCCTTTTCTGTTTATTGGTTTCACCTGTGTTTAGTTTAGGCTGATTGGTTGGGCTTTATTTACCAGCCGGTCCGCCTGTTGGTTGTGTGGGATTATTTTCGATGTACATTTCGACTGTATGTCACGGTTGTCAGTGTTTTTGGGGTTTTGCTGGACTGTTTAAGTCCCCCGTGTTTGGGGCATTTGTTGTGGTTGGCGTCTGTTCACCGTTGTGGTGCATTAAAGTGGGCGCTACCCTGAACTCTCTGCTTCCTGCGCCTGACTTCTTCCCCACTACACCCCGGGCGTTACAGAGACAAGGATGTTGTCTTTGGTTGAGTCTTAATTCTCCACCCTTGCACACTCCTCGTCATGGACTTTAGTAAAAAGCATGTGATTGGTGTAAGCATTGGCTGGAGTGAGTTTCCACCATTGTTAAATCCATCCATGTACACTTTGGGAGAAGGGTGGAGAATCGGGAAGCAGGACATGCCTCTTTTTGTTTGGCAGATTGATTATAGATTTGTAGAATACAGTATGGTCAGATGATTGAGATGACATGATTGAGACTGGTGTGGTATTTCATTTACCTAGGAGGCACTTGAAAAAACTAAATACATATTTCTGATTTTACAGCTGCACCATCGAGAGTAGAGGTCGACCGATTATGATTTTTCAACGCCAATGCTGATTATTGGACGACCAAAAAAAGCCGATACCGATTGATCGGCCAATTAAAAAAACATATATATATATATATATATATACACAGTGCCTTGCGAAAGTATTCGGCCCCCTTGAACTTTGTGACCTTTTGCCACATTTCAGGCTTCAAACATAAAGATATAAAACTGTATTTTTTTGTGAAGAATCAACAACAAGTGGGACACAATCATGAAGTGGAACGACATTTATTGGATATTTCAAACTTTTTTAACAAATCAAAAACTGAAAAGTTGGACGTGCAAAATTATTCAGCCCCCTTAAGTTAATACTTTGTAGCGCCACCTTTTGCTGCGATTACAGCTGTAAGTCGCTTGGGGTATGTCTCTATCAGTTTTGCACATCGAGAGACAGAAATTTTTTCCCATTCCTCCTTGCAAAACAGCTCGAGCTCAGTGAGGTTGGATGGAGAGCATTTGTGAACAGCAGTTTTCAGTTCTTTCCACAGATTCTCGATTGGATTCAGGTCTGGACTTTGACTTGGCCATTCTAACACCTGGATATGTTTATTTTTGAACCATTCCATTGTAGATTTTGCTTTATGTTTTGGATCATTGTCTTGTTGGAAAACAAATCTCCGTCCCAGTCTCAGGTCTTTTGCAGACTCCATCAGGTTCTTCCAGAATGGTCCTGTATTTGGCTCCATCCATCTTCCCATCAATTTTAACCATCTTCCCTGTCCCTGCTGAAGAAAAGCAGGCCCAAACCATGATGCTGCCACCACCATGTTTGACAGTGGGGATGGTGTGTTCAGCTGTGTTGCTTTTACGCCAAACATAACGTTTTGCATTGTTGCCAAAAAGTTCAATTTTGGTTTCATCTGACCAGAGCACCTTCTTCCACATGTTTGGTGTGTCTCCCAGGTGGCTTGTGGCAAACTGTAAACGACACTTTTTAGGGATATCTTTAAGAAATGGCTTTCTTCTTGCCACTCTTCCATAAAGGCCAGATTTGTGCAATATACGACTGATTGTTGTCCTATGGACAGAGTCTCCCACCTCAGCTGTAGATCTCTGCAGTTCATCCAGAGTGATCATGGGCCTCTTGGCTGCATCTCTGATCAGTCTTCTCCTTGTATGAGCTGAAAGTTTAGAGGGACGGCCAGGTCTTGGTAGATTTGCAGTGGTCTGATACTCCTTCCATTTCAATATTATCGCTTGCACAGTGCTCCTTGGGATGTTTAAAGCTTGGGAAATCTTTTTGTATCCAAATCCGGCTTTAAACTTCTTCACAACAGTATCTCGGACCTGCCTGGCGTGTTCCTTGTTCTTCATGATGCTCTCTGCGCTTTTAACGGACCTCTGAGACTATCACAGTGCAGGTGCATTTATACGGAGACTTGATTACACACAGGTGGATTGTATTTATCATCATTAGTCATTTAGGTCAACATTGGATCATTCAGAGATCCTCACTGAACTTCTGGAGAGAGTTTGCTGCACTGAAAGTAAAGGGGCTGAATAATTTTGCACGCCCAATTTTTCAGTTTTTGATTTGTTAAAAAAGTTTGAAATATCCAATAAATGTCGTTCCACTTCATGATTGTGTCCCACTTGTTGTTGATTCTTCACAAAAAATACAGTTTTATATCTTTATGTTTGAAGCCTGAAATGTGGCAAAAGGTCGCAAAGTTCAAGGGGGCCGAATACTACGAATAATACGAATACGTTTAATTTCCTTGCTCAGAGCATGAGAACATATGAAAGCTGATGGTTCCTTTTAACGAGTCTTCAATATTCCCAGGTAAGAAGTTTTAGGTTGTAGTTATTATAGGAATTATAGGACTATTTCTCTCTATACCATTTGTATTTCATATACCTTTGACTATTGGATGTTCTTATAGGCACTTTAGTATTGTCAGTGTAACAGTATAGCTTCCGTCCCTCTCCTCGCCATTACCTTGGCTCGAACCAGGAACACATCGACAACAGCCACCCTCGAAGCGTCGTTACCCATTGCTCCACAAAAGCAGCGGCCCTTGCAGAGCAAGGGGAATAACTACTTCAAGGTCTCAGAGCGAGTGACGTCACCGATTGAAACGCTATTAGCGTGCACCCCGCTAACTAGCTAGCAATTTCACATAGTTTACACCAGGCTAATCTCAGGAGTTGATAGGCTTGAAATCATAAACAGCTCAGTGCTTGAAGCACAGCGAAGAGCTGCTGGCAAACGCACGAAAGTGCTGTTTGAATGAATGCTTACGAGCCGGTTGCTACCTACCACCGCTCAGTCAGACTGCTCTATCAAATATCAAATCATAGACTTAATTATAACATAATAACACACAGAAATACGAGCCTTAGGTCATTAATATGGTCAAATCCGAAAACTATAATTTTGAAAACAAAACATTTATTCTTTCAGTGAAATACAGAACCGTTCAGTATTTTATCTAACGGGTGGCATCCCTAAGTCTAAATATTGCTGTTACATTGCACAACCTTCAAAGTTATGTCATAATTATGTACAATTCTGGCAAATTAATTACGGTCTTCGTTAGGAATAAATGGTCTTCACACAGTTCACAACGAGCCAGGCGGCCCAAACTGCTGCATATACCCTGACTCTGCTTGCACGGAACGCAAGAGAAGTGACACAATTTCCCTAGTTAAAAGAAATTCATGTTAGCAGGCAATATTAACTAAATATGCAGGTTTAAAAATATATACTTGTCTATTGATTTTAAAGAAAGGCATTGATGTTTATGGTTAGGTACACATTGGTGCAACAACAGTGCTTTTTTTCGCGAATGTGCTTGTTAAATCATCACCTGTTTGGCGAAGTGGGCTGTGATTCGATGAGAAATTAACAGGCACCGCATCGATTATATGTAACGCAGGACAAGTTAGATAAACTAGTAATATCATCATCCATGTGTAGTTAACTGGTGATTATGTTAAGATTGATTGTTTTTTATCAGATAAGTTTAATGCTAGCGAGCAACTTAACTTGGCCTCTTGCTGCACTCGCTTAACAGGTAGTCAGCCTGCCACACAGTCTCCTCGTGGAGTGCGATGTAATCGGCCACAATCGGTGTCCAAAAATGCTGATTACGGATTGTTATGAAAACTTGAAATCGGCCCTAATTAAATCAGCCATTCCGATTAATCGGTCGACCTCTAATCGAGAGCATGACTGGTTGCATCACCGGCTGGTATGGCATCTGCTTGGTATCCGACCGGAAGGCGCTACAGAGTGTAGTGCATACGGCCCAGTACATCACTGGGACCATGCCTACTTCTATCCAGGACCTCTATACCAAGCGGTGTCAAAGGAAGGCCCTAAAAATGGTCAAATACTCCAGCCACCCCGTCATAGACTGTTCTCTCTGCTACCACACAGCAAGTGGTACCGGAGCGCCAAGTCTAGGTCCAAAAGGCTCCTTAACAGCTTCTATCCCCAAGCCATAAGACTACTAAACAGTTAATCAAATGGCTACTTGGACTATTTGTATTGACCCTCTTTTTTACGCTGCTGCTACTCGCTGTTTATTATCTATGCGATGTGACTTTACCCCTAGCTACATGTACATACCTCATTTACCTCTACTAACCTGTACCTCCACACATTGACTCGGTACCAGTACCCCCTGTATATGGCTTCGTTTTTGTTATGTTATTGTGTTGACTTTTTTTCCAGACTTTATTTAATTACATTTTTTATTTAAAAAAATTGCTAATATTTTCGTACTTAAAAAAAAAACTGCTTGTAAGTAAGCATGTCACACCCTGGTCAAAGTATTTTGTGTTTATCTTTATTTATTTGGTCAGGCCAGGGTGTGGCATGGGTTTTTGTATGTGGTGTGTTTGTATGGGGATTGTAGCTAGTGGGGTGTTCTAGCTAAGTCTATGGCTGTCTGAAGTGGTTCTCAATCAGAGGCAGGTGTTTATCGTTGTCTCTGATTGGGAACCATATTTAGGCAGCCATATTCTTTGAGTTTGTCGTGGGTGATTGTCCTTAGTGTCATGATGTCATTGTTCTGTGTTAGGTTACACAAGTATAGGCTGTTTCGGTTTTCGTTAAGTTTATTGTTTTGATAGTGTTTGTGTTTAGTGTGTTACTTCATTAAACATGGATTGCAATAGACACGCCGCATTTTGGTCCGACTCTCCTTCTCATCAAGAAAACCGTTACAAAGCATTTCACAGTAAGGTATACACCAGTTTTTATTTCAGCTCATGTGACAAATTAAATTAGATTTTGAAAAAGCGAGTGCAGTACTATTTCAGTTTATAATTTTCACAGTTAAGAACAAAATGTATTTGTTACCTCATACTGCCCCTAATGTTTACCTACAGCAATATTATTCAGCAACACAATGAGTAAACACTACAGAAAATGTTTATTTATTAATATAATTTTTATGATTATTTTCTCTCTACTGAGGGAGGGAGGCCAAACTTGAAATATACAGTACCAGTAAAAAGTTTGGACACACCAACTCAAATTAGGGTTTTTCTGTATTTGTACCATTTTCTACATTGTAGAATAATAGTGTTAAACAAATCGTGTTAAACAAATCTAAATATATTTTATATTTGAGATGCTTCAAAGTTGCCTCCCTTTGCTTTGATTACAGCTTTTCACACTCTTGGCATTCTCTCAACCAGCTTAATGATGTATTCACCTGGAATCCATTTCAATTAACAGGTGCGCCTTGTTAAAAGTTAATTTGTGGAATTTCTTTCCTTCTTAATGCACTTCAGCCAATCAGTTGTGTTGAGACAAGGTAGGGGTGGTATACAGAAAATAGCCCTATTTTGTAAAAGTCAATTTTATGGCAAGAATACAAGAACAGCTCAAATAAGCAAAGAGAAATGACAGTCCATCATTACTTTAAGACACAAAGGTCAGTTAATCCGGAAAATGTCAAGAACTTTGAAAGCTTCTTCAAGTGCAGTCACAAAAACCACAATGCGCTATGATGAAACTGGTTCTCATGAGGACCGCCACAGGAAAGGAAGACCCAGAGTTACCTCTGCTGCAGAGGATAAGTTCATTAGTTACCAGCCTCAGAAATTTCAGCCCAAATAAATGCTTCACAGAGTTTAAGTAACAGACACATCTCAACATCAACTGTTCATTGGAGACTGCGTGAATCAGGCCTTCATGATTAAATTGCTGCAAAGAAACCACTACTAAAGGACATCAATAATAAGAAGAGACTTGCTTGGGCCAAGAAACAAGAGCAATGGACATTAGACCGGTGGAAATCTGTCCTTTGGTCGGATGAGTTCAAATTTGAGATTTTTGGTTCCAACCACCGTGTCTTTGTCAGACGCAGAGTAAGTGAACAGATGTTCTCCACATGTCTTGTTCCCACCGTGAAGCATGGAGGAGGAGGTGTGACGGTGTGGGGGTTCTGTCTATGATTTATTTAGAATTCATGGCTACCACATTTGTTGTTCAACAGGACAATGACCAAACACACCTCCAAACACACCTCCAGGCTGTGTAAGGGCTATTTGACCAAGGAGGAGAGTGATTGAGGGCTGCATCAGATGACCAGGCCGCCATAATCACCCGACCTCAACCCAATTGAGGTGGTTTGGATGAGTTGGACCACAGAGTGAAGGAAAAGCAGCCAACAAGTGCTCGGCATATGTGGGTTCCAGGTGAAGCTGGTTAAGAGAATGCCAAGAGTGTGCAATGCTGTCCTCAAGGCAAAGGGTGGCTACTTTGAAGAATCTCAAATCTCAAATATATTTTGATGTAACACTTTTTTTGGTTACTACATGATTCTATATGTGTTATTTAATAGTTTTGATGTCTTCACTATTATTCTAAAATGTAGAAAAACGCTGGAATGAATAGGTGTGTCCAAACTCGGACTAGTACTGAATGCATCAAGTTACCACACACGCATGAGCGCACACACAATCACACACGCACCTGTTGACACCAACATGAGCACACAAACACAGTGCACGCACACTCAAGCGCGCGCACACACACACACCTCCCTGCAGTGTTTATTAGAGATCTCTCCCCAGTTAAAGGACTCAGTGCAGCATGAATGACAGATGACCCTCTTCCTGCTTATTCTCCCCCTAATGGATGCGTACAGGCAGAGACTCACTCATCAGCGCCTCATATCAATTTGCCCACGCTGCAGCGGTGTCACACCACATGTAGACGCTCCGTGGGGAACTAGCTAGATCTAACCGGTGTAAAGACGAACTCTAGAGGCGGCTCCCTGCTTTAATGTGAACAAAAGTGTTGTGCAGCAGTGGCGGCCAAGCAGACGCATGTGTTTTATATCATGGCAGGCGACATTAGCCGACATGATCTCATTTCAAAATATGCACAGGTAGCGGTTGTGACAGAGGGGGGAATTTGTGGCTGTTCGAGAGGATGGGATGTACTGTAGTCAGCCTGCAGGGAGTAGTGCCAGGTAGACTCACCCAGAGAGGAGGAGGAGAGAAGAAAGGAGGGAGGAGAGGAGAGGAATACTCTAGTAGCAACTCCAGCCCTTGGCCATGAGAACAAAGACAACAGTTTATTGCTTTGATAAATCATGTTGGTGCTGATGTTTCACTGCTGGCGATACCCCTCAGGGTTCTGATCTGGTTAAAAATGAATGATCTTGATTATTAGGCCTGTATCACTATAGGTGGGTATCAATATACTGATTCACAGATGGAAATTATACATATGTATCATGCTAACATCCCTGTATCGATACATATCGTGTACCATTCAACAAATTAATTCAATAAAGTTCTCAATAAATTGTACCTTCACTCATCAATAAATCATAATGCACTATGTACATTTGAGCATCACTAATCTGCAGTACAATGTTTTAGCTCCTAGTGGATCAAAGGGCCTTTGCAGTGCTTCTTCCTAGAAATCTAGCCTGGTCCCAGATCTGTCTGGGCTGTCTGCAAAGACCATGGCAGTTGACAAGACGACACAAACAGACCTGTAACTAGGCTAAGCAAAATCTTGTTCTTATAACCTTTTCATGACATCATTCCATGTGGCTCTTATTGTCTTTATATCCCGTGTTTACACTTCTATTGGTCAATTTTTATTGGGTCCTGTCCAGTAATAACTTATATTAGATGTTTAATAGCACACGGTCAATCAGTCCAACCACAGAATCCCACATTAACTTCATTTTAGGTCTCAATCTCAATGGTTTTTAGACTATTTAAATCAATTGTTCATGGCCTTGGTAAGAGTATGCGTTTGGGTGCCTACCAAAAATTAAGGTCCACATTTTTTTTTGTGGTTTAGTTAAATAGTCATAAAATCGATGACAACCATAATAGTGCTATTTGTAGTATTTTTAACTATATGAAGCTGATGAATGGCAGAACTGTGACATACAGTGTATTCGGAAAGTATTCAGACCCCTTCCCTTTTTCCACATTTTGTTACGTTACAGCCTTATTCTAAAATTGATTAAAATAAAAACATTTCCTCATCAATACCCCATAATGACAAAGCGAAACTAGAAATTTTGGCAATTTTTTTTACAAATAATACACATACCTTACATCAGTATTCAGACCCTTTGCTATGAGACTCGAAATTGAGCTCTGGTGCATCCTGTTTCCATACATCATCCTTGAGATGTTTCTACAACTTGATTGGAGTCCACCTGTGGAAAATTCAATCGATTGGACATGATTTCGAAAGGCACACACCTGTCTATCTAAGGTCCCACAGATGTCGGAGCAAAAACCACGCCGTGAGGTCGAAGGAATTGTCCGTAGGGCTCCGAGACAGGATTGGAAGAAGTTTTAAATGGAAGAAGTTTGGAACCATGAAGACAAACTAAGAAATCGGGGGAAAAGGGACTTGGTCAGGGAGGTGACCAAGAACCCAATGGTCACTCTGACAGAGTTCTAGAGTTCCTCTGTGGAGATGGGAGAACCTTCCAGAAGGACAACCATCTCTGCAGCACTCCACCAATCAGTAAAAGGCACATGACAGGCCGCTTGGAGTTTGCCAAAAGGCACGTAAAGACTCTCAGACCATGATTCTCTGGCCTGATGATCCAAGATTGAGCTCTTTGGCCTGAATGCCAAGCACCATGTCTGGTGGAAACCTGGCACCATCCCTACAGTGAAGCATGGTGGTGGCAGCATCATGCTGTGGGGATGTTTTTTAGCGGCAGGGACTGGGAGACAAGTCAAGATCGAGGCAAAGTACAGAGAGCTCCTTGATGAAGACCTGCTCCAGAGCGCTCAGGACCTCAGACTAGGGCGAAGGTTCACCATACAACAGAACAACGACCCTAAGAACACAGAAAAGACAACGCAGGAGTGGCTTTGGGACAAGCCTCTGAATGTCCTTGAGTGGCCCAGCCAGAACCTGAACTTGAACCCGATCGAACATCTCTGGAGAGACCTGCAAATAGCTGTGCATCAACGCTCCCCATCCAATCTAATAGAGCTTGAGAGGATCTGCAGAGAAGAAGGGGAGAAATGTCCTAAATATAGGTGTGCCAAGCTTGTAGCGTCATACCCAAGAAGACCCAAGGCTGTAATTGCTGCCAAAGGTGCTTCAGCAAAGTACTGAGTAAAGGGTCTGAATACTTATGTAAATAAAAAATGTAAGTTAATTATTTTCATAACTTAATCAAACTCGTTTTTGCTTGGTCATTATGGGGTATTGAGTGTAGATTGAGGGGGAAAAAACAATTTAGGCTATAACATAACATTTGGAAAAAGTCGAGGGGTCTGAAAACTTTCGGAATGCACTGTATCCTTGGACAATGAAAATAAAAGCCTCATTGTCTGAATGTGGATTGGATAGAAAGTCATCTGGATAAAAAAGGGGAAGACATATTCTATGTCATGAAATATGGCTTTTAACAAACCAGTTAGGGTTGTTGATGTGTCATTGTCAGGGCATGCTGGATATGTTTCACATTATATCCATGAGCCATATAATCAAGCCATGCGAAAACCTGACAGAGGACCTGCTCTCTTGAAATATGGAAACGGAAAAGAGGTGAAGCTCTGGTGATAAGTGGAACAGAGGGATATGACAGCCGTTCACAAATAAGCCAAGCAGACCGTTTGTCATTAACACGTTCCATTACGGATGTGTCTAAACGAACAATCCATTTCACCCTGTTCCCCTCGCACACACTTGACAGCTTTTCACATTGTTCTGCCCCTCTGAATTTTATTTCTCCAAGGTGAACATCAAAGCGGAGTGACCTAGCTGCTTCCTATATCTGTCACATCTTTTTTTTTTTTTCGTGCAGAGGTCCCCCGCATATGAATGACTTGGTGGCGTGTTGTAGACATCCATTCTCATGTTGTTAAGGGGAGCAAGGTCGGACATAAATAGTGTCACACTATACACTTCAAGTAAAAAGTTATCGGGCGGTCCGATTGAGGAAGGAAAAAAAAGAAGTTATTTTGATACTTTCACTCCTCAAGATCAGTAATAGTTGTCATGGAAAATGAGAGGTCAGGGGCAGACTGGGATAACAAAAATATCTGCCCTAAAGAAGCACTTTAGCCACACCAGCCCACATCATCATGAGCACCCAGCTCTTGACATAAACTGTTGCGCCTACTACCACACCTGATTCAATGGCACTTAAATCTTTTGTCTTTTCCATTCACCCACCTAATGGCACACATACACAATACATTTCTAAATTGTCTTAAGCTTTAAAAATCCTTCTTTAACCTATCTCGTCCCCTTCATCTATACTGATTGAAGTGGATTTAACAGGTGACATCAATAAGGGATCATAGCTTTCACCTGGATTCACCTGGTCAGTCTGTCATGGAAAGAGCAGGTGTTAATGTTTTGTTTTCACATTGTATATTCTTAAACATCCTGTGTTATGTCCTTATTATTTTACCAGGTACTGTTGTTATGTCTACCAATTGCATGCCCATCTTTTTGTGAGAAATTAGACTGGTCATTCATATATTTTTTATTAAGAAATTAGGCATGAGAACCTGGGGATTATTGTGTGTTAACTCCAGACTAAGAGCTGTTCTAAAGCATGATGCGAAGCCAAATAATCCCCGGGTTCAAGGGCCTTATTACTTTTCTAAAACGGTTATCGACATTTAAAAAAATAAAGGATTAATGACATGTTTTCATTAGCTTTATTTTAATGAGTAATCATTTTTTTCTTCCACCAGACGATATAGTCTGGGAAAAGGCAGTTGTTGGTTGTGAGGTTCAGAAGTTGCTAACCAAACAGCATGGGCGTTAATTTGTTTTGGGATGTTTTGACCCAGTCATTCATTCGGTTCATTCCATGTTGCTATGCCAAACAAATCATTGGCATGTAGCTCGATGGTTAGCTATTAAATGTTCAATGATGAGAGATAAAAACTTCAATAAATTGGCCTCCCGGATGGCACAGTGGTCTAAGGCTGTGCCACCAGAGACTCTGGGTTCGAGCCCAGGCCCTGTCGCAGCCGGCCGCGACCGGGAAGTCCATGGGGCGACGCACAATTGGCCTAGCGTCGCCTGGGTTACATCCCACACATTGGTGCGGTTGGCTTCCGGGTTGGATGCGCGCTGTGTTAAGAAGCAGTGCGGCTTGGTTGGGTTGTGTTTCGGAGGACGCACGACTCTCGACCTTCGTCTCGCCCGAGCCCGTACGGGAGTTGTAGTGATGAGACAAGACAGTAACTACTAACAATTGGATACCATGAAAAAGGGGGTAAAAAAATAAATATAAAAAAACTTAAATAAATAACGATTTATTAAATAATGTATAAATTGGCAAAAAAACTGCTAAAGGTCAAGTCAATAATATAGTAATGGAGGATAGCAAGACTAATGTTACTTATCCTCTGCTAGCTAGCCAATTAAAAGGCAAGCAATCACATCAAGAAGCTGAAATGACAGCAAACTATGTGCATTTTAGCTTGTTTAACCTTTGTTTCTATTTACATTTCTTTGGAAATATCCATTATAATGATCCTGATAAATGAATTTGCCTGACTCATAGAATCTGTCAGTCTCGTCACGTTCATATGCATGGCACGGTGGAGATCGCAAAATTTAAACCTGCAACATGTTGCACAGGTCAGATAGGCACAGAGCAAGGCTTATATTAACCCCCACTGTACCAAATGCTAGGCTAGTAGCATGGGGAAATATTGTCTTTGCCTTTTTTTCCACTTAAATTAACTGGCTATACTGTGGGACAGTGGAGGCTGGGCTGTGGGACAGTGGATGCGCATTGATAAATCTAATGGAACTGTTTACAGGCGTTACCCGTGTAATGCAGGGATTGTGGTGCTATAACTCCTTGCTATCAATTAATCAGCCTCCAGGATCCAAACAACCCATTTTATGAAGTATTATAAAATATAAATAGCACTCAGTTTAGATTAGGGATGGCAAACATATTAGTAAATTGTTTATTGACGTGGGAGTAATGATTAGGGAACACAATATCAATGCCTTTTGAATGGTTTATTACAGACCCTTAAAGTTTTACCCATCCTAGTTGTGAATGAATAAACGTGACAAAGAAAATCACTGAATAAATGCATTATTGATCATAATTGGCTTATATAATACCTTATAAACAGCCTAACTACATACAGTTAAAGTCAGAAGTTTACATACATCTTAGCCAAATACATTTAAACTCAGTTTTTCACAATTCCTGACATTTAATCTTGGTAAAACTTCATAAGTCAGTTAGGATCACCACTTTATTTTAAGAATGTGAAATTTCAGAATAATAGTAGAGAGAATTATTTCTCAGCTTTTATTTTTTTCATCACATTTCCAGTGGGTCAGAAGTTTACATACACTCAATTAGTATTTGGTAGCAATGCCTTTATTTGTTTAACTTGTGTCAAACGTTTCAGGTAGCCTGCCACAAGCTTCCCACAATAAGTTGGGTGAATTTTGGCACATTCCTCCTGACAGAACTGGTGTAACTGAGTCAGGTTAGTAGGCCTCCTTGCTGGCACACGCTTTTTCAGTTCTTCCCACAAATTCTCTATAGGGTTGAGGTCAGGGCTTTGTGATGGCCACTCCAATACCTTGACTTTGTTGTCCTGCCATTTTCCACAACTTTGGAAGTATGCTTGGGGTCATTGTCCATTTGGAAGACCCATTTGTGACCAAGCTTTATGTTCCTGACTGATGTTTTGAGATGTTGCTTTAATATATCCACATAATTTTCCTTCCTCTTGTCATCTATTTTGTGAAGTGCACCAGTCCCTCCTGCAGCAAAGCACCCCCACAACATGATGCTGTCACCCCCGTGCTTTACGGTTGGGATGTTGTTCTTCGGGTTACAAGCCTCCCTCTTTTTCCTCCAAACATAACGATGGTCATTATGGCCAAACAGTTCTATTTTTGTTTCATCAGACCAGAGGATATTTCTCCAAAAAGTACGATCTTCGTCCCCATGTGCAGTTGCAAACCGTAGTCTGGCTTTTTTATGGCGGTTTTGGAGCAGTGGCTTCGTCCTTGCTGAGCGGCCTTTCAGGTTATGTGGATATAGATACATTTGTACCTGTTTCCTCCAGCATCTTCACAAGGTCCTTTGCTGTTGTTCTGAGATTGCTTTGCACTTTTCGCACCAATGTATAGTTTATCTCTAGGAGACAGAACGCGTCTCCTTCCTGAGCGGTATGACGGCTGCGTGATCCCATGGTGTTTATACTTGCGTACTATTGTTTGTACAGATGAACGTGGTACCTTCAGGCATTTGGAAATTGTTCCCAAGGATGAACCAGACTTGTGGAGGTCTACAATTTCTGTGGTCTTGGCTGATTTCTTTTGATTTGCCCACGATGTCAAGCAGAGGCACTGAGATTGAAGGTAGGCTTTGAAATACATCCACAGGTACACCTCCAATTGACTCAAATTATGTCAATTAGCCTATCAGAAGCTTCTAAAGCCATGACATCATTTTCTGGAGTTTAAAGGCACAGTGAACTTAAAGAGTACGTAAACCTCTGACCCACTGGAATTGTGACACAGCAAATTATAAGTGAAATAATGTCTGTAAACAATTGTTGGAAAATGTACTTGTGTCATGCACAAAGTAGATGTCCTAACCATCAAAACTGGATTGTTAACAAGAATTTGTGGAGTGTTTGAAAAACGAGTTTTAGACTCCAACCTAAGTGTATGTAAACTTCTGACTTCAACTGTATTTATAATTAGTGCCTGTCATGTGTTCCGCCCCTGCCCACTTAGCTAAGTGTTTAAATATTAGGCTACATGTAATTCAAAGGAAGAAAACAAAGAGAGAGAAGTAGAGAGACGGTCAGTTCCTTAATGATTTGTCTGTATAATACAGCCAATGGCTGATTTATAAGGAACTGACAGCCTCTATTCCTCCCTCTCTGTTTTCTTCTGAACGCAATATAAAACCTTCTGCGTTTGTCATAGAATGATGCCGGGACTAGTTTATGTGGGTGCAGATAGATTTCCAGCGTTGTGCTTCGCTTGACAGTGCTGCTGATGCGTATCTTTTGGCCAAGAAGTGACGGGCCTTGCAAGGAATGAAATAGACGGGACTTTCAAGCATCCAGTGGCGGAGGCTATGTAATCCAACACGAAAGTCACTCGTTACATAAACGAAGACCCACTTTGTCTGAAAAGACAGATTAAAAGCGAAGAAACAGTGATAAAACAAGTATCAATACCCCAAAAAGGAGGCATCTGGCAAACTTTTGGCCAATTTTCAACAAGCTCATATTTTCACATACAAATTAGTTTTGCGGTAAATTTGCGGCAACTTGTGAACTTCTGGGAAACTTGTGGCTGCAAACTCAGTATAAATGTAAACGTTTCTGGTTGCTGTTGAAAGGATTGACGCAGGAGATGAGAAGCAGGTACAGGGAGTGAAGATAACAGGAACAGCGTCTGGACAGAAACACAACAATTAATGCGGACACAGGGAACCGATAGATATACAATGGGGCAATCAACCACCTGAAGGAGTCCAGGTGAGTCCATTGAGCAGCGCGTAATGATGGTGACTGGTGCGTGTAAAGATGGGTAGCCTGGTGCCCTCGTGTGCCGGGGAGTGGGAGTAGATGTGACAACTGTGTGTTAAACATTGAAATGTATCTACATGAATAACAACTTTAAAAGGAACTTACACTACTGGTCAAAAGTTTTAGAACACCTACTCATTCAAGGGTTTATTTTTTTATTTTTACTATTTTCTACATTGTAGAATTATAGTGAAGACATCTATGAAATAGCA